>NC_056745.1:733404966-733722466 GCF_019279795.1 Protopterus annectens
CATTTGATTGACTGACAAACATTTTAGTCAGACCCAATGACTAAAACTTCATTTCACTGACACTTCATTTGACTGACAATTAGTACTGGCAGTGTCTAGAGCACTGTAAGGCAAGTAAAATAAATATGTCCTTTTCCCCACTGTTGTGTGACCCCTGAGTTAGTATATATAGTTGAGGGGCACAGCCCTCCCACACTGGAGTGTGTAGGGGTGCAGCCCCCACTTAGTTTGGTTTTACTAAACAATATAAAACCAAAAGCAGAGAATATGACATGAAACTAAGTGGGGGGGCTACACCCCAACACTCCCCATTGAGGGGGGTTGTGCACTCACCACCCTAACTATATATACTAACTCCAGGGTTGCACTACAGTGGGGGAAAGGACATATTCCTTTTACTTGCCTTACAGTGCTCTAGGCACTGTCAATAGTAATTGTCAGTAAAATTAAGTGTCAGTCAAATGAAATGTCAGTGAAATGAAGTTTCAGTCATTTGATCTCAGTCAAATGAGTGTCAGTCAAATGAGCTTTCAGTCAAATTAAGTTTATCCCATATATATATATATATATATATATATATATATATATATATATATATACACAGAAGTAGATGTATCTCAGAGTGAGTTCACAAATGGTATGGTGTTGCACTGTTTTTGTGCTTGCACAAACATCCAGTTGAGGCAGGCCTCAAACTCTTGTCTCCCATGTGACCTGCTGATGTCATCTAACATAAGATTGCCTGCCGTCCTATTAAAGTCAGAGTTGTGCTGTGGCATGTGTTTTATGTACTCTGATGTGTAGTCTGTAAACTTAGACAGGTAGGTGTTCTAATCCCACTGCAGTCAACTGTGTCTGTGTATTTGCATAAACTGACGTGGATGTGTTTATTCCACACTGAGTTCACAAATGGCATGGTTTTGCAATGTTTTGGTGCTTGCACAGACACCCAGTCGAGGCAGGTCAGAAACCTCTTGCCCCTCACGTGGCCTGCTGATATCATCTACCATAAGACTGTATGCAGTCTTGGTAGAATTAGATTGTGGTGCATGCATTAAGTTCTCTGATCTGTATTCCATAAACGTAGATAGATAGGGGTTTTAATCTCACTGTAGTCAACTGTGCTTGTATAAATAGAATTGGAAGTGTGTATCTCACACTGAGTTCAAAAACAGCATGGTTTTACACTGTTTTGGTGGTTGTACAAACACCAGGTTGAAGCAGGTCTCCAACCTCTTGTACCCACATGGCTTGCTGATGTCATCTTCTTTAAGATCACCTGCAGTCATATTAAATTCAGACTTGTGCTGTGGTGCATGTGTTAAGCATGTAGATCTCTAGTTCATAAACTTACTTAATTAAGGGTTGTCTTCCCAATGCATTCAAATGTGTGAGCTGCTGGTGGATGGTATACAGAGCATTTTACAGCAGCCTGTCTGTGTTCCACAGACACTGCTGAGGTTATCAGCTATATCAGATTATTGGATTATAGGCCACAACAGGCCATGGTCACACACTAGCCTGACAGATGTGCAGATGTCACCTCATCCCATATAAGACAGACAACAGTGACATTACTGTTATTGTATGTGCAGACATCATGACATCTGTTTGCAATGGTGATGTACAGGTTGACACATTAAATACCATAGGAGTCCACTTGGACTATGGTTATTGCAGATGATACTCTGGTCTGTATTGAGAGTAGGGCATAGGTGTATGAGACCCTGCTGAGGTGGAGATATGCTTTACAGAGGGCAGGAATGAAGAGCAGCAGGGCTAGGAGTATATGTGTGTGACTGAGAGGGAGGTTACATGAATGATTAGAATGCAGGGAGTATATTTGGTGAAGGCATATGATGTCAAATACTCTGGATCAACAGTTCAGATTAATGGTGAGTCTGGAGGACAAGGTGTAGAAGAGAGAGAATGCATGGTGGAGTGTGTGAAGAAGAGCATCAGGAGTGATATTTGACAGAAAGGTGCCAAAAACACTGACATGGTGGATCTATAAGATGGTAGTGAGACCAGCTATGTCATACGGGTCACAGATAGTGTCACACATAAAAATGCTGGAGTCATAACAGGTGTTGGCAGAGCACCAGATGTTACAGTTTTCATTGTGTGGGCCAAGGATGGACAGGAGTATTAACAATATATTACAGTGCCAGATCAGGTTGTACAGTTTGGAGATGAGGACAGAGTGGTGGGGTTATTTTGGCTTGTATGTGCTGAGGAGTGATGCTGGGTATATTAGGGAAGGATGCTAAGGATGTAGCTGCCAGATAAGAGGAAAATAGGAAGGCCTAAGATAAGGTACATGGATGTGGTGACAGAGGACATGCAGGTGGTTGGTGTGACAGAGCAAGGTGCAGAGGACAGTTTAAAATGGAAGCAGAACTTCTGCTATGGTGAGCCTGAATGGTACTGTCCAAAAGGATATGTAGAAGAAGAACAACACAGTAAAGAAACTGTGGGACCTCTGGCATCCAAGGGTCAGATACAGAGCCAAACACAGGAAACCCATCCCAGTGGAATTTAAGGAATGTGTTTTACTTAGTATGTTAGTCACAGGTACCCTTAACAGACTACCAGGGTATATGTTTGGTGTTTCATAGACATCAGTGTCTGGGATCCTCCGAACATTTCTGCATGCTATGTTATGACATGGCAGAGGGAATATATATTTTAACAAAAGTTGGAAGGAGAAGATCATAAGTATATATACTACAATTGTAACATATATCACACTACTCTCCAGTAATTTATGCCATACATTGCAGTCATGTACACAAGAAAACAACACCTGGGGAACAGAGTAGGGTCTACATTCACTATAAAGTCTACCACTCGAACAACTGCCAAGTCATGTGCAATGTCATTGGCATCATGTGGTTTGTATGTGCTGGCAACCCTTGTAGTTGGCATGACTTCCATATGTGCCACATTCTCCAACTGTACCGGATGTGTGCAATGGGGGATATCTCCAAGGCTTACTTAGGTGGGGATGCCTGCTATGTACTAGACTCATGGGAGAGGAAACTCATCATAGATGCAGACACACACACACACACACACACACACACACACACACACACACACACACACACACACACACACACACACACACACACACACACACACACACACACACACACACACACACACACACACACACACACATACACACACAGAGGAACACCGAAATGAGACACACAGTCCAACGTGTAATGCCATACAGCATGTATTTCAGCTACTACACTCGGAGTGTCAGTGACTACAAACCTCTGGCAAAGGGCGCCATTACAATCCACTAACATATCCTTCAATGCTTATAGTATGTGTTATGCTACTCAAGTTAATATAGTTGAAAGAGCTGCAGCAGGATCATTAAGGGGATAGGGAACACAGCCTATAGACAATGGCAAGGTCAGCACAGGCCAGTGATGACCCAGGGAGTAACCAGCAGCAGATGTAGTCATAGACAGACATAGCCATGCTCAGTAAGTCCCAAACTAGTTATGAAAAAAGCCATAGCACACTAACTCAACACCCAGGAAGCTAAAACCATCCTCCAACAGCACTATACATTTGTACTAATGCAGTGAATAAATCCCGAATGACCCACCATGGACATACAAAAACTCTTGAAATCCTTTAAACGATTTCAGGAGTTTTTGGATGACCATGGTGGTTCGTTTGTGAATTATTCACTGCATTGCCTTTTCTTTTATGGAACACCTTCAGCTGCTAACAAGTTTGTTTTGGACTGTTTTGTTTATACATTTGTACTAAGGTTGCATTACAGATGACAATTCTCAACCATAACTAAATCATGCCACAGGCAGGATGCCAGACATGTAGGGTAACCAAACCAACATAGTCTTGTTAGCACCATAGCAGATGCACATCTTCCCTCCCACCCCCAAAAAAACACTCAGTGCTTGTTTGTGACATCTAACCTGTCTTTCCTTAGTTGGCAGTCACATATCATATTAGTCCCACATAATATCATTTGACATTGTAAATGCAGTTATATTAAATGGTGTACACACTGTATGTCCCAGACTACTGGACAGATAACTGATGACTGACCAAGAAACACAGATATGTAAAATAGTGATGTATATTTCCAAGCAGACATCATAAAGGTGTGTGTAATCAGTTACTCCAGTAAAGTGAAACATGTCACGAATTGCACAGGTAACTTGCAATATTTTTTTACGACTGTACATTATTGTCAATTTGATTGTGTGCTGAAAATCACTCTCAGTTGTACAGATTTGCACTGAATGTCCAGATTTTGGGCTCATATGTCTGGTCTGTGTCTCATACTTTTGTGGTAGTCTGTCAAATTACTGACAAATCATTGAGGAATGAGGTCAGGGACTGATGGCACACATCTGAGTTTCAGACTTCATATCCATAAGAACAGTCATGCTAATGCATAACATGTTATTCTATCCACTTCTTAAGTATGTACAAGCAATATTTAAAGAGGGTCCCTATTTATAGGTCTTTGTTCCCCTATTAATTGTGCCTTTGTCCAAATTCCCTGCTCTAAGAGGTTGAGAGGTTTAGTGCTTGATGCCTATTTCTGCTTTCTACAAAGGTGTGTGTGTGTGAAACATTCTGTGTTTTACATGTTGCATGATGGTGAATTGGATTGTAGAACAATGTGGAGATATTTCCTGTGTAGTTGCATAGTCTAGTAGTGTATATGAAAAATTTATTTAATATTCTTCCTATTTTCACTTCTTTTTATGTCAATATTTGGAGTTTGCTCATTGCTATATGTAGCACAAATGGCATCAGCTATGTAAAGCTGGTTTGCACTCACAACAGCAGTGCATAAAATGTCAAAATGGACCACCCAGGTAGTAGATGGGAACCAGACATCTAAAAATAGACATGGGAAAGTTTTCACTTAAGTCAGTCTGCATAGCGCAAACCCACTAAGAGATGTTGTGCTGCATGTAACAGTGAGAACCTCAGGATATATATGAATATAGTAGATCTTTACTTGACTTCTTCTATGGCTGTAGATACTAAGTCTTGGCCTGAAATTCATATAGTCCTGTGTTCTGATACAAGGATTGCAACTTGTATTTTACTAATTTGTCCTTGCATTACATTACAATGTAATTAAACATACACATGTATTCTTTGATCCTACAGGCAACAGCTGTAAGTGTAGGACGGCTATGTATAAGTTCAATGATTCTATTACAGCAGACATCTCTATTTTTTTCACTGGTGTCCCATCTCACATTATAGTCACCCTGAGTTATAGCAGTTAACTAGTATTTCTCATATCCTAAGTATTTACCTGATGTATGACATGTTAATATTGTCAGTCATGTAATGATATCATAATAACTATGTTAATGAACTTCATTTTATTGTTTCCCATCACGCAAACATGGGCAAAATGTTTGTGCGATGCTAAGCGGTGCATGTCTTTTTAGAATGTATCCATAAATAACTTACAAACAATGTTATTTCGAGGTTATTTTATTACATTACCACTTTATTTGTATAAGCTGCAATGTCACAGAAGTATAAATAAAGTTTACATACCCTGTACTATTTTCACTGTAGCCCAGCACGCTACACATGCCACCACAAGATTTGATGCATGTAGTTGCATATCTTAGTATTCATTGTTAAATTGATAGTATGCGCACAGCGCAGCCCCACTTACTGAGTTTGCGTTATGCCCAGCAGTGCCAAACAATAGCAAATTAAAGTATCTGGCTTCTATTTTTGGATGTCTGGGTCATATATAAAACTTGGGTGGTCTCATTGTGCAAATGAGATAAGCATTGCCAAATGCCATGGTGCTCCATGCAAACATGGTATAAATACAATAAAAAAAGGAAAAGAAAAGGAGGAAAAATCACACTATCCAGATATAACTAGTTCTAACAGTCTTTCCATGGTTTTGGCTGTTATTTTCCAGTGTGCCTCATACAATTAGTGGTTTTGAAATAATCATTTAGGCTGAATGGCAATGCATAAAGATGGATGGTTTTGTGAGGACTAGGAAGTTAGGAGGCTTGGGAATGGAAAGTTGGTGCTCTCCTGTACACAGATTCATTATCTGTGTTGTTCTATGTGATTATGCAATCAACACTACTGGTGTGAGCAGCAAAACATCACTTAGGCATGCTGCACAACATTAATATCCATTGCACATTGCCAACAGCACACTGTGGGCACTGACATGGATATACTCCATGAAGGCTCTACACTGAGCCTACACAGAGTTTATTGAATCCTGATGGTTGTCATCATTCAACAGAACAAGGAAACCAAGGATCACATTCAAAGAACATGGTTCATATGATGATGTTCCTGTTTACTACAATTAGTTTCCTTCTTTGACACATTAACTACTCTTGTTCATGGGTTGTTACTATGCTTGCAATTCAGGGAACCACTGAGGAGTCTAGCACAAGTTTCCAGTTACTCCAAAGCACCTTCTGGTTAAATGACTTGCTCAATGACAGGCAGGGCATAATTATGAGGCAAAATCAGAGATGTTCTGTGAAACTGGATATAGATAAGATCAGGCTACTGTAAATCACTTAAAAAGATAACAGAACATCAGGTTTTGCAGCAACATATATTTTATGAAAAACAGTTCTAACACTCTAGGACTGACATTGATAGACCATAATCTTTTATGATTTAACACAATAAAGAAGGAAAGTAAGACGCGAAAGTAATCTTTGCAGTTGGTGGAGGATTGAGAATCTTCTCTCCCATTGCTAAAGTGCAGGGTTTGACTTCCATCAAATCATTTAGCTAGATAGCTCTCCTTCTGCTGCACACACTAAACTGACCCTCTCATTGATATGTTACAAATTACTCAGTATTCAAAATCTTGCTCCAAAAGTAAGTCATGGTGCATGCATTTCATAATGCTGCAATCCAACTGCCAAACTTTCATGCCAAATTGTGCATACACACAAACTAGAAGTCTCCTCCTGCCTCAGTTTCATGACTGTACTGGACTTCTTTTAAAAAGCAAATTATTTTGCATGGCTGACCCTTACCAGCTCTGGGTTTGACATTTTTTATTAGCTCTTTTGTTCCCATTAGAAATATCTTGGTATCTTTATTCCATATATTGCTCAAGTCTCTGTTTGCATATCCTGGTATTTATAATTTTATGTCACTCAGTTTGCAGGACACTATAATTACTAATTGTAGCTTTTTTAATGATTAATGTTTCTTTTGTCCTATTTTATTTGACTGCAATAGTTTTACTTTATTTATTTGACATTTGTTTACTGGGAAAGTCTGACTTGGCCAGAAAGTACCCATTTTCAGTGGAGGCCTGGAGAGAAAACTCCAGAATCACAACCTTTCAAAAATCAAGTACAGGTATTTAAATCAGAAATTATCATGTTATACTACAAAGTATAAGAGTGATAACAATTTTGTAATGAGAATAACATAAAACATATATTTCATAGAAAACGATACACAATAACATAAGTTACTCAAAATATGTGAGGAAAATTTCAATACCATATTATTTGTTACATAGATTAGTATGTGATAAATGAGACATAAGACAATATTTAAAGAGATAGTAGAGATTACATGATTAGAGATAGGTGAGGGGAAATTGAGTGATGTCTTAGTATGAGACATGGTTTTCATATGATTATAGAAAGAAGAAGGAGACATAGAGAAAAGGAGATTATAAGAAAAGTACAAGGTAGGGTTTCTTCAGGTAGCTTAGGTGAGTAGACAGGAAAGAGAAAGAGGTAGAGAAAAGGTCTGCAGAGGTGAAGTGAATAAGGTAAGGCAGTGGGAAAAGCAAAAGAAAGGAGTGGAGTAGGAGGCAGGAGAGGGTTATGAAGTGTGATTTTGGTTGAAGGGGTGAGTGAAATATAGTAAGCAAGTTCAGCCAGGATTGGCAAAGAAGCAGGTCCAGCATATTATAAAATATTATTTTAGGGATCATGTAAAGGTGGGTAGGTTAGAAATAGTTCTGGTGGTTAGAAGTAAGGAGTTCCATTTTTTTTTTGTTTGTTTTGCTACTGAGTATGAGTATAGGCTTTATCCTGGAGATTTATTCAGTTATTTATGATGAGACAATGTTTGTTTTCAGATCTAAGATCTTTTAGGGAATTATATGTTGATTAAAGGGGTATGAGCTGAGTAGGCTAATGTATGATTTTATGTATTGTTATAAGTTGAATGTAGGAAAGGTGGAGGGGGAGTTCTAGCCAGCTAAGGGTATGCAGAGCTTTACAGGAATGGGTAAGGAAGGATGAATTAGAGTAGAAACTTTGCAATTTTGTTGTAGCAGCTTTCAAGTTTGTTTTTTTTATGGAGGATTGTAAATTGGTTAGAACTGGTGCTCCATAGAATAAAGAGAGAAGAAGGTAGGTTTTAGCTAGAGTACTATTTGTGGGTGTACTCAAAAAATGTTTGTTTCTGTATAGCATACCTATTTTTATGAGTTTTCTTGATATTGCTTTGGATGTGAAGGTCAAATTTAAGATTATCATCTATTATGACTCCTAATAGTTTGGTATGGTGGAAACAGTTTGGTATGGCGGACTAATTGAGTTTCAGTGCCATTTGCCAAAAAGATTTTGAAAGATGCTTTATTAGGGGGCTTTGAGGGGGGATTGAGTAGGAGTTGTGTTCTTGTAAGCCAGGCTTCAATGCAGAAGACAGCTTGTTGAGTAATTTCTTGAAGGTGAGATAATGTGTTTGAAGAGCAGATGATGATAGAGTCATCTGCATATTAAATCTAGATGCCTTCACAAGAAGATGAATGTAGGTTATTCATAAAAATAATCCACACAAAGTTGCACAGAACGAAGATGGACAACCAAACAACAAAAGGTTTTACTAGAAAACAGCAAGATCAGAATCTCAGATGCAAGTTAGATTTAGCACTTTTGTTCTTTTTAACAAATAAAGAACTTCATCAGAATCTAAAAACCTAAAGCAACACCAAGATTTAAAAATGGTAACATAAAAGTCATGTGGTCAATGTCAACCAATCATTACTTGCTCAACAAAATGCATTCCTTAAAGGTACAATGTTAAAATTGTTGAAAAATTGTTGCAATCAACATTCAGCATAGACCTAACTGAATAGTAACTTGAACAGACAAATCATTGAATAATCACATATTTTATAGTCTTTTATAGTCTTTCCACTATTGTGAATAGAAAACAAGGAAAATTGCAAAGAGATTTGGTGGCATATGAGACAGGAACTGTTTATCTGTTAAAAGAGCTGAAACCAACTGCTTCAAAAACCTTGTCCAAACAGACTGTGAATGATGTACATTATGAAAATGTAACCACTGATAACTAAACATATTTAGAACAAGACTTTGTAACTTTTGACAATGGGAATCAGAGCCAACCTCCAGTACTTTCACCAGCTACTTTTTTATTGAACCCTTCTGGAAAATAAGGACTCCAAAATGGCAAAAAACAGGGCAGGGGACGGGGAAAAAACAGAAGGAAAAACTAAATAAGGGTATGGAAATCCTCAGTCTTAGTGGTTTGACATTAAATGACTGTCATACCTCAGTTTTGGCCATGGGATTCTCCTTCATCTCCTCACAACCTGCCAACATCACAAAAGTCTTGATACTTTTAGCAGCTCATAGGCATAAAGGACTAAATGAATATGTCCCTTTAAGACCTGCATTGAGATCGAGAGGTCTAAAATGTTGATTGCTTGAAGTCTTTTAATTAGTATGATTAAAGTTGTATATATTGAGCATGTTTTATGTTGTTTTTACATCTGATGAAGCACCTAGTAGTGATGGGAAAGCACTCATCTTTTTACTATTTTGTTATTTTGTTGTTGTTTTTTTTATGTGTGGTTAAAGTGTATGTTCCATCCTACCAGCTTCTGCGTTTATTTGGATTACACAAAAGTATTTACTGTTTCCTTATTTTTTTGTACTAAGTATGTTTCTGGTTATTACAACTGAGAAACATATAGTGGTCCTGATGGATCAGTCCTCTATGTTGGTTAAGAAATTTTACATAAACAAAGGACATCTTGTGCTCCCACACCCTTTAATAAATGTGATTGTGTCTTATGTAGTCCTGCTATCACATTTTATTTGCTATATTTCAATTGTTGTCCATGTCATTCTGATAATATTCATCATCTAAATATAGTCTGTTTTATTTATTTATTCATTTTGTTAACTGGGTAAGTGAATGTGCTTGCATGCTGCATAGTTTACTCTTTTTTGACTGTAAACATAGCAATATTGACGTGGCACATATACAGCATGGCATGTTGCATCATTCTGAACAAGTAAAACATAAGGGCGTTGATGAGTTTCCCTTTGGTGGTTCTCTTCAGGACTGTGGGAAACCTTACTCAATGCTTTTGTTGACTTGTGTTTGTAAGATTAGGCTTTGAAGCATTTTTTTCTGTGTGCACCTACTTATTCATGTATATATGTATGCATGCATGTATTTAGTTACTTAGTTCTGAAAACTATTAACCATGCATTCAAGCAGAACAACAAATGTACACAATTAGCAAAAGAAAAACATGCAAGCTAATCACCAACTATCTACAAGTTACAATAGTGATTTAACTTTAACACAGGAAGTAACCAGCCAAAATAATGACAAAGCCACATAGTGAGAAGTGGGAGTTCAAGACATCTTCAATGTGATTATAGCATGCATAAGCAGAAAGAAAAGAAGAGCAAGCGGTCTATCTGAGTACAACTCCACTGTCACTGCTTGCCCTAGCAACCCTGGCAAGTGACTACTTGCACAGCCTTCCAGAATTTGGAGATATGCAATAGTAGGATGTGGTCCTCCAAGGGAGATGTCTATGCATCTATGATATTCATGTCAAGACTAACACAGTAAAGCAGTGAGCTTAGTTATATACCTCAGGTACACTCAGGTAGACATGGTCCAGCATGGTAGTACATACCGCCTGGTAAAAACTAACTGCACAATACATGCTCCAACTGAAAAGGCAATCTTTTTTCCTCAGCTCCATGAAATAGGAGCCAAAATCTGTATGTTAAGTCAGCCTTTATGCCACATTCATTCAACTGCCTGCCAAACATTATGGGAAAAGGAACATTCCCAGAATGTAAGCTTTGCAGTTGCTATTTCATTCCCAAATGCCTCTCACTTTGCTGACACACTATATTATTAATTTATTTTCTTTTTGATAACCAGGTAGGTGGGCTGGTCCAAACACCCTTTTCAGGCAATACCAGAAAACAGAAATTAGAAATAAAGACTAGTGCTCAGTCATATAGTAAAAAACATATAAGCATTCTGGCACCATGATGACCAAAGATACCAGTGATTATATATATTTACCAAATAAACTGTGCAAGTAAAAACTTTCACCTTAAAAGGCTTCTTCAGGCAAATGAACAAAAAACTATATTACAGCATTTAAATAGTAAAGACAATTAAAACAAATAAAAACATGTGACAAAAAATCTAACATTGAAGGTGACAGTCATCTAATTTTATTTCTTAAATCTTTTAAAATTGGTATCACTGTAAAAGTTTCATTAAGCCCGGGGGGATATGTGCTCTAAAGCGAGCTATTTGTCTGTTTTCTTGTTTTTCTGTTTCATTCAATAATTCACCCCTCTGATATTTCCATTAATAATTTGCAATATTAAAAACTTAAAACAGTGTGCTGTGTTCTTTAATGTGTTTATATAAGGCATTAGTATCTATAACCCTGCGTATTTCAGAGAGATGATTACAAATACACTCTCTTAACTTTCTGTTGGTCTTTCCAATATAGAAAGCATTCTGTTTTATGCATAATGCCATGTATATAAGATTCTTAGTATTGTATGTGCCATAAGTATTAATAATAAAATCTTGTTTGTTAATAGGATCCTAGGATCATAGGAGGTTACTAAGCTAATGGCCGCAGGGTCCTTACAAGCCTAGCCAAGTTCAACCTGTGTTCCCAAGGGTGTCTCATTCAAACAGACACTAAAATCAGCACCTATTGCCCCTGGCCTTCAAAGATTTAGTAAATATATGATTACAAAAATGACAAGCATTGAATTTATATGTTCCTACTTTAGTAGTAATTAGCTTGACATATTTTTCTTGTTCTCTGTTCTCTTTGGTCATCATGGTGCCAGAATCGTTTTAGTTGTTTTGCTCTATGTAGGTTTTCTGGCTTTCTCTAAGTGATAGAACTTCATTTTTATCTCTCAGTCATATAGTCTTAGGTAAAGCCGACAATGAATACAAACATACAGAGTATACATAGTGGCAGTGCATTACATCAAGCAAAAGTCATCTGTAGGTTTGGTACCCAGTATGCACATATTCAGGTAAACCAAGAAAGTAGGCCTGCCTGGGTGGCTAGAGGAGGAGGGTTAATGGACTGTGTGGTTAACCATTATCCTTAAAACATTCTCAATCATGACATTGTGAAGATGTTCAGAGAGGGCCATTTTTAATTATTTTTTTCTGCTGAACATTTGCTCCATATAGGAGGTCCTAGCCAGGAGAATCACATTCACCAATGTTTGTTTTAAAAGAAGGTCTAATTAAAATAATAGGCTCTTCTTGAGTATTTCATAGGGAATATATCTGGTCTCTGATAGACAGTTTCCCTTTCAGTGATATGTAATACCCTGCATTTTGTATTTTGGAATCACCATACCTATAAGATAGGTTGATCTTTCAGTGAGAAGCAGCGATCTTAGTTTCTGAAGTAGGCTGCAATAGTGAGTTTGACAGTCTCCAAGAAGGACAGATCTGCATATTTTATCTTCAGTTATTAGTAGCCTTTGTGTATAGTAGGTTGAATAGTAGGTTAGCATTCAAAGTCCATAATCCAGGTTAGAAAGAAAACATTTTTGTCTAGGGCATTGTGGGGTATAGGAGAAAGAAAAATGAGATTCTGTAACAGAATTTAAGATAAGAGAGGACTCTAGTAGTGACTTTGTCAGAATGAGTAGAAAGTGAGAGAGGGGGTCCACGGCAAGATTCCTTTATTTGTAATCAGAGACATGTAAAATAATAGTATATGCAATGTTAATATGTTTGACAACTTAGGATTTTTTAAGAGGATGCAAATAATATAATATTTGTTTCCATGTGGTCAGTTAGCACCTGATTGTATTCATCCCAATTGCATAGCTGAGAGAAGGACAGACAAAGTTTATTATATAAATTAGACAATCATTTATTGGCCTTTATTAGAACGATTTCATCCGCATATCATATGAATGGATAGGGTGGCCTCTGATGATTAACTATTGTTTGTATAGACTTGGAATGTCCTTTTTTCAAGGAGCCTTTGAAATCATGTTATGGTAGCCCTGTCAAGTTTCATTTTTTTCCAACTTTTTAATTAGTAAAGTGGTAGTTTACAGTTTTAAATACCCAAGTTATAACCACTAATATCCTTGATGTGATGAGACCATGACTGATGTCATGGTAAACAAAGGCAGTTGCTGTGAGTAGAGCAGTTGTGCTTAAACCATTTCTGAAACCATGTTGTTTATCATATATTATACAATGGTAGCCCGTTAGAATTCAAAAATGTGAGTGCTGATCAGCCCAGCCAGTGTGGCTGTTGTAAAATCATGCATTTATCAATAGAAAAAAGTCCAGCTACTAGACTTTCTTCTATTAGTATGTGCTATGGAAATCAATGCAAAATTAATAGCCAGTGTTTTAAGCCAGTTGTACTTATTTGCTCAAGCAAAGTGAGAGGCCTTCTGCCATTTGCTCTGCTGTGATACTAGAAAAAGATAAGTGCTTATTTTCATCTGTTTCTACATTTCTGTTTTACTGTATATCTGTAATCTGTGCAACTGTTTTTACTTTCCTTTTTTTTGTCTGTTAGAGCTGACCTTTTTAGCTTGTAGTGAAATCTTTTATTTAGAGAGGTCTAGCTGTTTTCTTTGTAGCAGAAAGAATCAGTCTAGTTTGATCTAGCTAAAAGCATTCCTTCAGTCTAGTTTGATCTAGCTAAAAGCATTCCTGCAACAATATTATTTTTGATTGGCTAATTGGGCTGGTTTCTGTTTCTCTGCCTTTAACAGCCAGTATTTTAAACCAGTTGCACTTATTTGCGCAAGCAAAGAGAGAGGCCTTCTGCCATTTGCACTGCTGTGATATTGGAAAAAGATAAGTGCTTATTTTGAACTGTTTTTGCACTTCTGTTTTACTGTATATCTGTAATCTGTGCAACAGATTTTTTTTGTCCCACCCAGCTGCTGTGGTGGTCATAAGTCTTGGTGGCTTTGAGTTGCCCAGCTCTAGTATAAAGTTGATACTGGACACTCCCCCCAGTCACATTACATCAGCTCCTTCTACTGTTTATTGTGAGAACTTAGTAAAGGCCCACTCCTTTACCTTCTGAACCTTAAATTATCTCATTATCTTCTGTTCCATCACTTTCTACTAAAAAAAAACTGTACCTCCTTCTACTTCATTTTGCTATTTGTGCTTAGGAGTTTACTGCATTTAGTTGGCCATATTTATTACACTGCTTTATTTGTGCTGTCTGTTACTGTTGTGGCTTGTGAGCTACTATTTCAAAGCAATCTACTGATTAACTATATTTTATTGCTATCTACTGCAATCCATTACTGTTTAACTGTATTTTTCTGCATTTTGTTGCTGTTTAACTGTATTTTTTCATACTGCAAGTGTTATTCTTTTGACTATGAGTGATTAATCTGTGCTTCATTGTGAGTTTTTTCTTAATTTTAAGGTTAAGAGCTCAGTAAGTAGTATAGTCTATTTACAGGTCTGCGGCATCCAGAGCTTCAGCTGCATGTTTTTTTAAACTATTTGAGGTATTCCAGCTACAAGTTTTCCCTTAGTAGCACTTGTGTTATCATCTAGTAGTACTACTCATAGACCTTCCTCCCTTTACCCTCTTAGCTCTTTCAGTTTCTGACAAATATGGATGGACAATTTCCAATATTTTCTCCTGCCAGTCAGGTCGATATGGGCATCCTGAGACAGTGTAGCAACTGCCAGATGTACATGGACAACCCTCGACTACAACCACCTAGGAATACAATTTGGGAGAGAGGAAAATACATCAAGCACCTAGTATCATTGCTCTCTCCCCCACAAACCCACACCTCACCTCAAACACCACCCATACCTACACAACACACTCCCACATATGCGGAGGCCCTCAACAAAAGCATACCCAAACAAAAGAGACCTCCGCGGCATAAACGCAGGCAAACTCCACTGCCCACCACACCACACATAGTCCACACACCTGTGTCTCACAGCGACTAAGGCCTAAACATAAACCCAACATATTAGTCATAGGAGACTCCATTGCGAGACACACAGATGTGCCCCTCACCAGGCTGGATAAGGAGAAAGTCATGGTTAGTCATTTGTCATGTGCCAGAATCCACCATATCACCAATGCACTCAAGTCTCTCAACAGGTACTGTTATGACTCTGTCATAGTCCATGTTGGAGTGAATGACTTGAGATGTACCTCCCTGGACTAAATGAAGAGAGACATGATTGAGCTTGCTGAGTATGTGTCCCAGGCAGGTATGCCCCTAGCCTTAAGCAGCATTCTACAGTCACTCAGAATGATGCCTCAATACAAACAGAAAATGACTGACTTTAACAACTGGCTTAGTTTCTGGTGTCATTCAAAGGGCATCCAGAACCTGACAGCTTGGGACAACATGATTGACAAGCCACAATATTTTGCCAGAGAAAGTCTGCATATGTCTTCCTTGGGCTTCAGGCTCCTGGCAAAGTCTCTTGCCTCCCCCATAGTGCCTTTTTAGGCAATGCCACGAGGTCAAAACTACCAACATGAAAATTTCATCTAAACATGAAGTAAAGGTTATGCTGCTAAATGCTAGGATTCTGAAGCATTCTTAATGCTGGAAGAAGCTGACATTTGTGCAGTCACAGAAACCTGATTCAAAGCTGTGGAGAGCACTAAAGCCATGCCAGGTTACTCATGCTATCATTCATTCAGACCCCAAGCCATGGACAGCAAAACAAAAGGAGGTGGAGTTGCAATATATATAAAAGACAGACACACATCTAGGCTGGTCAAACAGTATGATGCACAGGAAATACTCCAGGTGCAGTTAATAATTAACAAGACCCCTGTTCAAATCATAGCTAGCTACAAGCCTCCAACTCTCTCTGACTCAAGATTTCCATGCCACCTATCTGGACCTCTTCAGATCTACCAAGATTCAACCCTTTACCCTGATCCTGAGTGACTTTAACTATCCAACCATAGATTGGAAGAAATACTCATGCCAAAACACAAATGCCCAGAGATTCCTTGATTTTGTCAATGCAAATGCCTTGGACCAGTTGGTTGACACCCCCACAAGAGGTGAAAATATCTTGGACTTGGTATTAACTAACACGAGTAACCACTGCAGCAGCCCTACAGTGTCATCATCCATGGTAAGATCCAACCACAAAGTAGTCACTTTTGAAGTTACCATCCCCCCCACCCCCAGCTAGGGTCAAACAAAAAAAATTCGCCAAAGCTGATTACGACCTCCTGAGGGAAGGTATAAACAGCTTCACAGCCACCTCCCCCTCCACAGGAACTGGAACATATGTCCAAACTTACACCAAACTACTATATGAGCATTTATATAGTTGCATGAAATCAGGAATACCAGACAGGATGAAATCATACTCCTCAAGGAAGATAAACTTGTCTGGTGGACATTTACAATAAATCAACTCTATAATAAAAGGAAAAAATTGCTGTCCAGGGCCAAGAAGGAGCAGGTGTCTAATTAGAAGCAATCTCTCCTTAGCCTGAAAAAGCAAATAAGAGCACTACTGAAATTCTCTAAAGCAAACAGTCCAAACTGGCCACATCTACTAAAGATAGTCATAAGGCTTTCTTCACATATGTCTGCAATTTCAAGGGAAGCACCCAGATCTGCTCAGAACTGGTGGTCAAAGACATCACATACACAAACCATGTAGATATAGTCAACCTGCTGGCAGACAGGTTCAGTGAAAACTTCACTCCTCTGTCCGCCCCATCAGAAAAGAGGACATCCCCAGTACCTGCCCCCCCTTATCTCTATGGAGCAAGTCATCATTGCCATCTCAAAGACAAAATATACAGCCTCCATAGGACCCGATAACATCCCAGGCTGCATCATACATGAACTCAGGCAGGAACTTGCAGCACCATTAAGCACCCTTATTCAACCAAAGCCTGTGTACTGGCTTCATCCCAGCCAAGAAGAGGACATCTACTGTCATCCCTTTGCACAAAGGTGGAGCATTCACTGATCCAGAAAATTATAGACCCATCAGCCTAACTAGCCTGATCTGCAAGGCCATGAAGCGGATTATCCTGGATCTCATTAACAAGGACATTGGCAACCTCCAGACACTTGATACCACACAGTTTGGTTTTGTCAAGGGGAGGTAATGCCTGTTAAATTTGGCCAACTTCTTTGAGACAGTCACCAAGGCCATAAACGAGGGGAAGATGGTGCACACCGCCTACCTTGACCTGGCCAAGGCCTTTGATACTATTTCCCACTCAGGTATAACAGATAAACTATCTCAACTAGGCATCAATCCATATGTTACCAGATGGGTAGCAAACTGGCTCACTGATAGAACCCACCTATTCAAAATAGAGGAAGCCACCTCAAGTAGTAGACCCATAACAAGAGGTGTACCCCAGGGATCGGTCTTGGGTCTTCTGCTGTTTGGGATATACTTCTCAGCAGTGCAGGCCAAATCTAGTGGGCTATGGCTGACCAAGTTTGCAGATGACTGCAAACTAGGTGCTGTCATCAATTTCCGTAGTGATGTGAACATCCTCCAAGTGGGTTTCACCCAAACAAATGACTGGTGCCAAACATGGCCTCAAACTGAATGCCAAAAATGCTTCTTATCACATTGATAATAAGGCACTAAGCACGCAATCAGTCATGAGTGACTTGGGAACCCAGGTTGATAGCAAACTAACTTTTGACCACCATATTGCCTCTGTTGTACTGAAAGCTTTCTACATGGCCCACCTCATTAGTAAGGGTATCTCATCCAGCGGCAAGGTGGTCATAACATCCCTGTATTATTCCCTTATAAGACCAATTATTGAATACAATGCCCCTTTCAGCATGTATCTCACAAAGCACATGCAGCAGATGGAGAGACCACAAACATTCCTCACCCAGAGAATCCAGGGCCTCAAACATCTACCCTGCACAGATAGACTAAAAGCCCTGTCCCTCTACTCAGTCTCCTACAGACTCCTCAGAAGTGACCTCTGTCTGGCGTTCAAAGCAATCTCAGAACCCGCCCTGATCGCACTGCTGCATATCCGCAAGTCAAGCTCCACTCAAGTAACCTGCATATGAAACCTCAGCCTGGTCTGTGACATCAATAGGACTTGTTGGCAGGACAGATTTGTGTCCCAGAGACTACCCCTTTTGTGGAATAGACTCCCTCTCCACATAAAGCAGAGTACCTCACTAAACCTTTTTAAGTGTAACCTGGATAACTGGATGGGGAACAGAAAATAGGGGTCTATATTACAAAACTGAAGACACTGAACATCGAACGGCTTAAAGGCTGAAAATGCTGGACCTTGAAGTCACTATTTTGGGGGGCTGTACCCCCAACACCCCCTGCTAATTATATATACCAACTCTGAGATCGCACTACAGTGAGGAAAGGGCAAATATTCCGATCTTCACTGTACTCCGATCTCACAAAAGGCACATAGTTGAATGGTGTTTCCAATGTTAAGCCCATTTGATGTTTAGCCTCTTCAATTTTGTAATAGGAACCTGAAAATACACCCCTGGGATTCCACCTATGTCCATGCTAGACAGTGACATAGGATGCTGACTTGCTGGAACATGGGTTAAATTCTTGGCTGGGCTTGTAAGGGCCTCTGGGTCAATAGCGTAGTAACTTCCTATGATCCTATGATAGCATAAATCCTGTTATTCTAGCAGTTTTATAAATTTGTAAGAGCAACATTTACAATAGGGACCTTTGACCCCCTTATTAAAGGCTTTGCACATTTCTTGATGTAAGAGGTTGACAGGTATGTATGGAGGGAAGAGAAAATACATGGAAAATGAGGTATGCTCTGCAAAACTAAAGAAACTTACCTGATTTTCCCTGGGTTTTTGCATTGCCTCTCTTGTACTTCTAAACTATCCTGAATTAAATTTTTTTTTAAAACATTAAAAAAAAAACAGAGATCTTCCTTTTATCATTGCTTGCTTTTCAAAGCACTGATGTACTGTGTAAGCATGGGAACATAAGCCCCATATGCATGCACAGTGCATCAGAAAAGCAGAGAAAATGTGGAAGAAATGTAGAAGAACATGACAGTGCCATTATACAAAGACATTATTTAAGAAAAGTAAGAAACTTCTTTCTTAAATAATGTCATTGTGTAATAGTAATAACCAAAAAGTGGGCGAGAGCACATTGAAGATTTAACCACAGTTGGCTTTGTCTAATTAGTCAAGCTTTGCCCTCATGTTCAAACCATGCCAACCATGGGTAAATCTTCAATATACAACACCCACTTGTCAGTTATTGCTTAATTAGTCCAAAGCTATTTATATGTTTGACCATTTATTTTTACAGGCTTTTTCAAACACTTTAGCAAAAGGACAAAGTGTGGAGATGGATTTAAAAATCCTGAAGTGTTTTAGTTGACAGTACCTTATGGAGGGAGTTTTAATGCTATTACAGTAGTGAAAAGTAATAAAAAGTGGTAATGTTGATTAGGGAGGAAGCAATCTTATCTGCTGCCCTTTGAAGGAAAGTGGAATGGAGTATGGAGAATGTGGTGGATTTTTTTCTTCAGGAAAAAATGGCTGCATAGTCAACAAGTTGGTATAATATAGGTTATGTTCTTTTCTGTAGAGCTTGCTGGTTTTTAAAATTGGATAGAAAACAACTAGTTATGTCTTGTATACTTGGTCTTCTTTCGGCTTTTCCCAGTTAGGGGTCACCATTTGATTTCTTTCCAGAACTGTTTAGGGTTACTGGCAGCATCCCTTTGCTTATTTCTGAAGTAGCTCATTTTTTTCTCTGACTTATTTGCAACTGTAGTCTAAAGTTAAGCTGTATTCCAGTGTCCACTGCCCAGTAACCTCCCAAATAGAAATTGCAGGTGTTAATCTAACAGCCTTGAAAATGACTGCAGGGTTTCACACAGTTTCCTCTGATAGTCTACATTTTCCTTCCTAACTGAGGCCATTTCTACCCCCAAAATATGTTGCTATGTGTTGAATGTAAGATATTCCTTTAAAACCTAATGCCAGCTTTCACCCAGTGTTGCCCAAGAATTCTATAACCACCAGTATTTATCTTCAGATACCCCTATATAGGGACATCTTGGCTCTGAAGGTGCTGGATACATAGGAACCTCTGGTGGAATTTCCAAATCACTTAAGTGGTAAATATGTGGTTCCACACACTTAAGCATTCAGGAAGTTCTTTTAACATACAGCCCATTGCATAGTGAGATATGGTATGCTAACAAATGTAGGCCTCTAAGGTCGCCTACAGAGGGTAGAACTCAGAAAAGGTGATGTGCATGTATGATATGGTAGTGACCACACTTTAATGTCCTGCACTCTTGAATCACCATATCTTACCAGAGTATATAAAAAGAAGTTATGTCCTTACCATAATGTTCCATGTAGAGTGTTCATCTCGCCTTTGTTCTTACACCTGAGTCGGCCGAATTGCAAAGCTCTGAATCTCAGAGAAGCTCGAGACCAGCCCATATCCCACAATCCTCCTTGCCATTACTGAGATCTAGTTTGCAAACAAACCAGACCAAAGGATCCAACACCTACGGTGCTAGAAGCATACACTCTCTTCAGCCATTCAGAGACACTCTCTCACCATAGCAATAACTAATGGTCTAAGCATATATCCCATGACACACGGGACCATATACCCCGCAAAGGGCCAAGACACATCGATCAGACTCTAATCCTGCCAGTTCTTCCAAACACATGGGGGGGAAAGGGAGGGAATGTAAGAACAAAGGCGAGATGAACACTCTACATGGAACGTTATGGTAAGGACATAACTTCTTTATGTAAGAGTGTTCAATCTCGCCATTTGTTCTTACACACTGGTAGCGTCCATAGCTCCATGACCCCGAGTGACTCATGGAAGAACATTCCTAAGCACAGTGGAACCAAATGATGTCCTATCCTTGGAGTCCTTGTCCACTCTATAATGAGTGATGAAAGTATGTGGTTTAGACCACGTGGCTACTGCACAAATAGTGTCCAAAGGCAAGCGAGCCACATGAGCTAAGGAAGTGGAAACGGATCTGGTAGAATGGGCCTTAGGTTTGTTTGGTAAGGATTGGTTTGATTTAGAGTATACAAATGTTATACATTCAGCAAGCCATTTAGATAGTGTACGTTTAGTAATTGCCATGCCCTTTTTATTGTCTGCAAAAGCGACGAAGAGTTGATCCGTTTTTCTGAAAGCTTTGGTCCTGTCTAAATAAAATCTTAACTGCCTGTGAACATCCAACTTGTGCAACATATACTCCAGTTTGTTAGTATGGTTTCTGAAAAAGGTAGGGAGTTCTATAGACTGGTTAATATTCGTAACTGAACATACTTTTGGAAGGAAAGATGGATTTGTGCACAAAGAAACCCTGTCTGGATGGAATATCAGGTAAGGTGGTCTGACCGATAATGCCTGCAGCTCTGAGAGTCTACGAGCTGAGGTCACGGTGCCGAGAAACAGCGTCTTTCATGACAAGAACTTTAGGAGGCATGATGACACAGGTTCAAAAGGTGGCAACATGAGTTGCGACAGCAGCAAATTCAGGCTCCATGGAAAGAAAGGTTTTCTGACAGGCGGTCTAAGATGGAAGGTTCCTTTCAAAAAGGCTTTACAAAGCCTGTGAAACATAATGGGAGAACCTCCCTCACCAATATGGAAGTTTGATATGGCCGCCAACTGTACTTTTAGAGTGGAAGTAGAAGCTCCTTTGTGAAAATGGATGGATAAGAATTCTAAAATTTTATGTAGAGGAGCTACCAAGGGATCTAAGTTTTGACTAGATGCCCAATATACAAAGCGTTTCCACTTACTCGTATAGAGCTTAGTAGTAGAGGCTTTATGAGAAGCAACTAGGATGTGTTGAACTGCCGGAAGGAGTAGATGAGACCTGGCTAGGCAGGGAAGTGGAGCAGCCAAGCTGCTAGTTTGAGGGACTGTAGAGACGGATGAGGAACTCCCGACGAATGTGTCAGCAGATCTGGCACTGGGTCCAGAATCCACGGTTCCTCTATTTGATGAGCTCAAAGAAAGGGAAACCATATTTGGCGAGGCCAGAATGGGGCTATGAGTATTATAGTCCTTTCCAGGCTCCTGGCTTTCTGTAGAAATCTGGGAATCAATGGAATCGGTGGGAATGCATATAGGAGACCCGGAGCCAATCGTGTATCAGTGCGTCCCTGGGGACATCCCCCAGAGGGGGTAGAAGGGCAAAGTAGCTTCTGCATTTTGCATTCAATGGGGAAGCAAACAGATCACAGCAAGGCTGGCCCCATTTGCGGAAGATCTTTTCCGCCGTCTGTGAATTCAGGGACCACTCGTGAGGTAACAGGATGGCTCTGCTCAACCTGTCCGCAATGACGTTGGATGATCCCGGGATGTGCGTTGCTATCAGAAAGCGACCCATGGACTCTGCCCATTGCCAAATTCTCATGGCCTCTCTGCATAACGGATAAGACCTGGTTCCCCCTTGCTTGTTTATGTACCAGACTACAGACATGTTGTCTGTCTGAACTGCTAATGTCCCTTGAGGTAAGAGGGCTTGAAAGTGTTGCAATGCCAGGAACACCGCCCTCAACTCCAGAACATTTATATGTAGAGTGTACTCCATGCTGGACCATTCTCCTTGGACTGTTCTTCCCTGAAAAAGGCCCCCCCCCACCCTATCAGGGAAGCGTCCGTGGTTATTGTGGCTGTTGGAATGGGAAGAATGAATGAACGACCCACAGTGAGGTTCTGATCGCGCACCCACCATGAGAGGTCCCATCTGCAAGATTCTGTTATCCTGATCTCGTGCATTAGGGGTAGGTGTTGGAACGACCACTGCACAAAGAGCAGCCATTGAAGAATCCTCATGTGTAACCTTCCCATAGGGACTGCAATTAGTGCAGCTGCCATCAGTCCCAACATTTTTAACACCAGTTTGGCTGGGGCTTTTTTGCTGACTAGAAGACATAGGACCTGCTGTTTGAGCATTGAAGCTCTTACTGAGGGGAGTTTCAGTAGTGTCGATCGTGTATTTGGATCTGCTCCGATGAAGGAAATACACTGTGACGGCAATAAGCAAGACTTTTTGAAGTTTATGGATATCCCTAAGTGTGAACAAATGCTGATTGTATAGTCTCTGGCTTGCAATAGTCGATGCTCGATGGTGGCGGTGAGGAGCCAGTCGTCCAGATAGGGAAACACCCAGAATCCTTGTCGTCTCAAGTGAGCCGCAATTACTGCCATGCATTTGGTGAATACCCTGGGGGCTGAGGTGAGTCCAAAGGTCAGAGCTTGAAACTGAAAGTGACTGGCCCCCAGCCAGAAGCGCAGGTGATCTCTGGATGGTCTGGCCATTTTGATGTGGTAGTACGCGTCTTTGAGATCTATAGAGCACATCCAATAGTCCTTCTGTAAGAATGGAAGGATCAATTGAAGCATGACCATCCGGAACTTTTCCTTCTTCACGAAGTTGTTGAGATGGCTGAGATCTAAGATCGGTCTCCAGTCCCCTGTCTTTTTTGGAACTAAAAAGAACCTTCAGTAAGTTCTGAATTCTCTTTGGTCCACCAGGACTGGTTGGATGACTCTGTTTTCGAGCAGCTTTGAAATTTCTACTGCTGCTAGCTTTCGCAGATGGGGTGGCACGTCTGGAAATATTCTTTGTAGAGGTGGTGTTGAAATGAAGGGGATTTTGTATCCTCTGGTTATAATGCTTTTTACCCAAGAATCTGAAGTAATGTTTAGCCAGGCCAGTGGGTATAAAGCTAAGTGACCCCCGACTGCCTCCAGAGCAGGACAGCCGGGCCTCCATTCAGGAGTGCTGGAAAGGCTTCCCAGGGACGGAATCCCTGTCGCCTTGGTTATGCGGACCCCCTCTGCCACTGGGGCGGCGTCTTCCATTTCTACCCCCTCCTCTGCCTCTGGAGGGGGTATCACTCTGTGTAGTCTGGAAAGATCCCTGATTCTTATGGAACCACATATTTCCGTCTCGTTGCCCTTTGGGGTATGGTCTAGTAGGAGCGGAAAAACGGACCCCGACAGCAGACAGAGTCTTTCCCTCTTGCTCGCACCGAGTGAGAGTCTCCTTAACCTTGGGCCCGAAAAGTGTGGTGCCATCAAAAGGGGCATTGGCAAAGGAAGACTTGAAGGCTTCTGCAAAGGAGCACAGCTGCATCCATGATTGTCTTCGAAGAGTAATCGCTGAAGCTGCAGCTCTACTCGAACCCTCGGCTGCATACGAGATGAGCCTCATGGATGAGTTTACTATGGAGGTGAGGGTGTTAAGTTGTGCTGTTACCTTATCTGAAACAGCAGCATCTGTGTTACCCTGGAGGGTATCTGTCAGCTCCTTGATGAGATCCCTCTGCAAATGTGTGAAATGGGTCAGGTAGTTTAGCGAACGCATGGAAAAAGTCGCTGAACTAAAAATGCGCTTCCCATATCTGTCCATAGTCCTAGAATCCTTATTAGGAGGATGAACAGATGAGGAAGACTCAGACATCTCCTTTTTCGTGGCTGCCGCCACCACCATACCATCGACAGGGACTCCCTTGGTGAGATAAGATTTATCTTGGGGGGCAGTGATGAACTTGTTCGGTTTCCTAGGTACTGGTTCCACTGTGTTAGGTGTTTCCCACGTCCTTCGAGCAATCAAATCCATTAATTCATCGAAGGGCGGGATCACCCAGGAGGTAGAAGGTTGAGCCCCAAAAGCCTTCAGCAGCACCGACTCATCCTCAGAGGGGGCTAGGGACTGCCAATCACCCATCTCTTTCAAGATCTCCAGGATGTCTGCAAATGACACACCCTCCGAGGGTTATTTGGGGGACCCCTCTGCCTCATCCAAGTCGGTGTCAGACGTTAGAGATTCCTGTGGGGAATCTATGTGCCTCCTCTTGCACCACCGTTTCCTTGGGACCTCATCAGAGGGGGCTTCTGGTGAGGCCTCCAAGGAACAGGGGGAACCCTCTGTGGGTGGCTGAGACAATTGGGCTCGACGCTTGGGATGGATCGTGGGAGCAGAAACAGAAAGTGGCCCTTTTGGGGAAGGAGAAGATTCCCCTGATGATGTGGTTGTCTGTGCAGACAATACCTTCCTCATAAGGTCAAAGGCCCCCGAGCCTCTGGCCGAGGGCTCCCCCGGTTCCGAAGAACACGGAAGCATCCCAGAACCACATGCCGTGGGCTCTGACCCCAAGGACGGAGCTGAACCAGTCTCTGCCGAGGCCCCGAGAGGGAGAGTCGGCACCGAGAGGTCAGTATGACTCTCAGTCCCGGAACCGAGCAAAGACCGTCAGCTCCGCGACTCCCCTAATGGTTCCGAAGGAGTCAAAGTCAAAGGTGTCGATCGTGCAATGGACGGTTTCGGCACCAAGGGCTCCACTATCATCAGGTCATCTTCTCCCGGTTCCGAGATCTGGATGGGTCTCGAAGGAGGACCCGTTGGAGATATGGGGAGGCCTTCTAGTTTCGACACCAACTGGGAAGAAGCTGCAATTGACTTGGAAAGGG
Organism: Protopterus annectens; assembly: GCF_019279795.1. Lineage (NCBI taxonomy): Eukaryota > Metazoa > Chordata > Ceratodontiformes > Protopteridae > Protopterus > Protopterus annectens. The sequence goes on from NC_056745.1 coordinate 733,430,779, forward strand.
CCGTGTTCTCCATGGGTTTCTGCATGACACGATCCACATCTGTGTCAGACAAGGGTCTGGAAGAATGGGTCAAAGGAGCCGAAGATGGCACCGACCGAAGAATGGATGGTGATGGCAGTTCCGACACCGGTTCCAAGATCTGGGGCTCAGGAAAAGATAAATGTTTGACGCTCGGCCCCGAGATCTGTGGAACTGGCGAACAAACCCAAGAAGATGAACTTGGAGCCGATGACATGGGCTCTGACATCTTCGACCACTTCGAGGATTTAGAAGCCTGATCCGACTTGTCCAAAGCCTTTTCAAAGGCCGGCTTCAACAATCCTCTGTCAATAAGCTTCCTGCGTCTATCTGTCATGACCCTCCCACTAAAGGAATGGCAAATAGAGCAATCCTCTTGGAGATGGAGAGGGCCAAGACAGTAGACACAGGAAGCATGATTGTCAGTAATGGACATTTTCTGCCACACTGACATCTTTTAAAGCCAGATTTGGCTTTTTCTGACATAGTACAGTAATAATGACAATACCTATGATAACAGAAAAAAAATTACTAATCCTATGGCAATATAAGTATATATAACAGGTTATATACAGAAAACTCTCACAAAAAAACCACACCCAAGAAAAAGGGATAGGCCACAAGGGTGCCTGAAGAAGAAAAATGGGTATATATATATATATATATATATATATATATATATATATATATATATATGGTTTACTATCATAAATTCGAAAGTAAAAATAAATAATGTCTTTATTTTCGAATTTATGCATCGAAAATGAAAATTTTCGAATAATAGTAAACTCGAAAACAAGGGTGTATTGTCGAAAATGTCACTTGCGACATTTATGGCGATACACAGCACGCCCACCCTTCCCATAATCACCTACCTACCTAACCGAACACACAGTGCCCCCCACACCCCCCCAACTTAATATTCCAACTCTGAGATCGCACTACAGTGAGGAAAGGGATGCATTTCCCTAACTGCACTGTACCGCGATCCCCTCCCATGACCAAAAGTTAGAATTGCGAATGCACAGTTCATTCGCAATGCAAACCTTCGCTCATGTCACCTGCCATAATATGAAGTATTCGAACATCTGATGTTCGAATACTTCATAGCCGTGCAAATGCACATCGACATAATGATAGCAAACCATATATATATATATATATATATATATATATATATATATATATATATATATATATATATATATCACACACACACAGCACTTCTACAATAACTACTAACTATAAGGAAGTATCAACAAGAAAAAATTAGAATTCTTATCTGAAGAAATCAACAACAACTCAAGTTTCTATCTGGTCTGAGCTCTCCTCAATCCGATCTGTTGCAGAAGCAAACTAGATCTGAGTAATGGCAGGGAGGATTGTGGGATATGGGCTGGTCTCGAGCTTCTCTGAGATTCAGAGCGTTGCAATTTGGTCGACTCGGAGCCGAGAATCGGCTCCGACCCCGTGTGTAAGAACAAATGGCGAGATTGAACACTCTTACATCACTGGCAACTTACCATCCCATTTTTTTAATCCATCAACAACCTATGTGTAAGTATAGTAACATGTCTATGTGTGTACAATACCGGGGGGGGGGGATCAGTTTCATTGAATTCATCCTACCGAATAGAGTGGTACAGTGCTTCCTCCATATAAGTATTTGTGCAAACAAATTATCTCATACTGAGTGCAGGTTAAGTTCCAGTAACTTATTCCATGACATTTGGAGACCAATTCTTAACTGTCTACATGATCTCCCTCACTATTTATAAAGGATATTAGGAGCCACGTTATCAGTCTCTGTTGCTAGCTCAGTAGCCACAAACATCTCCATTTTTGCTTTGAAGCCTTTAAAACCTGAGATCAACTGAAATACATCTAATATGCCATGAATAATTGGTAAGCCATTGGCTGGATCCTATGACAATAATGAGCAATCATCCACAAGCAAAAGAAGGTGGAGGTTCTGGCTTAAAGTGCTTCAGAAATTCACCCCCCCTGTGGCTTTTGATCATCTGATGCAAAGGCTCAATGAGAAATAAGAAAAGAGACAGGGATGGTGGTCATCTTTGCCTGGTTCTTCTTGATACAGAAAAGGATCATGACAATGTGTTTTTGGCCAACTACCTGTCATGAGGGTATATAAGGCTTGCATAGCTCTCACAAAGAAAGGAGGAACATTAAAGCATTCTAGCATGGACCGTTTATTTTCCCATAGGACCAAATAAAAAGCTTTTTCAAAGTAAAATAAGACAAGAGAAGGGGAGTGGGCCAACTGCTTCACTAAATATATGCAAAGATGGTTCTTTTGTGGTTCTGCTTGACCAACCTTTAATAAACCCAGCCTAAGAGTGGTGAATGACCAGTGACAAACAGGGTTCAATTTTACTAGCCAATGTTTTGGAATACATGTTTACCTCTGTAGATTGAGAAAATGATTCCTTAGTTACTTAGCTGTCAGACTTTGGAAAGAGCATAATATTAGCCTCCCTAAAGGAATCAGAATATGTATTGTGCATTTCCTTAAATAACAACATTGAGGGGACCTGTATTCGCAGAATAATTTTTGTATGCATCTGAGTGGTCAGCATCAGCCCATCTGAGCCGGTGGGGGGGGGATCACTAGCTCTAACCTTTATTGTCCTCTTCATTTCTTCTTTTGAGATGGGTTTCCCTATATTTAAAGCTTTCTCTTTTGATAGCTTAGGAAGATGCAGGCTGTGCAGCACTCACTGTATCTCAGCATGGTTAGATGTATCTGCCCCTAACCCTATATAGTTATTTATTGAAGTCTTTGAACACTTCAGGGGGAAATTTAACCAAGCTCTGTTGGGTCTGAATGGTGGTAATGACTGTGTCAGTCTAGTACTTTTAAGCCTATATGACAGCAACATTCCTAGCTTGTCATTTTTCTCCCAAACTAGCAGTACTGCTGTAAATTGATGTAAATTCTAGACATCACAGCCTCTCCTGGCTTAGTTTTGAGCTCCTTTTATTCTCTAATAAAGGGCTTATGTTTGAAGAATGAAACTTTATACTTTAAGCAATTGCTACCTTTATCTTAATGTTACAGACATGTCTATCAGTTTTGGCATTTGATGCAGCCTTGCATGCCATGTATAATTCCTTGATTATCTCTTTGCAGGACTCCTACCACATAGGAAGTATCTTGATATAGGAGGAAAGGACCTGTTTCAGCTTGTATTTGGTCTCCATATTGTGGAAGATAAGCAACCTATACTGCACTGCTTCCTACACCATGTCTGCCCATTTCCAAAGGAAAGACTAAATGAACTGTCTCATAGGCAGGCACTGGGCACACATCCATGCCTAGGATAGACACCCTCAAAACCAATTTGCTAGAGAATAAATAAACATGATTTCTACTCTGTGTATTTCCATTAGGGTACATGTAGGTAAACCTAGGGTAGTTCGATCTGCATTTTGATATGTCACATAGACCTAGGACTGGATCTATCAGTTGTAGAATCAAGAGTGATATTAAAGTGTCCCTGACCAGCATGGGCACAATGTCTTGGTTGAACTCTCTAAGGAAACAACCTTGACCAATGAATGGGAAATTGGAAATTTACCCCAGGTCTGGCCCCCAAGTTTCTGATAGACAGAGGCAGACAGTAATGCCCAAAAGTAACATACTCTTCCCCCCCACCTCACATCGAGAAACTTCTTAATTAACATAACCCTTCCTAGTAAACACCCATGATATATAGGGACATAATGAGTTGGATTGCATGGCTAGGCTTATAAAGGTCCTAATGGTCATTAGCCTAGTATATACTTCTTCTTCTTCTTTCGGCTTTTCCCGGTTAGGGGTCGCCACAGCGGATCACCTTGTCCGCACATTGAATGGCAGTGGAGTTTTACGGTGTCGAGTTGCCAGCCCAACCTTCCACAGAAGGCACTCACACGCACCTAGGGCCAATTTAGAGTGTCCAATCCACCTGCAGCATGTCTTTGGGATGTGGGAGGAAACCGGAGCACCCGGAGGAAACCCACGCGACCACAGGGAGGACATGCAGACTCCGCACAGAAGGCACCCCAGCCGAGGATTGAACCGGAGAACCTCTTGCTGTGAGGCGGCAATGCTAACCACTGCACCACCGTGGCCGCCCATTAGCCTAGTATATACTATGAAACTATAAACCTAAGCTGAAGCCTGGAGCATCATGATTTGGCAAACAGACCAAGCTCAGTTGACAACACTTGCCATAGCCACTTTTTTAAATTCCCAAGCCACTACATTACTTTGAAAGGTAGCCAACCTTTTTTTAGAAGTCCTGGCCTATGGATTTCCCAAGCAATGCCTATGCTTCCTTGCAGCTTTTAATTCTTGCAAAATAGAACATTTACTTAGAACATTTTGATATATGACAGTAAAATGTTTCACTTGATGTTTGAAATAGTGCCTCTTTCATTAAGCATAAGTTCTTTAAAGCCTTGTATACATACACAGAATATAAAAAACAGAATGTAGGACTTCTCACGCCAACTATAACAATAAAATGAAGGAATTTTAACACCTAAGAATACCTAGTAGAGAAGATATGTTATTAACAAATTATTCACACTGAGATGCTCTGTCTTCACAGCAAGTTTATGAGTAAGAACTGATCTGCCCATGCCTTAAAGAGCAAGAGAGGAAGACTAAATAGTAAGATAAAGAAAACAAAGAAAACATTTGGCTGTGTATAGTCACAATGGTGCAAAAAGCAATAGCAACAGATTTCACCTTCACTGCAGAGCACATACTGAAAATGCATAGCCAAAGGGATGCATATACTAAACATAATAGTTACAGAACCAGATGTAAGGAAGCATCCCCAACTTAAGGGAAGGTATCTACATTTTTTTATTATGTCACAGAAGATTAAGTGTTAAGCATGGATCCCTCCTTTCAACTTTGGAACATGCTCCTCATTTTCTGCCTACAGGACTAATGATTCCAGTATTGATGCCAATAATAACTGAGTCTGCTGCAGCTGTGGCTTTACAGTCTGCCTAAATAGAAGCCATCTTTCAAATCAGCAGAAATGTGTCAGATGATGCTGATGGATAAACTGGTCAAATTCAATCGCCTGATGCAAATGGGACATATTTGGGTATGGATCAACAAACAGCAAATCATGGGTACATTACCTATTCACCATTAGAGTGGTTGGACTAGAAGTGCATACACTGATAGACACACACACACACACACACACACACACACACACACACACACACACACACACACTCACACACACACACACACACACACACACTTGCACATACAAATACATTCACAGTGAAACACACACACACACACACACACACACACACACACACACACACACACACACACACACACACACACACACACACACTCACTTGCACATACAAATACATTCACAGTGAAACAGACACACACACACACACACACACACACACACACACACACACACACACACACACACACACACACACGGAGAACTTATTTTAACTGAGCACATGCTAGATCAATATGATCCTTATTAACTCTCTTCTGGTTTATTGTGGCTGTTAACCAGATTTGGCTGGGCTTGTCAATTCATTTTTATTGTCTTCTGGACTACCTGCTGTTCCACTGGTGCTGCTGGAGATGTTGATAAGTACTTTGTGCAGTCAAGGCAAACAGAACACAGCTCTGGATAAAGTACCCCTGATAAGCAAAAGAGCAAATCCAATGAAAAAAACTCCAGAGGCACATCACGACAAATGGAGCCGACCTGATGAAAACCTTTTTATTCGTACAAAGAGCACAGAACAATGGCCAGTGAGCACTTTCACATTTCTCTGAACCTTCTTCAGACTTAAAAAGTACTTCTTCTACAGTACATCAATATAAAGGCAGGTTTAACCAGCTTGCACCAGTCAAAATCATCCCATTACATCGTTAATTAATGCAGTAATCAAGAATCAATGTAATGCTTACAATACTGAAGAATGTAGTGTCATCACATAATACATATAGAAAGCATATGCAAATGTGTGCATGCAATAAAAACAACTATATATATATATATATATATATATATATATATATATATATATATATATATATATATATACACTCATTAATAAAATGTGCATAGAAAATATATATAACAAGATACAACCATTGACATATAAAATATGGGCATTCATATAAATGTCCTATATCTAAAAACATGTTTATTCTAGCCATTTAACATTCATAATGTCAGTAAAATTTCATTACCATAAAAATCTGCTACTCCATATAAAAACTACTATTCCATAAAAACTTCATACTCATGTATATATAAAAACATGTATTCATACTTGTGTACCAAGGTAATAAATAGGGGTCTGCCCATTAAAAGTGACTAGTTAGTAAGGCGTCTATCTTTAAGGAAGGGTTTCAGTGAAACCCTATCATTTAGGCTGTGTAACCTATCTGCTTGTAACCTCAGGATCCATCTAGCTTCTGCAGATCAGTATGGTTCCTGAAATAACCTAACCTCGCTGTTGTGTATATTAATTCCATCGCCGTAAACCAAAATGTGTGTGTTGTATCTGTATGCATTACATATCTGGCAAGAGCATTACTGTCATTAATCCCATTCCAAGTGAACATCCAGAAAACATACAGACGTTCCTTTTTCTCTAAGAACAAACTTTAAAATTTCTGAACTTTCATTTCAATTATCAGTAAAATCATCAGAGCTACTAATATTGTCTTCAAAATATAACAAGTCATCAACAAAGCTTCTATAGAAGACTATATTGTTGAAAGACATAATATTTGATTCAACTTCCATTTTCCACCAACCTAGATCAAGACTTGGAAAGGCGGGGGCTACTGTGGAGTCCATCTCCACACTTTTCTTTTGCTTGTAATATTTGTTATAAAACAGAAAAAAGTTGTTCTCTAATAACATTTCTAATAATGCACAATAAAAATGAATGGTCCCAATGTCAATATCAGAATATTTGTTTAAAAATAACCTAACATATTCTACCACTTCTTGCTGTGGAATTGCAGTGAAAAGGGAAACAACATCCACAGTTAAGATATAACTGTTCTGTTCTTGGAATTTGTGGCTGTTACTAAAGACCCTGATACTTTCTAACAAATCCCAAGAATCCCCTAAATAAAAAGTTAGTCTTTGAACAACTGGGTTTAAAATGGAATCTAAAAATAGTGATATTCATTTTGTACTATCATTGAGTGCAAACACTCACTATTGGTCTAAGGGGGGGGGGTCTGTAATACTTTTGTGGATCTTAGGTATACTGAAGAGTGTGCCTATTTTTGGATGTCCCACAACCAAAAAATTTAATAAATCAACATTGAACAAACCATCCATTAAAAATCATGCAAACAATTACGTATTTAGCACTTTTTTGTACCTCATAGAACGGTACTTGTTGATATTTATCAATGTTATTCAACAAATTTTCAATGGCTATATAATAAGTATCCACATTCATAATGACAAGTCCCCCCTTGTCTGCCCTCATTAACCTTAATTGTGTTAAATGTGTTAGTTCTCTTAAAGCATTCCTTTCATTTGAATTTAAATTATACTATGTTCTTAGTCTTTGCATTCAGGGCCTGTCAAATGTCCCTTTCACAAAAACCTTCAAAGGTTTTTAAAGTATGATGCAACATAGGGTTATAAACTGAAGGTTGCTGTACAAAGTGGTAACATGCACATCACAAAACAAGTAATTTAAATTAAGCTTTTTGGTGAAAATTTTCAGTTCTGGGATAGTTTTGGATAAGTTCACTCTACAACTAGGAATGAAATTCATCCCTAGTTCCAAAACTTTTAATTGTGAACTACTTAGTGAATAATCAAATAAATTGAATAGTTTAGACATGCACTCACAGTTTGTCTATTGCAGTCAAATGTTTCTGTGACTGCTGTAATTTTTTTCCTCTTCCTCTATAATAGTTTTTGAACCATTTTCTTCATTGTTCTTTAAAGATGAGTTGTCATTAGGAGTATTTTAAGATAATTCAGGAAAATCAAATGGAACACTGCTAAACCCCCCAACAGCTTATCCAGTGGCATCTAACTAATTCACTGCAGGTCCCACCATGGTGATATCACCTCTCTGTACACTTTCATCTAGATTTAAAGGGCTAGATGCCTGGAAATTCACATGCTGCTTGATACAGGTCTATTAGAAAAGTTTTTAATAAAAATCAAAATGAAGAACAGACCAATAACCTCAGTCCAAAGCATACACTTTAATAAAAAACAAGAATAAAACATAATATTGATAAGTGCTTTCAAGTTAAAAACTCTTCATCAGCTCTATTAAGAACACATTATTACCTTCTATTTAAATGTAGTTGTAGCCAATCAGTGGTGAGAATCAACTCATGATTATTAAGAAATTTAAATACGTGTTCATTGTATTTAACTAATTATCGGTTGATTAAAATATTATAAACCAATCCAAGGCAATCTATTCCCCATGGTAGCCAATCAGAAAATGACATGAATAAAATATTATTGGTCTTGATGAAATACTAGACCAATCAATACAAAAATATATTTTACCAATCAATAAAATAAATTGGTCCATGTTCATTTGGAACAAATCAAAGAGTTTATTGCATTGTCAAACTATTATTGGTTATATAAATTGTTGTAAACAAATCCAAAGCAATCTCTGCACTTAAACAACAGATAAAGGATGTGGCATAAATAAAATGTTATGTATAAAACAGGCTATTGTCGACCAATCAAAAACAAAATGTCTATTCATATTCATTGAAAACAAATCAAAGAATATATCTCATTGTGCAATTGTTATCAATCTAATCAGTTCTTAGATGCATATCCAGGAATAATCTATACTTTTAGGTGGTCAATTGAGAATGTAACTTAATCTGTACTCATTCTGAGCAAATCAAAGAGTATATCTCACTCGCAAACTAGTTTCAGTCAGGTATGTTATTTTAAACCAATCCAAGACATTTATTGCTCTTCAATAGCCAATAAGAGATGTAACATAAATAGATTGTTATAGGCAAAACAGATTATTATTGACCAATCAAAGACATATACATTGAGAAGGAATCAAGAAGTAGATTTCATTATTCAATTGGGATTAGTCTATTGATTCTTAAAAATCAGTCCAGAAACACTCTAAACTCTTGGATAGCCAATTGGAAATGTAATATAAATAATGATTGTATTGGGCAAATAAACCATTGTTAGACCAATCAATGTTGTAGAGGCATCTCACACCCCTCTATGTGTAAATTCAGAAATCAGCTTATATTATAACTGCCAGCTTTAATTTTTGTATATAGTACAATTGTCTGATGTTAATTCAGAGCAAGTCAAAGAACATATCCTAATCACAAACTGTTTTTTATCAGGTAAATTGTTGGATGAATCCAGGATATTTACTGCTCTTGAATAGCCAGTAAAAGATCTAACATAGATAGAATGTTATAGGTGAGACAAGTTATTACTGACCAATCAAAGACTGGCTGTCTTTCCACATTCATTGAGAATGAATCAGGGAGTATGTTTCATTATTCAATTGTTATTGGTCTAATAAGCTCTCAAAAAAATGCAGTCCAGAAACAGTCTTAGCCAATTGGAAGTGTAACATATATGACATTATATCGGACAAATACACTGCCCTTCAACCAATCAGTGTTATAGAAACATCGCACGTAACTCTATGTGCAAATTCAGAGATCGACTTGTATTAAAGATATTATTACTGCCAGTATTCATTTTTTATATATAATACCATTACATAATGTTAATTGTGAAATAATCTACACCCTTTAGGGCACGTTTAAGTGGAATGTTACCATTAAGTCCTGGTAATTGTCAGCCTGAAGGCTGGCTATCCAGTTCATTTCTGTGATATCTGTTTTATTCTCAGTGTCACCTTTTCTAATATTTTCTATCATTATTTGAAGAACTATAAATTTAAAAGTGTCTCCTTAATTGGATGCAACATGCTTCGCCAAAGCACTCTTGGTGTCTCCTAGGTAAATATCCCTATTGTGCTGCAAAATCCTCTATTTAAGTTGGCTGTTTGTCTTGCTGACATATAAACTATCACGAGGAGCAGACTGCTAGATAGACAACATTTTCATTTTTACAGTAAGCATAAAGATGTAGTACATAGGTTGTATTTGAAATGGGATGTGTGAACAGATTCTAATTGTAAATGTCCCTGCAAGCTTTACATGCACAGCATGGAAACATTCCAGTTCTATCAGAACTGTTGTTGTTACTTATTCTTTTGCCAGAATATAAATGTTATTTAAGATTCTTACTATTCTTAAAGCAAAATGCTGTTTTATCCTCCAATACATCTTTGATTGTTTGATCACTAGTAATTATCTTCCAGTTTTCTCTGATAATGCCACATACTCGGCCAACACCACTAGAGTAATATATTATATGGAGCTAGGTTAATATTACTCTTGTTCTCTGATCCATATATTCCTTAGTTTTTATGCTACTTGGGGGTTGCTGAATACTCTTTAAAAAATGAAGTCTTCCTCTGGTCTTCTTCTGTTCCATAACCTCAACTGATGATCTAATAATCTCTCTCTCTTTATATCCTCTTATTTTAAATCCATATAACAGATTTTTGTGAAGCTTCAATATAGACCTCATCCTGTACACATAGCCAACATGTTCTTCTAAGTTGCCTTTTCAAGATATTCTGATAGATATGCCCTAGATGCATACTAGTATGGTACAACAAGTTGTTCCTCAAACATTCCTTTTCAAACATACTAGTATTGATATTGCCATATTCTCCAACATATAACTCAATATCTAAGAAATCTATCTTAGACTCAGATGTCTTCATGGTGAACCTAAAGAATGATGTGGTTTCTTCCAAATATACAATTAATTCTTTAAGCTGATCCATTTTGCCTCCCCACAGCAAAAAAAACTTCATCCACAAAGTGTCTATAGTATTTAATATATGTTGAGAATGGATTGTCATTGAAAACAAATGTTTCTTCCCATGTAGCCAACACAAGGTTGGCATAACTATTTGCACATGGGGTGCCCATGGCTATTCTCTATTTCTGGCCAATACATAACTTCATTGAACAGAAATATTTTATTCTCAAGTATTAGCTCCAGGTGCGTGCATATCTGAATAACCACCTCATTATTATAGCCACTTATTTCATGTAATAGGGCTTTTATGGAATAAATATCATAATAATTTAGAATGAAAGTAAATAAAATCTGTATATCCATAGTCACCATTAATTGATTCATTTTATAGTCATATTTATGCAGATATTCTTATAGAGAATTCAAAAAATATTGGGTGTCTTTCAAGACTGAAGGCACATTGCTCAATACAGTTTTCAGTTTCTGTTACACACACACACACACATATATATATATATATATATATATATATATATATATATATATATATATATATATATATATCAAAGCTGGTTCAGTGGCCCACCATTCCCTGCAACTACTTGGTGGATGGAAATGTTGTCCCTAGTCTTATGGATTTTCAGAAGACCATTTATGCTGGGGACCATTGGAGCTTTAAGTAAGAGATAATCATATAAATCTTGTGGGAATCATCCTATTAATGTACATATTATATAGGGTATCCTGTATGTGTTGAATCAGTTTATTCACTTCAGTTTTATTTATACTCTTATAGGTATCTGTATCCAATAGCATATGGAGCATTTTATTAGTGTACTCCATCATATCCATTAGGACAATAGTTCCCCCTTTATTTGCTGGCCATAATGTTATATCTTTTTTCTCCTGTAATCCTCTGAGTGCTATTCTCTCATCCTTAGTTAGGTTATAAAGATTTTGGTGATGTTGTTCATTTAACCCCCTTGATATCTCTGTCTCACATGCTTTTGAAATGTTTCAACAGTAGAATTAAACTGGGGTATATATGTACTGGGTTTCCTTGTGATACTAATACTGGTACTACTAGAACTACCAAAAATATGATTTAACATAATATTTCTTCCAAACAAATTAAGATTTAGAATGACATCACTCAGTTGAACAGCAGGAATATAAGACAGAACTTTATTTAGTAAAGATAGATATTCATTCGCTAATTCAAAACTAGATAAATTGACTACCAAATTGTTCACTTCACAATCCTTGTTTAACAGGTTCAAGCCCATAGATGTTTTTCTTCTCTTCCATCCTCTGCTCAGTGAGCGTGCCCCTCTATGAACCCAAGATTGTTTCATGTGGACTGGGAGCTCTGGAAAAAAACAATACTGGTGCAGAGTTTTATTTGCGTCTAGCTCCCAGATCTAAAGAAGGTTGAAATAAATTTTTAGAGTTCGTGATCTGCTTCTGTCTGTCAATTGACTCAAATTCATCATGCATATTATTCTGATTAACATTCTTGTCATCTAAAATGATTGCTTGTACCTCAGATAATGGAATACTTCAGCTTCATTTAATTTCTCATTGGCTACATTATGTTCCTCTGCATGTTTCTTTATATAAATACGTGGCCAAACAAAAATGTGGCCCTGTTTAAAATCTGAAAAGTCTCTTTTTAACTTCTTAGCCTTAGGGCAGGATTCACGAAGCCTCTGTGTAAGAGTTACAAGGCTTACACGGAGGCTGCAGTTAAACGGTGTGACGTCAGCATGTCATGCATATGCATGAGGGCATACTGAATCACACCTAAGGCTAACACGGTCCGTGGAAGACAGTAGGGGGCATGTCCGTAGGGCGAGCCCTGCAAACGGACACGCCCCCAGAAGAGTAAAAGTCCCGAAAGTAAACCCCCATGACAGAGTCCGTGTAAATGTGAATAAACACAACACATGCCCCCACAGACTATGAACATAAAATGTATAAATGAACATCTTATATTTTTTTTATAAGTTGTAAAGATGTTTGCCCGTGAGTGCGCTCATTTGCGTGGGCATGCCCATCACTTAGCCACAGTTAGCAGTCAGTGGAAAAGCATATAAGAACTAAATATGCAAAGTAAGCCAAGAAGCAATAGCGTAACGGTAGAGACATCGGCTGAAGAGGAGGCAGTCATGATTCGAGCCCCAACAACATCAATTTTTATTTTTAGTGAAATAAGCACGAAACAAGTCCCTGACATATATGTACATATATAAAATTATATTTTATGTAAAATGTAATGAAATGGGCCATGTATTTTGAAGAAATGTGAGATAAAAAAATTAAAAAAAAATGTGAGATGTGCCCATAGCTGAGCTACAGTCTAACAAGTTGAGGATATCTGCTTGTAGGTGAGCAGTGTTTTAACAGGTGTAAAATGAGTGCCCGTAGGTGAGCAGTGTTACAACAGGTGTAAAATGAGTGCCCGTAGGTGAGCAGTGGTTTAATAGGTGTAAAATGAGTGCCCGGGGTTGAGCAGTGTTTTAACACGCTGGAACTGTGTGCCTGTAGCTGAGTTGAGCATAATATGCGTGCTGACAGCCAAACGCGCATAAACCAGCGTGATCCGTTCGCATGGAGCTGCGCACCACTCCAACAAGCTAACCGATGGACAACGTTGAGCAAGCTGTATCAAAACTGCCTTTACACAGACACACCTCCTAGCCTGTGTAGACAGTCATAACATATAAAAAGCAATGGCAAGGTTCGAACCCAGAATAGCATGCACCATAGTCAAAGTACTGAACCACTAAGCCATGACAGTTGCACTTAGAAATGCAGTAATAGCATATATATATAGGAATGAATAGAAAGAGGAGCATGACAAAGCAGGTTTTGTGAAGCTGATACAATTCCAAAATGGCCAATCACAGATAAGTGTGGGAAAAACAGCATATATAAGCCCCATAGGCGGGAATACACAGCATAACCGATTGTGGAACCAACTTGCAGCCAGGATGTCAGGTGTAGGTGAGGGTAGTTGCTTCCGAGCACAGAGGTGGGGCATTGAGGAGTCCAAATATATGGTTTGGCTCCTCGTCCATAATCATGAGGCCCAACTCATGCAGGTCCAGGTCCTGTGGGGAGCATATAGGGCTGAGGTGTGGGACTGGTTGGCTCATGATCTCACCAGTGCCACAGGAATACCAAGGACTGGTAAGCAGGTCCGTCATCACCATGCGGACCTGAAGAGACGGAAGCAGGACCAACTGAACCGTTGGATCCAGGAGGCCCGGCAAATGCCCAATGCCCCACTACTGAGTAAGTTACATGTAATTATTTATGTAAGAAATTAACCTAGCTGATATTATGGAGATGTGTATTCCAATATTACTTTATTTATATTACAGCTGCAGGTGTCCGTTCTGCGACCCGTCAAGCTTATGGCGATAGGCTGGTATGGTTGCACCACCAGGCATGTCAGTAATTCTCTCCCTGTAACTGTAAATAAATATATAAGTATGACAGTTAGCAAAAGAGCGCAGTGTAGTCACTAATTAATAAAATGTGCAAGTAACAGTGTAAGAGGGTTTGCAAGTATTGCTTGATTACAAAAGTGTGATGCAGCCTGTAATCCAAACATAAAAATGAAACAAGTCTGAAATAAAGATGTCCCACCTGTAATATAATAGTACATAATCTGCAGCAGGCTGAAAAGTACAGCTGCAGAAGATGAGTAAAACACATGTGTGAAATATATCCCTGTTGAAATACAGAAACATGACATAAGTGAGACTGTTGGAAAGGATTGTTATAACTACAGGTAAAACATGTCAATAAAGCCTAGAATTAAGTACCATCCTGAATTGTAAAAATAAAACAAGTGAGAGAGTATGAGAAAGAGGTATGACTCCACCAATAAAGTAGTAATAACTCCTGAATAAAGTATACTGCAGTCAGTACAGAATGAAATGAATGTGACAGGCAGAACCAAACAGTAACATGTGTTGAAAACAGTACTACAGCTGGAATGTGTGTCCCGAAATCTGGATATGTTGCTCTCAGTCTGCAATATGCAGATAGTATGGTTGTCTGAAATACCAAACATCCACAGTTGTCTATAGTTATATAAAGCAAATGTAGCAGGATGATGTAGCTGAACAGAGCCAGATATGAATGTGTATGAAAAAAATGAAATGTATATTGATGTAGCAGTAACATTCCTATCACCAACATGAAGTAGTTATCACAAAGGAAACTGTAGGCAGAACTGTAGTGTGTATATATCTGCAGCTAGTAGAATTGTACAGCATATGTATTGGTATTTGAAGTTGTTAATTAAATTTTCTTCACCCTACCCTATAACCACATATAATCCATTCCACGTGAAATTGGTATGTGCAATCACAATTAACACCCCTGGACATTTGTCCTGTTGGTTCATACATATTTGCATGTACGTTGATGCATCTGCCCTGTTCATACATCCAAACCTGATGGCCTGTTGCCATCAACCAACCTTGCATGTTGTTGGATTGTGTATTGCTGTTCAAATTATACATGTGTTATACTTGCTGTTCAATGGCTTGAATGTATGGGTGTTTGGTTAATGGGAATACTAATGCATGCTGTTACAACTAATTGTGAATGGTATTGTACGTTTCTAACCCAAACTGTCATAAAATAATGCAAAACATAGGACAACAGGGAAGGCGGATTCCAGCTTACCCACCTCTCCCTCCTCAGCTGGCGAGTGCACCTGGCAGTAGTGCTCAGGCCAGACCCTCCTTCGATGGCCCTGTGCCACCTGCGGGTGGAAGGACTGCAGGGGATGGGGCTCGTCCCCCCTCTGCAAGAGTGGCCAGAGGAGAACATCCACTCACCCTCCATAGTGTCCGGACTGTGATGCGTAGGGAGATCCGGCACGCTGTGCTTGGGCCCCTACGCCAGCTTGAGGCACGGGTGGCACAACTCACGGGCGTGCCTGCTGCCCAGCCTACACAGCCCCCAGCACAGCCCCGTCCTGGGCAGTGAAGGCACAGTGGCAACTGCCCATGGGTGGGGATCTCAGTTCCACTGTTGCCATCTGTGGGCTCATGGGCTCGAGATATCCAAACATCCGTCCACGTCAATTGTGTAACCCCCCCACATGTGTCATACACCGCCCCTGTATGCGTCTTGTTTGTCTTGTCTGTTAACCTACCCAACCTACCTACCCAGCTATACTGACTTCCTGTACCTGACATACCACTCTCACCTGAAAAAAAAAAAAAAAAAAGGGCACTCTGTACCCACAAAAAAATTACGCCCCATACATAGCTGCCCATTTTGCACACATGTCTGCTGGACATGTAAACTGTCAATTACAATTGGCTGTACAACAAGTATTATTGTTGTCCTTACACCTCTCTCAGGGATGGAAGGTTTCAAATGTCACACCAAATTACAAACATATGCACAGCTGTTGCTGATGAAGAAATGGGCAGCTATGGGCCTTACCTACATCCCTCCTGCAAAACCTGAGCTTGTTTCCCTACTGTCCTACTCTCTTTGTGACCCCTTTTTCACCACTTTCCTGTCTCCCCATTTTCATTTCTTTCAAAGAAATTAGCGTGGGTGTGCGCAAGAGTAAGCACTTTTAAGCAGTTGTAAGCGGGTATACGTGGAGCTGAATGCCAGTGCGCATGCGTGAGCTCCACGCATACCAGCGCTAACCCGCTTACAACTGCTGAAAAGTGCCTTAGTCACTCTGAATGACAAGGCCTGTAGTCTGCTCAAAAGCAAAATAACATCCCACTGTCAGTCCCAAACCCAGGACCTTGGAAACAGTAGTCTGCATGACTTACCACTAAGCCATGACTACTACATAAGAACATTGTGCTACAATAAATATATCATGCAAAAGGAGGAATGAATGTAAAGGGAATATAGGATGTGTAGTACACAAAGCATGTCATGTATATTTACTGTCAAATGTAGTGGATTTTTATAATAGTAGTGTGTGAACAGAAACAGCCATGCTAGTTGGTAGCTAGTAGGTAATAATGTCACTGTAGCACCTTGCAAGCCACACACATACTCACAGCAGGATAATCACTGCCCATACCCCACAACCTCTTACAGCAAGACATCTGGACTAAGTAATAAAAAATGTGGAGCAAAGGCCCAAAAACAGGGACACATTTCAAATATTGCTCCGACAAACATAGACAGTTGAGAGAGTAACAGGTTTTGCATTATTTTAGATGTTTGGAAGGGTACGAAGTCTGAAAATGAAATGTTTGTCACTATAGTCTGACATGAGCCCTGAGTGATTTGCCAGAAAAAGCTGTTTTATGAGATATGGACCAAAATATGAGGCAAAAATGTGGACATCCTGCAAATATCTGTACACTTGAGAGGTATGACACTGCCATATTTGAATAGTTAAGAGCCTAGACATAGCAACAGTGACTGAGTTACAGGGATGCCCCACAGACTCCCTGTGAAATGTACAAGCAGTAGGCAGAAAGGTGTTACAACACATGCAATGGTAACTATGAAGTACTGAAAGTATGCACCACTTGCACGGCAAAAATAGTGTAGTAATACATACGCTCATGCTAACCCACAGTAACAACTGCAGAATATCAGACAATTTAATCGGTGTACTCCACTGACATGTACCATTCCATGAGGCAGATAAAAGATGCACCTGAGAGTCTCTGGGGCCTGCTCAGCAGCATACTCAAATACCCTAATAGATGTCAAGGCCCACTCCATGGCCAGAACACACTGCATGCAGTAACACCCTATCAGATATAGCAAGCATTCCAAGGTGTGAATGTACATGGAAAATAGAAAAGCCACAGCAACACACTACAGTCAAGACACCTAGCAGGCATACAAGTAGTGAATGTAAAGGGCAAATATTGAAGCCATAGCAACAAAGTGCAAGAGCCACTGCTATATACCAGTTACACCACATGTCCCACAGGAAAGCACACACACCCACATTAACAGTAGTAGTAGTCTTAGGTGTCAGTGTACATAAACACTTAGTACAGGAAACTGGAGAAATGAATGGAGAAATGTTAATCTACAACACAGCCAGAAATATGAGAGAGATACTAACCTTTACACTCACAGAACAGTGTCCACAGGATACCAGCATGGTCCCTGCCCTTAAAATCTGAAAGGGCTACGCCTATCTCACATACCTGTTTATAGCACTGTCCTGAAATCACAGTGAGAACTGCAATCAGTACACAACTGGCTGAATGCAATTAGCAAATGCTGGCTAACAATTGGTGCAGAGGCCATCACATGGACATATGCAGATACCTACAAAAGCATGCTGTACTCCCAGTCCACACACGCACTACTTTCATTGCAACCTCTGGAGGTAGGCAGAGAGAGAGAGAGAGAGAGAGAAAAATACACAAACAAAAACACTTATTAACAAAACCTACTAGAAAGCTGTCATCTGTCAAATGGAGCAGCAGCAGGACACCGATCCAAAAGGCAACGCAAGCAGCTGTGACAAACACAGGTAATGTAAAGTAATACTTTAAAAGTCTACATACTGTGAACCCTCCATATGTGTCATTGGTCTGTATCCACATGTATATGAAGATGTGCATAGGGCAGGGGACATACAGCAACTATCAGTGAAGGCTGTACATACATATGTATGTGAGGGCATCTATGTGCACATATCAATGTAGTTTGAATGTAGGTTGTAGTGCAATGTACAATGTAGGTTTCACAGTTATGTATGTTTAACAGTATGTTAGTGTGTGTATACAGTTTTGTAAACAAACATGTTGATATACCTATCTATTATATGGATACGTATGTATGTCAATATATGTATGTATATAGATATATATATATATATATATATATATATATATATATATATATATATATATATATATATATATATATATAATATGCATATATGTATACATAGATAGAGAGGGATGTAGGAATACATAGACAGATGTAGATAGATAGAATATGTAATAACATATATATGTAATACACACATACAGATATAGATATGTCTAGATACATATACATAGACAGACAGATCTGACTATCTACAGATATGACTGTATATCACTATCTCACACTCCCCCTGTCCCACCCCCTCTGTCACTCTCACCCCCTCTCTGTCACACTCCCCCCCTCTCCATATCTATAGCAATATATGTACATTGATATATATATATATGTGTGTATATGTATACAGACATATATATATATATATATATATATATATATATATATATATATATATATATATATATATACATATATACATATATACATATATATATATATATATATATATAGAGAGAGAGAGAGAGAGATATTCTGAGTGAGGCACATGTGTACAGATGTATTGCAACAGGTGCCTGGTGACAAAGGCATGGAGCGAACACCAGTGTCGAAACTGGAGTACCATACCCCATTTCAAATCACCTACACCAGTAACCACCAGATATGTGATTGGCTGCCCACCACTGCATGTGTCAGGGGTGAACAGGGTCATAAATGTGTACAATAGGCCCCCCAATGATAGTCACAGTGGCACACTATTCCTGGAATACCTGTACATGGTATGTGTCAGCAGACATGGTGTGTCAGCGATGGACATGTAGGTCAGTGTACCCCTCCACACCACACAATGTCTGCCACGGTATGTACCTCACATGACAGCTACAGATATGGAGAAGGACACAGTGACATGTACGACACTGTGACAATGCACTCAATCACATTACCAATGCACAGTGACTGACAACACCACAGAGTGCACACATACTACCCACATAGAGGTTACCACTCCTGGATTAACATACTTAAGTCACACCCATGACAGATGTCCAACAACCATAGTAACACCTCACACTATGCATAACCTAAATGACCGCTGTGTGTCGTCCTTGACACCACAGTAGAGAGCACATGGTGGAGGTACAAGTTCCTACCCACAGATAAGACATACCCTGCAATAAACCACACCGTGTTAAGAAGCAAGACTCCCCATGAGTACATGTCACACATACCCCTGATGAATGTTAGTCAGATAGGTAATATGCCATATGAGTCACCCTGTGTAACTGTTTGACAGGAGCAGGTACCATCACATCACATGTGTCACAAGGGTCAGGGTAGCAGAACAGTATGCTGCTGTAGTCCCAGGGGCAATAGCATATTGTATTGCATTGTATTGTATTGTGTTGTATTGTATTAGTATGTAGAGTTGCCTCCTTTGTGTAGTGGAACCACTGCTGCTGTACTCCAGTGTACAGGTACATATCCTGTAGTTAGGCTAGTGTTACATAGCACTTCTATATGCGGGTTTAGCTCCTCTTGGAGTTCATGTAGCATGCAACCGGGGATACCATCAGGTCCCATTGATGCTGTGTTTTTTGCTTTTCTGAGGGCGGCTCTCACCTGGACATTTGTGATGACAGGGAGGTTACATTCAGTTGGGATAAGTATGTCTTTGTTAGGGGGAGAGGGAGGGGGGAAAATTGCACTGAACCTGTCTGCCACAATGTTGCCAATATCTGTGGGTTCAGTGAATTATTTGTTGTTGTGTACTAACTATGAGCATATTGGAGGGTTTCTGGCCAGGTTTCTAACATAACTGAAGAAGGCCTTGTGGTTATCTGTAGTGTCCCCGGTGATTTCCTCTCAAAGTTGCCCATGGATGTTTGTATGAGAGAACATAGCTCTTTACTAGTGCTGATCAGACATGCCTTCCCTTTATGGAATTATGCTCTGTCTTGCAGTAGCTTCCATCTTTTGTTATACAATCTGTTTATGGCTGGGGTCCACCAGACAGGATGCTTTCCCTTTGTGGAGATTGTCTTGGTCTTATATGGGATTGCATGATCCATGCATTCTCGGAGATGTCCGTAGAAATCATTTGTAAAGGAGTCAGCATTGTGGGTTGTGGCTTAAGAAGTGTAAAGTTTGCATTTGAAATGTTATTCACTGTAGTCGTTTTTGCTGGTGGTGGAGGTGGGATATGTATATCCAGGGCGATTAGTTTGTGGTCAGATCACAGTAGTTGATGATGTTCCCCATACAGTACCTCGATACAAACCCCCAGAGGAGGTGCTTTGGACCTGAATCAGTGTGCTGACTGCTGGAGTTTGGTAGTATGTCGTATGGAGTGTACCAGGTACTTTTGCACAGTTGTTGGCTGAGCACTGATACCTGGCCATTTACATGTGTATCCACAAATAGACAGACAGATGCTATATATGGGAGATATGCTGTATCACAACAGTCGAGTAGCATGTGTAGTATGTGTGCCAAATTCTGCTGACATATTTTGCTGATATCATTTTCTTTTCTTTTTCAGGACCATGGTTCACCAGTGCAATCCAGCATACTCTGCAGCCAAGGATGAGGAAATACACCAAAGCCTGGTGCGGGATTTTGCAATATTCTTTTCCCGCACCAGCCAGAATCAGCAGGAGAGGGCTGCACTGTGGCAAGACCTGGTCCGTCGGGTAAGTGACATAAGCATGCATAATAGGACATATGAGCAGGTACGACATCACTGCAGTGATTTAATCAGAAATGTCCGTCAGCATGCGTCGGATATCCACAGGCAACAGGTTGCCACAGGTGGTGGGGTGGCTACACATCCCCCACTCACCAGACTGGAGGGACTACTCCTAAGTGTTGTGGCTCCAGCCCACCAACAACAGCAGCAGACCTGCATTATGATGGAGGCTGGAGCCACACAGCACCATGACTACGAGCGTGCAGGTAATATGCCATATGTATAGTTGACTGTTGTGTACACTGGTAGTTAATGCATGTGTGAGGTGTGTCCTTGGTTTGTAGCTGCCATCATAGTATTTAATGTGCAAGTGTGATATTCTCAATATCAGCAGCTGACCTGTGAAAGGCAACTGCTGTACTACTGACCTGTATCATACTCAGTCACAATGGCACAGTTGTGCCCACTGACATTAATTTCCTCACTTCTGCAGGTCCCTCCGGTGTAACAGCAATGCAGTCTATCCATGCTGGTGGGTGTGTATTAACAATACCTTTAATCGTCTTGACAGTAATAGTAATATTAGGCTCAGTAGTGCTCTGTGTATGCATGCAGGTGTGTCTGTGTCTGTGTGTTGATATCTCGCATACTGAGTAGTGTGCAAGTGTGCAAGTGTGCAAGTGTGCAACTGTGTGCATGTGTGCGTGTGCGCATGTGTGCGTGTGCGCATGTGTGCATGTGCACATGTGTGCATGTGTGCATGTGTGCACCTGTGCATGTGTGCATGTGTGCATGTGCGCATGTGCGCATGTGTGCAAGTGTGTATGTGTGCATGTGTGCATGTGTGCATCACTGGTAACATTGTGTAGACATTGTAAACTGTGTTTCCTGTTTCCCTCCCACAGGTTCTGGTGCTGCTCTGGTGTCATGCAGCAGGGAACCTGAATCACGTGCCATGGGTAGTGATGATGATATCTGTGTAATGGCACAGGAAGGTGTGCCAGGGTCCATCATTGGTCAGCCAATTGACAGTACACAGCTGTCAACCCCATCAATGCGCACAGTCATGCTGCCAATACATCCTTTGTCACCAATGTCCCTAGGTGATGGACAGGATGCAGTGGGCATTGACCAGGGTAATATGGTATCTGTGGCACATTCTTCCCCACACAGCAGCCATGGGCATGGCCCTGAGATGGTACCACACAGACAGATGTCCAGGGGTTCTCATGGGAGCATCCGTGGGTGTACTGCCCCTGTCAGACATGCCCACAGAGGTCTTACAACCTCAGCTATGTTTCGGGCTGTCATGCAGGCACAGTCACATATGGAAAGGTACACCAGACAGGGTCTGAGGGAGCTGACAGCATGTTGCACAGCCATGAGTGACAGTATGCATGACATTGCGACTGCCATCCGTAATTTCACCGATGTCATAGACAGACGTTGTGGGGACATATTAGATCAGTTCCACAACTACATGTCCATGAGCCAGGGCAATGGTGGACGGTTGAGGCGTTGACGTGGGCGTATGCCAGCAACAGCAGCAGCTGGCAGTCGTCATGGACGACAACAGGGCCGCAGCTGTCCCCATAGTGCCAGCAGCAGCCCCAGCAATGCTGGGTCTGTGCTGTCATCAGACCGCCCCAGGAGACCACGTGCACATGGCTCTGGACAGGCCCAACAGGGATCTGTGTCCAGTCTGAAATACCAAACATCCACAGTTGTCTATAGTTATATAAAGCAAATGTAGCAAGATGATGTAGCTGAACAGAGCCAGATATGAATGTGTATGAAAAAAATGAAATGTATATTGATGTAGCAGTAACATTCCTATCACCAACATGAAGTAGTTATCACAAAGGAAACTGTAGGCAGAACTGTAGTGTGTATATATCTGCAGCTAGTAGAATTGTACAGCATATGTATTGGTATTTGAAGTTGTTAATTAAATTTTCTTCACCCTACCCTATAACCACATATAATCCATTCCACGTGAAATTGGTATGTGCAATCACAATTAACACCCCTGGACATTTGTCCTGTTGGTTCATACATATTTGCATGTACGTTGATGCATGTGCCCTGTTCATACATCCAAACCTGATGGCCTGTTGCCATCAACCAACCTTGCATGTTGTTGGATTGTGTATTGCTGTTCAAATTATACATGTGTTATACTTGCTGTTCAATGGCTTGAATGTATGGGTGTTTGGTTAATGGGAATACTAATGCATGCTGTTACAACTAATTGTGAATGGTATTGTACGTTTCTAACCCAAACTGTCATAACATAATGCAAAACATAGGACAACAGGGAAGGCGGATTCCCTCTCCCTCCTCAGCTGGCCGAGTGCACCTGGCAGTAGTGCTCAGGCAGACCCTCCTTCGATGGCCCTGTGCCACCTGCGGGTGGAAGGACTGCAGGGGATGGGGCTCATCCCCTCTGCAAGAGTGGCCAGAGGAGAACATCCACTCACCCTCCATAGTGTCCGGACTGTGATCGTGGGGAGATCCGGCTGTGCTTGGGCCCCTCGCCCAGCTTGAGGCACGGGTGGCACAACTCGCGGCGTGCCTGCTGCCCAGCCTACACAGCCCCCAGCACAGCCCGTCCTGGGCAGTGAAGGCACAGTGGCAACTGCCCATGGGTGGGGATCTCAGTTCCACTGTTGCCATCTGTGGGCTCATGGGCTTGAGATATCCAAACATCCGTCCACGTCAATTGTGTAACCCCCACATGTGTCATACACGCCCCTGTATCGTCTTGTTTGTCTTGTCTGTTAACCTACCCAACCTACCTACCCAGCTATACTGACTTCCTGTACCTGACATACCACTCTCACCTGAAAAAAAAAAAAAAAAAAAAAAGGGCACTCTGTACCACAAAAAATTACCCATACATAGCTGCCCATTTGCACATGTCTGCTGGACATGTAAACTGTCAATTACAATTGGCTGTACAACAAGTATTATTGTTGTCCTTACACCTCTCTCAGGGATGGAAGGTTTCAAATGTCACACCAAATTACAAACATATGCACAGCTGTTGCTGATGAAGAAATGGGCAGCTATGGGCCTTACCTACATCCCTCACTGCAAAACCCTGAGCTTGTTTCCCTACTGTCCTACTCTCTTTGTGACCCCTTTTCACCACTTTCCTGTCTCCCCATTTTCATTTCTTTCAAAGAAATTAAGCGTGGGTGTCTTGAGTAAGCACTTTTAAGCAGTTGTAGCGGGTATACGTGGAGCTGAATGCCAGTGCATCGTGAGCTCCACGCATACCAGCTAACCCGCTTACACTGCTTAAAAGTGCCTTAGTCACTCTGAATGACAAGGCCTGTAGTCTGCTCAAAAGCAAAATAACATCCCACTGTCAGTCCCGAACCCAGGACCTTGGAAACAGTAGTCTGCATGACTTACTAAGCCATGACTACTACATAAGAACATTGTGCTACAATAAATATATCATGCAAAAGGAGGAATGAATGTAAAGGGAATATAGGATGTGTAGTACACAAAGCATGTCATGTATATTTACTGTCAAATGTAGTGGATTTTATAATAGTAGTGTGTGAACAGAAACAGCCATGCTAGTTGGTAGCTAGTAGGTAATAATGTCACTGTAGCACCTTGCAAGCCACACACATACTCACAGCAGGATAATCACTGCCCATACCCACAACCTCTTACAGCAAGACATCTGGACTAAGTAAATAAAAATGTGGAGCAAAGGCCCAAAACAGGGACACATTTCAAATATTGCTCGACAAACATAGACAGTTGAGAGAGTAACAGGTTTTGCATTATTTTAGATGTTTGGAAGGTACGAAGTCTGAAAATGAAATGTTTGTCACTATAGTCTGACATGAGCCCTGAGTGATTTGCCAGAAAAAGCTGTTTTTATGAGATATGGACCAAAATATGAGGCAAAATGTGGACATCCTGCAAATATCTGTACACTTGAGAGGTATGACACTGCCATATTTGAATAGTTAAGAGCCTAGACATAGCAACAGTGACTGAGTTACAGGGATGCCCCACAGACTCCCTGTGAAATGTACAAGCAGTAGGCAGAAAGGTGTTACAACACATGCAATGGTAACTATGAAGTACTGAAAGTATGCACCACTTGCACGGCAAAAATAGTGTAGTAATACATACGCTCATGCTAACCCACAGTAACAACTGCAGAATATCAGACAATTTAATCGGTGTACTCCACTGACATGTACCATTCCATGAGGCAGATAAAAG
This sequence comes from Protopterus annectens, assembly GCF_019279795.1. Lineage (NCBI taxonomy): Eukaryota > Metazoa > Chordata > Ceratodontiformes > Protopteridae > Protopterus > Protopterus annectens. Next base: position 733,456,456 of record NC_056745.1, read on the forward strand.
ATGCCTGAGAGTCTCTGGGGCCTGCTCAGCAGCATACTCAAATACCCTAATAGATGTCAAGGCCCACACCATGGCCAGAACACACTGCATGCAGTAACACCCTATCAGATATAGCAAGCATTCCAAGGTGTGAATGTACATGGAAAATAGAAAAGCCACAGCAACACACTACAGTCAAGACACCTAGCAGGCATACAAGTAGTGAATGTAAAGGGCAAATATTGAAGCCATAGCAACAAAGTGCAGAGCCACTGCTATATACCAGTTACACCACATGTCCCACAGGAAAGCACACACACCCACATTAACAGTAGTAGTAGTCTTAGGTGTCAGTGTACATAAACACTTAGTACAGGAAACTGGAGAAATGAATGGAGAAATGTTAATCTACAACACAGCCAGAAATATGAGAGAGATACTAACCTTTACACTCACAGAACAGTGTCCACAGGATGCCAGCATGGTCCCTGCCCTTAAAATCTGAAAGGGCTACGCCTATCTCACATACCTGTTTATAGCACTGTCCTGAAATCACAGTGAGAACTGCAATCAGTACACAACTGGCTGAATGCAATTAGCAAATGCTGGCTAACAATTGGTGCAGAGGCCATCACATGGACATATGCAGATACCTACAAAAGCATGCTGTACTCCCAGTCCACACACGCAATACTTTCATTGCAACCTCTGGAGGTAGGCAGAGAGAGAGAGAGAGAGAGAGAGAGAGAGAGAAATACACAGACAAAAACACTTATTAACAAAACCTACTAGAAAGCTGTCATCTGTCAAATGGAGCAGCAGCAGGACACCGATCCAAAAGGCAACGCAAGCAGCTGTGACAAACACAGGTAATGTAAAGTAATACTTTAAAAGTCTACATACTGTGAACCCTCCATATGTGTCATTGGTCTGTATCCACATGTATATGAAGATGTGCATAGGGCAGGGGACATACAGCAACTATCAGTGAAGGCTGTACATACATATGTATGTGAGGGCATCTATGTGCACATATCAATGTAGTTTGAATGTAGGTTGTAGTGCAATGTACAATGTAGGTTTCACAGTTATGTATGTTTAACAGTATGTTAGTGTGTGTATACAGTTTGTAAACAAACATGTTGATATACCTATCTATTATATGGATAATATGTATGTCAATATATATGTATATATATATATATATATATATATATATAGATATATATATATATATATATATATATAATATGCATATATGTATACATAGATAGAGAGGGATGTAGGAATACATAGACAGATGTAGATAGATAGAATATGTAATAACATATATATGTAATACACACATACAGATATAGATATATCTAGATACATATACATAGACAGACAGATCTGACTATCTACAGATATGACTGTATATCACTATCTCACACTCCCCCTGTCCCACCCCCTCAGTCACTCTCACCCCTCTCTGTCACACCCCTCTCCATATCTATAGCAATATATGTACATTGATATATATATATATGTGTGTATATGTATACAGACACACATATATATATATATATATATACATATATATATATATATATATATATATATATACATATATACATATATACATATATACATATCTATATATATATATATAGAGAGAGAGAGAGATATTCTGAGTGAGGCACATGTGTACAGATGTATTGCAACAGGTGCCTGGTGACAAAGGCATGGAGCGAACACCAGTGTCGAAACTGGAGTACCATACCCCATTTCAAATCACCTACACCAGTAACCACCAGATATGTGATTGGCTGCCCACCACTGCATGTGTCAGGGGTGAACAGGGTCATAAATGTGTACAATAGGCCCCCCAATGATAGTCACAGTGGCACACTATTCCTGGAATACCTGTACATGGTATGTGTCAGCAGACATGGTGTGTCAGCGATGGACATGTAGGTCAGTGTACCCCTCCACACCACACAATGTCTGCCACGGTATGTACCTCACATGACAGCTACAGATATGGAGAAGGACACAGTGACATATGCGACACTGTGACAATGCACTCAATCACATTACCAATGCACAGTGACTGACAACACCACAGAGTGCACACATACTACCCACATAGAGGTTACCACTCCTGGATTAACATACTTAAGTCACACCCATGACAGATGTCCAACAACCATAGTAACACCTCACACTATGCATAACCTAAATGATCGCTGTGTGTCGTCCTTGACACCACAGTAGAGAGCACATGGTGGAGGTACAAGTTCCTACCCACAGATAAGACATACCCTGCAATAAACCACACCGTGTTAAGAAGCAAGACTCCCCATGAGTACATGTCACACATACCCCTGATGAATGTTAGTCAGATAGGTAATATGCCATATGAGTCACCCTGTGTAACTGTTTGACAGGAGCAGGTACCATCACATCACATGTGTCACAAGGGTCAGGGTAGCAGAACAGTATGCTGCTGTAGTCCCAGGGGCAATAGCATATTGTATTGTATTGTATTGTATTGTGTTGTATTGTATTAGTATGTAGAGTTGCCTCCTTTGTGTAGTGGAACCACTGCTGCTGTACTCCAGTGTACAGGTACATATCCTGTAGTTAGGCTAGTGTTACATAGCACTTCTATATGCGGGTTTAGCTCCTCTTGGAGTTCATGTAGCATGCAACCGGGGATACCATCAGGTCCCATTGATGCTGTGTTTTTTGCTTTTCTGAGGGCGGCTCTCACCTGGACATTTGTGATGATAGGGAGGTTACATTCAGTTGGGATAAGTATGTCTTTGTTAGGGGGAGAGGGAGGGGGGAAAATTGCACTGAACCTGTCTGCCACAATGTTGCCAATATCTGTGGGTTCAGTGAATTATTTGTTGTTGTGTACTAACTATGAGCATATTGGAGGGTTTCTGGCCAGGTTTCTAACATAACTGAAGAAGGCCTTGTGGTTATCTGTAGTGTCCCCGGTGATTTCCCTCTCAAAGTTGCCCATGGATGTTTGTATGAGAGAACATAGCTCTTTACTAGTGCTGATCAGACATGCCTTCCCTTTATGGAATTATGCTCTGTCTTGCAGTAGCTTCCATCTTTTGTTATACAATCTGTTTATGGCTGGGGTCCACCAGACAGGATGCTTTCCCTTTGTGGAGATTGTCTTGGTCTTATATGGGATTGCATGATCCATGCATTCTCGGAGATGTCCGTAGAAATCATTTGTAAAGGAGTCAGCATTGTGGGTTGTGGCTTAAGAAGTGTAAAGTTTGCATTTGAAATGTTATTCACTGTAGTCGTTTTTGCTGGTGGTGGAGGTGGGATATGTATATCCAGGGCGATTAGTTTGTGGTCAGATCACAGTAGTTGATGATGTTCCCCCAGAGGAGGTGCTTTGGACCTGAATCAGTGTGCTGACTGCTGGAGTTTGGTAGTATGTCGTATGGAGTGTACCAGGTACTGTTGCACAGTTGTTGGCTGAGCACTGATACCTGGCCATTTACATGTGTATCCACAAATAGACAGACAGATGCTATATATGGGAGATATGCTGTATCACAACAGTCGAGTAGCATGTGTAGTATGTGTGCCAAATTCTGCTGACATATTTTGCTGATATCATTTTCTTTTCTTTTTCAGGACCATGGTTCACCAGTGCAATCCAGCATACTCTGCAGCCAAGGATGAGGAAATACACCAAAGCCTGGTGCGGATTTTGCAATATTCTTTTCCCGCACCAGCCAGAATCAGCAGGAGAGGGCTGCACTGTGGCAAGACCTGGTCCGTCGGGTAAGTGACATAAGCATGCATAATAGGACATATGAGCAGGTACGACATCACTGCAGTGATTTAATCAGAAATGTCCGTCAGCATGCGTCGGATATCCACAGGCAACAGGTTGCCACAGGTGGTGGGTGGCTACACATCCCCCACTCACCAGACTGGAGGACTACTCCTAAGTGTTGTGGCTCCAGCCCACCAACAACAGCAGCAGACCTGCATTATGATGGAGGCTGGAGCCACACAGCACCATGACTACGGCGTGCAGGTAATATGCCATATGTATAGTTGACTGTTGTGTACACTGGTAGTTAATGCATGTGTGAGGTGTGTCCTTGGTTTGTAGCTGCCATCATAGTATTTAATGTGCAAGTGTGATATTCTCAATATCAGCAGCTGACCTGTGAAAGGCAACTGCTGTACTACTGACCTGTATCATACTCAGTCACAATGGCACAGTTGTGCCCACTGACATTAATTTCCTCACTTCTGCAGGTCCCTCCGGTGTAACAGCAATGCAGTCTATCCATGCTGGTGGGTGTGTATTAACAATACCTTTAATCGTCTTGACAGTAATAGTAATATTAGGCTCAGTAGTGCTCTGTGTATGCATGCAGGTGTGTCTGTGTCTGTGTGTTGATATCTCGCATACTGAGTAGTGTGCAAGTGTGCAAGTGTGCAAGTGTGCAACTGTGTGCATGTGTGCGCGCGTAATGTGTGTGCGCATGTGTGCATGTGTGCATGTGCACATGTGTGCATGTGTGCATGTGCACCTGTGCATGTGTGCATGTGTGCATGCATGCGCATGTGTGCAAGTGTGTATGTGTGCATGTGTGCATGTGTGCATCACTGGTAACATTGTGTAGACATTGTAAACTGTGTTTCCTGTTTCCCTCCCACAGGTTCTGGTGCTGCTCTGGTGTCATGCAGCAGGGAACCTGAATCACGTGCCATGGGTAGTGATGATGATATCTGTGTAATGGCACAGGAAGGTGTGCCAGGGTCCATCATTGGTCAGCCAATTGACAGTACACAGCTGTCAACCCCATCAATGCGCACAGTCATGCTGCCAATACATCCTTTGTCACCAATGTCCCTAGGTGATGGACAGGATGCAGTGGGCATTGACCAGGGTAATATGGTATCTGTGGCACATTCTTCCCCACACAGCAGCCATGGGCATGGCCCTGAGATGGTACCACACAGACAGATGTCCAGGGGTTCTCATGGGAGCATCCGTGGGTGTACTGCCCCTGTCAGACATGCCCACAGAGGTCTTACAACCTCAGCTATGTTTCGGGCTGTCATGCAGGCACAGTCACATATGGAAAGGTACACCAGACAGGGTCTGAGGGAGCTGACAGCATGTTGCACAGCCATGAGTGACAGTATGCATGACATTGCGACTGCCATCCATAATTTCACCGATGTCATAGACAGACGTTGTGGGGACATATTAGATCAGTTCCACAACTACATGTCCATGAGCCAGGGCAATGGTGGACGGTTGAGGCGTTGACGTGGGCGTATGCCAGCAACAGCAGCAGCTGGCAGTCGTCGTGGACGACAACAGGGCTGCAGCTGTCCCCATAGTGCCAGCAGCAGCCCCAGCAATGCTGGGTCTGTGCTGTCATCAGACCGCCCCAGGAGACCACGTGCACATGGCTCTGGACAGGCCCAACAGGGATCTGTGTCCAGTCAATGAACACCTGCTTCTGATGACAGTACCCAGTCTGAATTAGTACTGGATATGGTCCATAGCACCCCTGCAAGGCACAGGTACTGTGTCCATGGCCAGAGACACTGATCTGTATGACCTGGCAGGTACAGTCTGTGGCTGTCCACAAACACCGGTATATGGCAGCCATGAGGTGGAACTGTGTGCATCCATACACACATGCGAATTGACAACACCTAGGGCTACCGCATACATGCACACACTGCATCAACATTGCCCCACCTTGTACTGCTGTCCCTCACCAACACACATACACATACATGTCAATTGGTGGTATCAGTGGCAGACTCAGGCATACCAAGTTCACACCCTGTGCATATGATGAAACTGTGCCACCTCCTGCAATCTGTAACATCAGTGCAGGTACAGACTAACATGTTGCTGATGCACAGGGTGACTACATAAACGTGTAGTAATATTATTATGTTCTTAACAGTACAGTGTGCTGATATAATTGTGGGTATATCCCAGCATGCCTGATGCAGTAAGGGTATGATTGTCTTGTACTGTTTTCTACACCCATGGTAAGTACCATAGTGTATCATCTGCACATGTTTACATACTGGTGGTAAGGATGTCAACAGAAGGCCACATACATAGGTAGCACAGGGGATAAGGTAATGAAAGTATTGATACGCAATGATGGACATGTAAACTGAAAGTGGCATGTTGCCCACACTGGACTCTGCAATGCAGATGTTTGAGGATGTTGATATGTGTGCAGTACTACATGTCTGGTACAGGATATGTGTGCAGTACTACACGACTGGTACAGGACACACAAGCATCGGAGACCATACAGGTGCAACTAACCATAGGCAAAACAGCTATACAACTGGTAGCATGTTACAGACCACCCTCCCAATCTCAGGAACCCCACTCAGCCTTCCTGAAGACATTGGAGGATATGAATGTATCACAAAATACCATCATACTGGGAGACTTCAACTACCCTAACATAGATCGGGTACATTATTCTAGCCCTAACACCCTAGCCCAAAGGTTCCTGGAATTCATAAATTCAAATGCACTGGAACAGCTAGTCACCTCTCCCACTAGGGGAGATAATATACTAGACCTGATCATCACAAACAAGGGGACAAAATGCTCCACACCGGAGGTATACCCTCACTAGTGAGATCTGACCACAAACTAACCACCCTGGATATACATATCCCACCTCCACCCCCAGCACAAAAGACCACAGTGAAAAACTTCTCAAAAGCAGACTTCACTCTTCTTAAGACTGAGATGGTATCCTATAAGCCCACTGGGCCAGTGGATACCACATTCCACAATGCTGAATCCTTCACAAATGCTTTCTATGGACATCTCCAAGAATGCATGGATCATGCAATCCCAAATAAATCCAAGTCCCTCTCCACCAAAGGCAAGCATCCTGTCTGGTGGACCTCAGCCATTAACAAATTGTATAACAAAAGAAGAAAGCTACTGCACGACAGAGCAAAATCCCATAAAGGGAAGACATCTCTGATCAACACTAGCAGAAAACTACGTTCTCTTATAAAAACATCCAAGGCCAACTTTGAGAGAAAAATCGCTAAGGACACTAAAGATAACCACAAAGCCTTCTTCAGCTATGTTAGAAACCTGGGCGGAAACCCTGAGATATGCTCAGAGTTAGTTCACAACAACAAAAAATACACTGAACCCACAGATATTGCCAACATTATGGCTGACAGGTTCAGTGAAAATTTCTCCCCTCCCTCACCCCCAAAAGAAGAAATACTTATCCCAGCTGAATGTAATCTCCCTGTCATCTCAGATGTCCAGGTGAGAGCCACCCTCAGCAAAGCTAAAAACACAGCATCAATGGGACCTGATGGTATCCCGGGTTGCGTGCTACGTTCACCTGAACACTGGCGTACAGCAACAGTGGTCCCACTCCACAAAGGGGGCACCTCTACAGACCCTGGGAACTACCGCCCCATAAGCTTAATCAGCCTGGTCTGCAAAGCTATGGAAAGAATCATTATGGAACTCATAAACAGAGACATTGGGGACCTACAGACACTTGACCCCACCCAGTTCGGCTTTGTAAAGGGAAGATCCTGCCTTTTGAACCTGGTTGACTTTTTTGAAACAGTCACTAGAGCCATTGATGAGGGCAAAGCAGTCCATACAGCCTACTTGGACTTGGCTAAGGCCTTCGACACAATACCCCACTCAGGCATCATAGATAAGCTCAACAGCTTAAATGTAAACCCATATGTCACTAGATGGGTTGCAAACTGGCTAAAGGACAGAACCCATAAAGTTAAAATTGCTGGAGCAATGTCAGACTCAAAGCCAGTCACAAGTGGTGTCCCACAAGGATCCGTCCTGGGACCCATCTCGTTCGGCATTTATTTCTCAGATGTTAAAGCAAACATGGGAGGGTTGTGGCTGACAAAGTTCGCAGATGACTGCAAACTAGGTGCCATAGTCGACACACCAGAGGACACATACATCCTACAAAAGGGCCTCACAGAAACGGACAACTGGTGCCGGAGTCATGGCCTTAAACTAAATGCCAAAAAATGTATAGTCATCCCCTTTGGGAAAAACAAAGTACCCACAAATTATCACATAGACAGCAACCCACTGAGTACAGAAAAAGTAATCAGAGACCTAGGGACCCAAGTCGACAGCGACCTTTCATTTGACACCCACGTTACCAAAGTGGTTAGAAAGACATTCTACCTTGCACACCTTATCATGAAGGGATTCACATCCAGATCCAAGGATGTCATTGTACCCCTATACTTCTCCCTCATCAGACCCATGATTGAGTACAATGCCCCATTTGGTATGTACCTCACCCGACATTTGCAACAGCTGGAGAGACCACAAAAGTACCTCACCAAGAGGATCAAGGGTCTCCAACATATGTCTTATTCTGCCAGACTAAAGAAACTCCAGCTCTATTTAGTAGCATACCGCCTGCTCAGAGGTGATCTCTGCCTGACGTACAAGGCCATGTCCAATCAGGAACTGATGGATATGCTCCACCTCAAAAAATCCAAATCCATCAGAACCATAAGAGCTAAAGACTTAAACCTCGGCACAAGTATGAATAGGACATGCTGGAGGGATAGATTCATAACCCAGAGGCTTCCCATGCTCTGGAACAAGATCCCAGTTCATGTTAGGCAGAAACCCTCACTGACTCTCTTCAAGAGAAATCTTGATGAGTGGATGGGAGATCGTAAGTTTACCCCAGGGGTCACATCTGTGTCACTGCTAGACAGGGGCACAGTAAACTAATTCTATTATATAAGGGGACCTTCACTGTGACACTACTAGACAGAGGCACAGTATTCTAAATCTATTCTGTGCATTTTTGTACCATTTCATGGGGTGGCAAAAGCCACATCACTATGGCTAGGCTAACAAATGCCCCAGGGCAGATAGCCTAGTACTAAACTATGAAACTATGAAACTATGAAAGAGCACCCTAGCACTGCAAGCTCACAGCTTATACCATGCTAGACAGCCCCAACACACAAAACTAACTTTCACAGGAGGGAGAGTCCCCATAAATGTCAGGGATACTGTGGTGGCAGGACAGGTAGCATACATCCTACTAAGTATGGAACCACTGAGTGAAGGCTCAGTGTCTGTTATTTGACGTGTATTAGTGCAGGTATGAGCATCTGGGTTTCCATACGGTTATTGTACATCCTGACGGCACATGGTCTGTACACTTGTGTGCCCTGAGACTGGACCCTGGCCATCTGACCTGTGTATTTCCATGTACATGTGTATAGTGCCTGCATATTTGCACTCTTACCTACTGGAAGTGGTACAGCTTGTTTGTTGTACAATAGACTACATGCAGCCCTGCTTACTGTAGCTTTGTTTGCATGCATGTTTGCTTGCAGTTACCCTGGAACACTGATTCCACCTGCAATGCAGATTTATGGAGCTTCTGTGGATTCCTAGTGACATCTGCATAGCTTACTATATGTATGTCCATGTCTCACTTGACAGAACATCACTGTTTGTCCTGTTCGCATGTACGTTGCCTGTGACACATTGCATATGACATACCTGGCATTTGACCACGTGAGCAGTCATATATGCCAGCGCTAACTAATCACAGGCACTACACCTTCACATACTCACCTTCTGTACCTTGTTCCCCATTGGCCCAATGTGCTGTTAATCACCATGGCAATCACAATACTATGGTAGCATGTGCAAAGGTCACTTGTCAGTCACCTCTATGGTACAGCTGTGGAATATGTGAGTCATGTGGCAATGTCACAGCTGCCACATGTACACAGTCAACCCTCTCCCCTACCCATGAATGTACAACACATGTGTGAGATGCAACCACATAACCAAACTGGGGACTAAGCACTCTGAACCCAGTACTGGCATAACCTGTTAGGTGGCATGAAATACTACAGTGACTACAATACCAGTCTGATGTAGACCTACACTGACAGCAATCCAAACACATGAACACACTGGGGCATTCTTGGAGCCTCAGAATAGCATCCTGCCAGAGCAGCAGACACCTCTGCAGCTGGCACACAGGTATACGTTAAGCCGGAACACAGCACATGCAACACATAGCACACAAATCCTGTGTGCCAAACAGTCACAGCCTGTACGGCTAGACAACACACCTGCTACAGTTGTGCTAGGTACCTTTATTGTCCGGTACAGTGAGGTCCCACTCACCAGGCTGGACAAGGTGAAGGTCACAGTGATATGCCCGTGGGGTACTATGGTCCACCACATAACACAAGCATACAGGTCAGTCAGAGGCATGGACACATATGACTCAGTCATTGCCCATGCCACTATGGCTGACCTGTGATGTACCTCCCTGGACTACATGATAGGGAACATAGAAGGGCTCTCTGAGCATGTGGTACAGGCTGGTATGACCCTGACCTTGGTTGGAATCATACCCTCACCAAGAATGCTGAAGTATTACTGAATGCTGATGAATTACTGTAGCTACAGCACCCTAGCTGAAAGGTTCCTAGCATGTAGTCATTGCATTGCTATAGAACAACTTGTTACCACTCCCACAACAGGTGAAAACATGCAGCACCTGTTCATCAACAACATGTAGACTATATGCCTCAGACCAGATGTGTATCCCTCGCTGCTAGGATGATACCATATACAACTCACACTGTATATACACATACCACATTCAGCACCCGCACAGAAAACCACAGTCATAATGTTATCCAGTGCAAATACCATGTATTCACATGTGGCAGGCATCAGACATGGGAACTATTGAAGGTCACAGGTATATATGTGTATTTGGCACACACATACATCATATATGTGCATTGCCATTACTGGTTTAATCGATGTCATGCATTATTGTGAACAACAACCCACACACATGGGCATTCTGTGTGACAAAAGCACACATGGCATTTGTGGAATTTAAAGCCATAACTAACTGTGCTATGACAGTAGTGAGAGATGCAGTAGCAGAGCATGCTATTTGCATTACTGGGAGATTTGCCCTCTTCTGCTGTACTTATAGGGTGCTGACATCATCTCTGTTTAAAGATTGGAATATGCAGCAACTGGTGTGTTGTACTGGTTGCCAAAATGGTCAGTTTTCTCACACATGTAATTGCACACCCCCCCCCACTTGCCATTTGTAGGATTCAAACCCCTACCTAACTATGTTATGACACTAGTACGAGACGCATTAGCTGAGGGCACTATTTACATTACTAGGAGGTTTCTCTTCTCTGGCTGTACTTATAGGGTGGTGACATCATCAGTGTTTAGAAAGAGGAATGTGCATCATTTAGTGTGTTCTCCTAGTTACCAAAATGGACATTTCTTTCATACAGAATTGCACACACACTAAAAGCCCCCTCCACACACCCTGAGCATTTACAGGTTTCAAATCTCTACCTAACTATGTTATTACACTCAAGATAGACGCATTACCGGAGTGCGCTATTCGCATTACGGAGAGGTTTCCCTTCTCCTGCTGTACTTATAGGGTGCTGACATCATCAGTGTTTAGAAAGGGGAATGTGCATCCTGTAGTGTGTTCTCCTAGTTGCCAAAAGGGATATTTCTCTCACACAGAATTGCACACACACTACCCCCCCTTCACCCAACCACTGAACATTTGCAGGATTCAAACCCCTGCCTAACTATGTTATGACACTCAAGATGGACGCATTAGCAGAGCACGCTATTCGCATTACTGAGAGGTTTTCCTTCTCCTGCTATACTTATAGGGTGCTGACATCATCAGTGTTTAGAAAGGGGAATGTGCATCCTGCAGTGTGTTCTCCTAGTTGCCTAAAGGGACATTTCTCTCACACAGAATTGCACACACACCAACCCCGCTCACCCACACACACTGAGCATTTGCAGGATTCAAACCCCTACCTAACTATACTACGACACTTAAGGGAGACGCTTTAGCAGAGCGCACTAGACAAATTACTGGGCATCTGTTCTGCACCTGCAGTATTTCTAGGGTGCTGACATCATTATTTATACAGAGGTATGTACATCTATTACTACCTGTCAGGTGGGGGATAGCATATATATGCATTTGCATTTACTTACTTCATTTATTTACTTCAGGGTAAAATATGCACATCAGCACTGGCAGGTTATGTTTTATACCATGCTTCGTGACCACAGGACCTATAACACACAACACAACCAGTTCAGACCACCCCTCCCACATCCAGGACACAGATTTTGCTTCCCTGGGAACAGTGCCAAAATATGAAGGTGTTCACATACACCATTCCAGTTGCTAACGTCAGGTACAGGTATATTGTGTGTGGGAACTACTCAGGCCTCTACAACATTACCCTACAGCCACTACAATTTGTGAGTCCATGTGCTATGGCAGGACCACTCACCACAGCCACAAGGGGGAATACATATTGCACCTGACCATCTGCAACATGGGAACTCACTGTTCCACACCAGAGGCAGACCACCATTGTTGATATCTGACCATACCCATCTTTCCCTGGACATCCATATCCCATCCTCACCCCCAGGCAAGGTTGTCACTGCAAACAAAGTGTATTTATCAAAAGCAGACTTTGCACTTGTGAAGACTGGGGTGGAAGACTTCAAAGGACCCATGTTGGGGGAGTATACTGGCCACTCTGCATAATCCTTGACAATTGCATTCTATGAGCATGTGGAAGGTTTGCATTGATCATGTTATCCCAAATATACCCATGATTCCTCCACAACAGGACACCTGTCAGGTGTACACCAGCCATATATGAGCTGTCCAACAGACGGAGTGAGCAAATACATTGCAGAGCAGTAGACCACAGAGGGAGGACATCTCTGAACAGTACTGGCATGACATTTCAATCCCTCATAATCATCACGACAAAGTGTTGACAGTGAAATTGTCCAGACACTGCAGATAAGGCTCCCCTCAGTCTGTTATTGATGCCCACTTACTGTTAGAGGTCCTCACCAACCCTCTTCCAGCAAACACCAGCCACATGGATGTGGCATAGCAAATTCAACCCCTGGGATCTCCACTGTGTCCCTGCTTGACGGAGGCACAGCACACTAGCTTCAAACAATGCCTTATGTGACCTACTTTACAGTGGCACAGTAGCCTACTGTACTGGGGAGGCAGACGCCAAGCACACTCTGGCTAAGCTTTCATTCCCTCAGGCAAACAGCCTAGTATTGACCTCTACACCCATATGTTTAATTGTCAGATGCACAATATTTGTTGCTGATAGACTGTTTGCAGGTCTTTATTGCCATAGCATTCCCTGTTTCTATGAACAACTTGTGTATCTGTGGAAGATGTTTGAATATGAGAGGGATCCACTATATCACTTATGTCTCTGTAGTCATTTAACTGTGTACACTGGACAGATTGCTGTAATGTGGTTGGTTCCTGGAATAACATGTACAAATACCAGATATGTGTGGCCAACTGCTAAACTGAGATATGGCCTAAGTGTGTGAGCATGCCCAGTTCAGGCTTTCCATGGCATGTTGTCTGACATATGTCTCATTTATCAAAGTGTGCAAGCATGCCCAGTGTGAGCTTTCCATATTTTGAACTCTGCAGTCCACCACATTTGTGTATGAGTGTGAACTTCAACAATATCTCACGTTTATGGTTGTGTGTTGGGTGTCATGTTGTGTACTTACTGGCCAACTGCTTTGTGTCTGAACACAACAGGGATTATACTGTGACTGCAGGGTTTGCATGGGATACTTTGCATACAGTTGTCAACATCCTTTCATACTGACCAAACACTGTAGTACCGTATAGTGTACTGGTTCAGTACTTTCACTGTGGTGGACAGTATCCTGGGCTTTAGTCCTATCACTGCTTTCAATTTTCATAGTGAGCACAACAGACTGGTTAGAGGCCAGTTGTGCACATATGACCATGTTGCATTATGTTCAGTTATGGACTACTTAAACCAGGCTTGTCCGACACTGGTAGTGTATTCCACAACATAGGTGGACATTGGCAAACACTAGCGATGTGCCCTAGGCCATTTCCAATGCTAGTCAGAGAGTGTGTTTGTCCTTCAACACACATTGTAACTGGAGTTTGCCATGACATATGTCATGGTTAGTATACTGTGCCTCCGTCTACCCGTGACATAACAGTGATACCCAGGGTAAACCTACCATCTCCCATCCACTCATCAAGATTCCTCTTGAGGAGAGTTGATGAGTGACTCTCTAGCTAACCTGTACTGGGAATTTACTCAAGAGTGGGGGTGGCTTCTGTGTTATGGATCATTCAGTACAGCATGTCCTATGTATGTCAGTGCTGGGGTTCAGGTCTCTCATGTGCATAGCTCACTGCCATTCAGATTGTACAAGGTGCAGCATGTTCATTGATTCCAGCTTGGACATGGCTTTATACATCAGGCACAGCTTGCCTCTGGGCGGGCAGTATGGCACTGTGTGGAGCTGCAGTTTGTTTAATCAGGCAACACATGGCATCTGTTCAAGCTCTTCGATACTCCTGGTGAGGTACTTTTGGGGTCTTTCCAGTTGATGGAGGTGTCTGCTGAGGTACATCCCACATGGGCCATTGTAGTCAATTGTGAGGCTGATGAAGGATGACTGCAGAGCCACAATGACCTCCCCTGATCTAGATCTGACTACCTTCATGATTAGGTGGGTATATGGTATGTTTCTGTAACCACTACAGCCACATGCTTGTCCAATGCAAGATATCTATCAACTTGTGTTCCCAGGTCTCTTATTACATCTTAAGTACTTAATGGGTTAATACCTATGTGGTAATTGGTGGGCACTTACTGTATATCCACAGGAGTTGACTATACACTTTTCTGCAATTAGCTTGCTGACATGGCTATGGCACCAGTTGTCTGTTTCTATGTGGCCCTTTTGTGGGATGCTTGTGTCAGCTGGAGGGTCAGATATGGTGGCCAGTTTGTAGTCCTCTGCAAACTTGTTCAGACACAGTCCTTCCATGTTGGCCTGTACCTATGGGACATATATACCAAACAAGGGAGGTCCCAGGACCAAGCCTTGTGGGATGCCAGTTGTATCTGGTTTGTAGTCTGACATGGCTGCAGCATTTCTGACCATGTCAGTTCTGTACTTGGTCTGGTTTGAAACATCTCTACTGGCATAGGGGTTTATATTTAAGCTGGTGAGCTTATCTATAATGAACACGTGGGGTATTGTATGGAAGCCTTTTGCAAGGTCCAGCTAGGCTGTGTGGACCACATTCCCCTCATCAATGGCCTTAATGACTGCTTCAAATGAGTCAAACATGTTTAAGGGGCAGGATCTGCACTTAAGAAAGCCACACTGGGTAGGGTCCAGTGTCAGTAGGTCCCCAATATCTTTATGTCTGAGGTACATGCTGATCCTTTCCATAGCTTTGCAGACCAAGCTTGTCAGGATTTTGGGGTGGTAGTTTGCAGTATCCATTCAGGCAACACCTTTGTGGAGAAGGACCACTGTTATTGTACACTGCTCTTTGGGTACATCTCCTGTGGTAAGGCTGACATTGAGCAGTAGTGTTATTTGGCGTTCCATTCCTCTTGGAGTCCATGTTGGACTCAGTCTAGGACACCATCTCGTACCATTGATGCTGTGTGTTTTGCTTTGTAGATGCTGGCTGTTACCTGGCTGTTAACTCTGCTGGGATAGATATTTGGCATTTGGGGAGGGGTTGCACTGCACCTGTCAGGTTGGATGTTGGCAATATGTGTGTGTGTTTGGTATATTGTTTGTAATATTTGAGTGATTCAGAGCATATCTGTGAATTCCCAACAAGGTTCCTACCATCAGTTAAGAAAGCCTTGTGATTATCTTTAGTGTCCTGTACAATTTGTATCTTCATAGGTTCATAGGTTCATACTAGGCTATCTGCCCTAGGGCATTTATAAGCCTAGCCAGAGTGTGTATGGCTTTCGCCACCCCTTGCTATGTGAATATTATGGCCATTTAGGATTTACTTTACTGTGCCTCTGTCTGGACGTGACACAGTGAAGACCCCCAGTGTACATCTACGATCACCCATCCACTTGGCAAGATTCCTGTTGAAGAGAGTCAGTGAGGGGCTCTGCCTAACATGGAGTGGGATTCTGTTCCAGGGTGTAGGGAGCCTCTGGGTTATGTATCTGTCCCTCCAGCACATCCTATTTCATTATGTGTTGAGGCTGACATCTTTCGCTCTCACAGCTCCGATGGATTTGGGTTTTCTGGGGTGGAACATGTCCATTAATCCTGTGTTGGACATGGACTTGTACAACAGGCATGCAACGCCTCTGCGTAATCAGTATGTGACTGCATACAGCTGGGGTGTCTACAGCCAGGCAGCATATGACATATATTTGAGACCCTTTATCCTCTTGGTGAGGTACCTTTGAGGTCCTTCTAACTGCTGCAGGTGTCGGGTAAGGTACATCCCAAATGAGGCATTGTACTAAATGATGGGCCTGATAAGAGAACAGTATAGGGGCACAATGACCTCTGTTGATGTAGATGTGAATCCTTTCATGATATGGTGTCCAATATAGACAGTCTTTCTAGCCACATTGGCAATGTGAGTGTCACATAACAGGTTACTGTCCACTTGTGTCCCTAGGTCCCTGATTACTCCTTCCATACATAATGGATTACCACCTATGTGGTAATTTGTGAGTACCTTGTTTGGTATTTGGTGAGACATTCATACTGTCCAGTGTCTTCAGGAAGGCTGAGTGGGGTTCCTGTGTGTGAGAGTGTGGTCTGTAGCATGCTACAGACTGTACAGCAGTTTTGCCTATGGTTAGTTGCACATGGGTGGTCTCCGATGCTTCGTGCATTGTCAGTTACGTGGACGTGTGGGTATCTTTGCTGAATATGGATACTCCCCCTCCTTTTATGGTTTGGTCCAGGTTTTGGGGCCATAACGCATGATATGAGGTATAACCTGGTAGTGCTGGTGTGCTCTCAGGAGCCTTGCTGCAGGTTTCTGTCACTGCACGGACATCGATGTTTTCCATACTGGGGAGGGCCTCGGGAGCATGCATGTTGAGGATTAGACATCTGGCATTGGGCAGCATTACCCTTATGTTTCTTTCCACTTATGTTTTCTAGGGAGGTGGGTTAGTCTTTTCAGCCTTGCCTACAAAAGGCTCTATGGAGGTGGCAAGAGCCTTAGCCAATATCCAGACGCCCAGGGGTAACAGGTGCAAGCCATCCCTGGCAAAGCAGCGTGGCTTGTCAAGCATGACATCCCAAGCAGACAGACATTGGATCCCCTTGGAATGACACCAGTAATTGTGCCACTTGTTAAAGCTGATCATTCTGTGTTTGTACTGTGGCATCATTCTTGGTGAGGGTAGGATGCTGCACAAGGTCAGTGTCATACCGGCCTGGACTACATAATCGGAGAGCTCATCTATGTCTCTTTTCATGTAGTCCGGGGAAGTACATCTCAGGTCATTCACACCAGCATGGACAATGACTGCATCATATTTGTACTTGCTTTGGGGTGACCTGCATACTTGTGTTATGTGGCATATTGTAGCAGCCTACAGGCAGCTTACTGTACCCTTTCCCTTGTTCAGTCTGGTGAGTGGGACAGCAGTGTGTCTGACTATGGAGTCACCTATTACAACTGTATCAGGCATGTTGTTTCTCCTTCTGGCCTGTGACTGTTTGGCACACCAGCTTTGTGTACTATGTGTTGCATGTGCTATGTTTGGAGGTAGTGGTTGCTTGGGTGTCTGCTTTGGAAGCCTCTGTTGATGTGGTGTGTTTGTAATTAGAGCCTCCAGGAATGTTTTTCTGTGTTTATGTCTTTGGTTTGCAGTTGTGATATGTCTACGTGAGACTGGGTTTGTGGTGTGTGTGGTTACCTTCTCCTCCTGACTAGTTTTGACAGTACTGAGTTGTGAGAGCTCAGCCTCCAGTTTGGATAAATGGTTGCATCTCTCACATATATTTGTATTTCTTGGGGGGAGGAGAGGGTTATCTGCGTACATGGGGCAGGTGTAACATTGCCTCAAGATTCACAGATTCAACTTGTTGTAGCTGGCCTTAGTGGATTGTATGTGTGGACATATTTTATTGCCATACTACTGATCAGAGATTACTTCCCTTTTTAGGTTTGCTATATCATGTAGTAGCTTCCTCATTCTCTTGCATGGTTTGGTAATGGCTGGGGTCCACCATGCCAGATGCCTGCGTGTATGGCATTGTGTCTTGGTTTTATTTGGGATTGCATAATCCATGCATTCCTGGCAGTGTTCATGGAATGCCTGTATAACGGTTTCTGATGTGTGGCCCATATTTTGCACATGCACAGGGCCTTTAATGGATTCCACATCAGTTTGGAGGAGTGCAACATTTGCTTCACACATGTTTTTCACTGTGGTTTTCTGGCCAGGGACTGTGGTCAGGATGTGTATATCCGGTGTGATTACTCTATGGTCTGATCTTACCAGTGAGGGATACACTTCTCATCTTGCCATCCAGTACCCATGTTGCTGATTATCACATCCAGTATGCTTACCCCTCTTATGGGAGTGGTACGTTGTTCCTGAGCATTTTGGTTTATGGATTCTAGGAACCTTTGTCCTAGGGTGTTGGAGCTAGAATAATGCTCCCAGTCTATGTTTGGGCATTTTCAGTCACCCAATATAATGTGGTTTGGAGGACTTGATATATTCATGTATTCCAACATAGGCCAGGTGCAGTTCCTGGTGTTGGGATGGTAGTCTGTAGCAGGCTATAAACTGGGAGGCAGTTTTAGCCACTGTTACTTGACCATGGCTAGTCCATGCTGCTTCTTGTTGTGGTACGAACATGGGAGTGTGGTTATCCTTGACAATTATTGCTAGTCACCCTCCTTTTGTAGCTTGTTCCATGTTTTGAGGCTGTACAGCACAGTATGAGGTGTAACCTGGTAGTGTTAGGGTGCTGTTGTGAGCCTTGACCCAGTTTTCTGTTACAGCACAGATATCAACTTTCTCCATACTGGGTGAGTTTAGACTGCATGCATCTTGCTGTTTAGACTTCTGGCATTGGGTAGCATTACATCTAGGTTCTTATCCCTTGTGATACTTATGGAGGTGGGTTTGTGTTTTGAGCCTTACCTATTCAGGGCACGCTGTGGGTAACAACAGCCTTTGCCAGTATCCATACAGCCTGCACTGATAGGTGCACACCAGTCCTAGCAGGTGGAGCATCATGTCATGCTCAGCATGTCATCCCAGGCTGGCACACATTGGATCCCCTTTGCCTAACTGCAATACTTCAGCCAATTATTGCAATTGATCATCTCATTGTCATATTGTGGCATCATGCTTGGTGAGGGTAGGATGTTAGTCAGGGTCCTCAAGTGTGCATATACTACATGGTGTTACATTGCTTAACACATGGCATTCATGCCTCAGGTGGTGCTGCAGGGCTGCCTCTGTCGGATGCACATACTACACTCCCTGCACATGTTTGAGAGCAGGTTATGTCATTTTATGCATCCCTGTTATTATATGAGTGAGTCAGAGAGGGGTATCATTCCCAGGGTTCCTACTGAGCCAGTGTATGTGCTATGCGTTGCCTCCTTGCCAAGGCCAGGGCATACTGGGCACGCCTCCTTCTGCCTACTGGGGCAGGCTCAGGTTGTTCCTCCTCCGAGTCACTCTCTGCCTGTGATGGCCTTGGCAATGGTGGTGGGCTGTTTGGCCCGGCCCTATGCTGGTCCTGCTGCAGCTGTTTTCACAACATCATATTACGTAGCATAGCACATACCATGACGATTTGGGTACATGTAGTTGATGAGTACTGCAAGGCTCCACCAGATGTGTCCAGACACCGAAACCGTGACTTGAGCAGCCCAAACACATGCTCTATTACATTACGTGTTTGTGCGTGTGCCTCATTATGGAGTTCCTGTTCAGGTGTGTGTGCTTTTCTGATGGGTGTCATCAGCCACGGCTCCAGTGCATAACCTGCATCCCCCACTAGGTGTCCATGTGGGATGTCCCCACTGGCAAATGTCTGGTACAGCTGCGTCAAATGCCAGATATGGGAATCATGGAAGCTCCCAGGGCAGCCAGCACACAAATTCATTATTATGCCCTGGGCATCACACATGACCTGGCAGTTGATGGAGGGGAAGCCCTTGCGGTTAATGTAGGCCCTACCCTGCTCACCGGCCGGTGCTTTGATGTGTATGTGCGTGCAGTCTATTGCACCCACTACCTCAGGGTATTCCGCTATTTGCTGGAAGAGACGCATATTGTTGGCCAATACCTCACAGGCATTGGGGAAATATACATGATCACCGACATGTGCTGACATGGCATCCAGGAACTGGTGCAGTACCCTGGAGGCTGATGCCTGTGATATCCCCATCATATCACCAGTTGGTCTCTGGAAGGTACCTGTTGCTAGCATTCTTAGACCAACACATACCTTGGTTTCCCCTGGGATGGGTTCCCCTCTCTTGGTTCTATGTGTGAGGCGTAGCCTGCACAGCTCGACAATTTGCTGCAGGAGGTCTCTGTCAACTCTATAGTGCTCTACTATCTCCAGCTCATGTAACCCATGGTAGGTGACCCTGGGCCTGTACTTTCTTCTCCATCTCCTCACTGTGGGTAGTCTGGCACCATCTGCATTGTCACCACCCTCAGCAAGTCACCTATGTCTCCTTATGACAGCTATGGCAGCCCCTAGTATTTCTGCTCTGAGTTCAGCTTTTTCAGTTTTCACTTCTAATAGCTTACTCCTGTCTTGCAGTGTCTCTTGAGAGAAACATCTTGCACTGCTGTTTGCAGAGTTTTAAGTGCTTGGCTGAGCTACTATTCTGCCTGTGTAATTGTCTGCTTCTAATTGTTTTCACCTGCTAGCTCCAGCAGTATTCCCTGCTAGCTTCCTACTAATTCTGTTGCTTCCTTTTTCCTTTCTGTTTCCTCAGGGGGGAGCAATGCGCATACCAGCAGAAAACACGCTCAGGGGGGAGCAATGCGCATACCAGCAGAAACACGCCCACAGTGGCTTACACGCACACATTCTTCAGAATCTGCTTATTCGGGTTAAAACACGCGCACATCAGCGCAAACAGTCTTAGAAGTCTGCCAACACACTCCCACATGCTCAGTCTGCCTTACACGCGCGCGCACTGCCCTACTCGTGCCTCAAGGCATGCACACGTGCGCATGCACGCCCAGCAAGAAACTTTGGTGTAAGCAACATGTACACCTTCCATGTCTTGACTTTCCCTTGCTTATCTTGTGGCACTCCTCTTTCCATGATATGTGTCTGACATCTGTCATGTAACACTGACCTCCAATGAACTGCATTTCTTTCTACCATTCCCCCCTGTGATATCACCTATCTCCTACTCTATTCTGCCCCCTAATGTATCGCTTACACTATTCAGAATATGCTCATTTACTATGTGACAGTGGAATTCAGTATCCTAATACTCATTTACATCAGATTGCCTACTAATGCATAGTTACATCTCTTAGACTCAGCTTCCCCCCTTAGCAACCACTAAACGGTGGCCATGTTGTTTTTGGTCTGCTGGTCCCTGTATTGTAAATCCATGTATTGCATAAAACCCACATTTGTGGGTTTATAACCTTCATTTTTATGTTTTATACAGTGCAACCCGTTTGAGCGGTGCTGCGCTGCGTTTAAACATCGGCGATCGCCGAAAAAAAATAAATATTTATTTTTCATATTTGCGTCGGGGTACCTTGCCAATGGCCACATATTTGGCCATTGGCATACTGCCTGACACATATGCACCCTTTATTTGGAGCTGACATGGCTCCATTGTGAATTTTGCAGAAACGTCCTCAGTTGTCAACTGAGTACATTTTTGCAGCTAAAATGGCTCTTACACGGGCTGCTTTGGGCTTCGTGGATTGCTAATCTACCTCATTTGCATGCCTTTTGGCTGCAAGTGAGGTGATTAGCATATCCACGCCCACTCCGTGTAAGAGACGTTTTAGCTGGTCTCTTACACGGACTTTAGGGCTGTTCCTGGATCGCGAAGGCTGCATGGAGTCTTACACTACTCTTAGACTCCATGCAAGCCTTCGTGAATCCTGCCCATTGTGTCTAACATTACTGATGATCAAGTCAGAACAAACCCAGCTGACAGAATCAGATTTATAAAGCAAGGGATGTCTGCAGAGTAGGGGCAATTAGGATTATTTAGTTAAAAGTATTGCATTAAGAGCTGCAAATGTGGAAAATAGAAACAGAAACTGACAATAAGAAACATGAAGCCAAAAGCTTATAAATGAAACAAAAATTGAAATAACACCACAGAGCAATCATCAGATTTTACACAGAGAGAAATGCAGTTTAGAAATCATGCATGAAGTGAGGTTACAGTTCATAAGCAAATAGTTTTGTTCTTTGAGACAGAACCATTTTCAAGTATATATAAGTAAAATAATAAAATTAATTTGCAAAAAATTACATTATTATTATTATTGTTGTTTCATATTTTGAAGAGAACATAGAAAAAGGGGTTACTATGTCCTCTCCAAAATGAATTACTCCAGTAGTGAGCCCCCTTGGTGGTTTAATGTGACTAAGTAAATGCTTTCATGAATATCATGTGCAATTTATTGCAACATTACTTAAAACAATACATATGAGTTATCCTTATTTTAAGGAACTCTTCATTGTAAGCTAAATTGAATTTAGTAATGTGGAGTAAACGTTTCAAGGTTAGTGTGGTGGAAGTAGAAGTACCCTATACCTCTATTACAAATGCAGCAAGCATAGCAGCTGTTTCCACCTACTTACTTAACACACATTTTAGGAAGTGGCTACTAGTTGTATTAAGCTTCTGTTTGGAGGACAATTATTTTAAGTTTAACTCAATATAAGAGTATTATTGAAACAATTTTATATATAATCATGAATTCTACCACACAAAACTGAAACATTATACCCATTATACTGAATACCTCCTTTTTAAATTTCATACAGAACAATGTGAGATTATAAAATTAGTTAAGGGTTTGTACTTGTCAGATTGAGCTCCACATTTACAATTTATTCTGTACAGTTTGTTAAGAATTTCTGTTTATTGGGTTTGAGATCTCCGTATGCAGTTGAATGAGTGAGTGTCAGGTATTAGGGGTTACTATCTGGGGTTACATTCTAAAGACATGCATCTGGAGCATTTCTCCCCAGGCCTCCACTAAAAACAGGCACTGTGGAGCCTAGTCGGACTTTCCCGGTCAACAAATGTAAAATAAAATAAATAAATACTATTACAAGTTCAGTATTAACATATAATATCAGTTATGGCTATGAAACAATCAAAGGTAAACACATTTTTGTCTGCTATGAGTACTCATCCCCTATATGCTCTTGATTAGAACTTTACACAATGGGGAGTTTTATAAATCCAAGTACCTGTGCAGCACCTGAGAGTTTTTTTTTTCATATGGGAGGGGATACTAAAGTCTGTTTGTTTCAGAAGGCAACCTAACAGCAGAACTTAGCCCAAGCATTTAAAAAGGTAATTGCTTTGGACCCATCCCACCAAAGAGATACAACTAGAGATTTAAGCATGGGCACCCTCATGATGGGAATATTTACTTTATGATAGTCCATGTTCATCATACTGAGCAACTCATTAAGGCATTGCAAAAGCATTCATCTCTTTGACACAAAATGAGCTAAAAGGACTTTTTCATCTTGGTTCTTGATTTTTTGCAGGAACACAAAGACATTATCTCACTTTTTATTTTGCACTTTGATGAAAGAATCAGAGCTACAGACCTTAATTCTTTTTGTCACTGGTGATTCATGTGGCCACCACACTTCTGAAGGTAACATGAGACTGAGTAAAAAGGAATTCAGAATTAAGCCACACCAAGGCAAAAATGAAACCAATAATCCAAGAAAAGCCAGGTAGAAGGCAGGCAGGCAAAACATGACAACGAACACTTCTCTTTAGGGCAACCAAATCCTTTATTGTTAAAACAACAAGATAAGCGCTTTCGTCTCAGTTTTAGACAATCAAAGAGACTTCATCAGATAAAGCTAGAAAAAACAGAACTAGATTTAAAAACCAGAAACAAGACCAAGATGACATCATTTCCTGCTAACAGGATTAACCATTTTTAAAGTGACAGTATTAAAATCAAATAACAGTGTGCTGAGATCAAAACAATACTGTACCAGTTCTAAAAACATCAAACACTATGGCATGAAACAAGAACTTCATCTCATATACTATCATCACTACCTTATAAAATATATAGAATACATATATTAAAAATTATGAATTCACATAAAATGTATGCGCAAGTAACTGAATAAATATATATGTGGTTAAATGGAAATAGGCAAAACCAAGCTAAACAAATAAATATATATAGTAAAAAGATATATGTATTAAATCAGAGTAATGTAATCCTATACTATAAATATGGGTCTATATCAGTTCAACAAAACAGCACATCATCGAATACAACAACCTCGAACTTCTAAGCATGAAATCTAAAAACATCGAAAGCTCAGAACAGCAATTTTTTTCCCTGGGAAAAAATTCACTGTTCCGAGAAACACACAACACAAGCACAACAAAAAAAAAAACAGCAATCCACACGCATACACTTAAAATCCTACATATAACCCTACACTAAACTGTACATACAGTACTATCTATCCACTATCCTTAACCCAAACCCTAACCCTAAGGTCCGTCACTATCGCCACTCACCTCACCTGAACCCTAACCCTAACTCACATACCCCACCCTAACCCTAAAGTCTATCACTATCGCACAGTCACCTCACCTGCACCCTAACCCTAACTCACATACTACGCCATAAACCTAATGTCCACACAAATGCACACTTATCTGAACCCAACCCGTAACTTTCCACCACAGTGCTGAAAATAGCGAAGCCACACAAACAGACAACCAAATTCTTTCCCTCGGAAATAATTTGGTTATCTGCAGCTTTGTTATTTTCAGCGTTCGCTGTTTTCAGGTCAATATTAGACCATTCGAAGTATTAACACTTCGATGATCTAATATAGACCCTATAAATACATATTAATATCCTAAAAATTCATGTGAAAATATATAAATATATAAAAATGCAATAAATATGAAATAAATGTGAATAAAATTGTAAAATTAGGAACACACACACACACACACACACACACATATATATATATATATATATATATATATATATATATATGAACCATGAATGCAAATACATCATAAATATTCAAATATTAACATCCAAAAATTAGTGTCTACTCAACGCTTTTACCTTTAGTAGACTACTATTTGACACATTTTCATTCAAGTCTGGCCAATATATTGAATTAAGACAAAGTTGCCAAGATACTTCCATTTTTTCAAGCAGATATGGCCAGGCACCACCCCTAGGGTAAATTGTTATATTATCCAATACTACAAATTTAAAATCATGCTGTGGGTATACCATAATATGTTTTGCTAGTGCATTGCATTCATGGCCATCACGTATATTCCTTAAATGTTCCCCTGTTCTGCTTTTCAACCTATGCTCAGTTTTACTGATATAGAAACATGGGTAATTACTACAAAGGGCACAATAAACCACTCTCTCCGTTAAACAAGAGAATTTCCCTTTTACCCATATTTTCATCCCATTTATTTCCACTACTTCAGTTTCTAAAATATTTTTACAGAACTTGCACTTACCACATTTGTGCATATATCCTTTTGTCATGTTTAGGTTTGTTATACTCAAACATATTCTTTAAACAACAACCTTTTTTGTATACACAAATGGGAGCTTCTCCCAGAATATCCTTCATTTCCTTGTCATTTCTTATGAACTCCCATTTCTTGATTAAAATATTCCTAATAATATGTGCATCCCTATTATAAGTAGTTAAAAAACTATTTTGATAAGATGGACTTGTACTACTAGTATTAGTTTCCTCATTATTAGTCGTACCTACTTTCTGTAAATTTAATTAATCTCCCATAATGTTATTAACCTTTATCATACCCTTATTATTCAAAATAGGTAAAAAATGTCCACTTGTTCTCTTATTTTTACCTCATCCATGATTTGTTCTATTAATTTACCTGGATATCCTCTTTTAACAAACATCTGTTTGAGTATATTGCATTCCTCCAAGAAGGTCTCCCACCCAGTAGTCATTCGGGCCACCCTGACAAACTAACCCTTAACTACTGCCTGTTTTTAATAAAATGGATGACAACTACTGAAATGGAGGAAGCTATTAGAATAAGTATTCTTGCGATAAATTTTAGCTACAAAACTATTATTGATTTCATCTTTCATTAATAAAATGTCCAGGTAAGGAATACTCTTATTATTTATCGAGTATGTAAATTTTAAGAAATTGGTTGTATTATTAATGTAATCAAGGAAGGATTCAACCATATCATTCGGACCTTCCCACAAAATGAATATATCGTCCAAATATTGTATACATTTACAGAATGAAAAATATTGAGATTCATGTAAATATTGCTTCTCCCATTCTAACATAATAACATTGGCATATAGGCCCCCACATGAGGATTTCATTGCCACCCCTTCATTCTGTAAATAATATTCTCATTCAAATAAAATGAAATTATTTTTTAAAATTATATCCAACATTTGTTCATATAAATTCACTTTATACTGTACGATATTTTTACTCAGTAAATATTCACAAAACCATTGTAGTCCCACCTCGGTGGGTATCACACTATAGAAATTAACAACATCAATTGTGATAAATAAATATTCATTATTAAACTCAATGACATCAATTTTCTTTAAAAAATCCCCCAAGTCAATACAAATTTTGGGCTCATCCCAAACAAATTTACTCAGCTCCTTATTAAGGTACTTCACCGTAGGATATGTAATGGAGCCCCGAGCATCTACAATAGGCCACATAGGTGGCTGATGTATGTCCTTGTGGGTTTTCAGGGCTCCAAAAAAATGGTTAGGGTAACTGGATATTCTACAGAAATATAGTGTAATTCACTAATGAAAATAAGTCCATCTATAAACATATACTGAATAAAACCTTATATTTTCCCATAAGCTCCATTAATTTCATTTAGGGAGCTCTTAATATAAGTGTCAGTATTCAAAATTTCAAGCATCTTGTTATTGTAGTCCACCAAATTCATGATGACCACACTGCCCCCCCTTATCCGGTTTCATAATTCTAACACCATTATTATGGTCTAGAAAGGCAAGCTCAAATTCTTCATCCTGGTTTAAATTCCCATACACTTTATTCAAGCCGACCTAGTACTAGAATTCCTATTAAGCTCTCGAAAATCGAGTTCACAAACCCTCTCAAAAAGTGTTAAAGTGGGATGTGTGGGCAGGTTAAATGTGCTAGAGATTTTGAATGGGTCACTAATCGGTTCAATATTATTAAACACGATGTTAAGATTTAATTTCCTGATGTACTGTTTTAAGTCCATCAAAATGCGGATCAAGTTTATTGATCAGTCAGGAACAAAGGTAAAACCTTTCGCAAAAATATCACATATAGTCACATTAAGAATTAGGTCAGAATAATTATAGACCTTAAAATCCTTTTCAGAATTATAGTTCATTGTCAAGGGTGGTATAGACAACCATTCCTATTATCAGTCATGTCCAATTCTGCTGACTCAGTTACGACTAGATCTATCTCCCCCTCCAGGAATTCCTGTTGGTCCCCCTGTTGTTCATTCTCCTCCTCCCCACCTGGTATGCATTGAAACGACCCCTCCCCTGTTGTTGTTGGGGTCTTTGCTGGTTCATAATCCGCTCTGAGTGCTTCAGGGGTGGGTATTGTTCTTTGTCTAAAAAATCATCTTCAGAAGTGTCCAATTCAGTGACCTTGTTGGCATTCTGATCACTATTATTGTATTGTTCAACACTTCTTTTGTTTTGTTGCCATACCTGTGATGGTGGGGGGCAGGGGGAGTCTAAATTATTAGCATATTATTTTTCATCTCTAGCCAACTACTTAATCTTCCTATTTTTAATTATTAACATCTGTTCATCAATAGTCAAAAAATGTGACAGTAATCAAATTTATTATTTGGAAAAGCAGAATTTTGTACAATCAGTTTGTCCATTGCTGTTACTTCCGCATTTAAGGTGTCTATCATTTTATTGTTATAGTCAATAACCATCTGTATGTATTCAAAGCCAAATCTGTCAAAAAGGCCTAATAGGTCTTTGTGAAAATCAGAGCCTGCCACTAACCCAATAGGGTAGCGCCACATCCTAAGGCCCTTTGGAACTGTTCTCTGATTCAAACATTCCTTAAAAAACATATTGTCCATCTGTAGCTTTTTTATATTAAGAAGGTAGTGATCTAAATCATTTAACTGGTCATGCAAACTAACATTAGTAGTTCTGGTATTGCTTAACAAGCCACAGTTATTTTTCAGCCATTCAGTTAATGTAGGTGTATTAAAAGCACCACCGTTAATGTCAACAGCAGTTTTACCAAAATCATTTACCTCTTTGTGTCTTGTTTCTGTTCTCAAAGAGGGGATTGAAGCAATAAAAGCTGCTGCATGTCCATCAACTCCGTTATTAACAGTTCCTTGCACTCCCATACCATTGGACTGAGTGGAAGTGCTTGGTGCAGAGTGAATTGTCATCTGGGAGAGAGCCGCTTGCTCCAAACAATCAAGCCGATTCATTAGTTGTTGTATAAGTATTGTTAAGTCCCTCATTGCTCCATTCAGTTGTTTGTTAATTTGTACATCCTCAGTAAGTGAAACGCTGCCAAAATCTGCCTACATACTCGGAAAACAACAAAAAAACACACCAAGGCAAAAATGAAACCAATAATCCAGGAATATATATTATAATAGGGCACACATATTATTAGGAATATTTTAATCAAGAAATGGGAGTTCATAAGAAATGACAAGGGAATGAAGGATATTCTGGGAGAAGCTCCCATTTGTGTATACAAAAAAGGTCGTTGTTTAAAGAATATGTTTGAGTATAATAAACCTAAACAAGGCAAAGGATATATGCACAAATGTGGTATGTGCAAGTTTTATAAAAATATTTTAGAACCTGAAGTAGTGGAAGCAAATGGGATGAAAATTTGGGTAAAAGGGAAATTCTCTTGTTTAACAGAGAGAATGGTTTATTGCGCCCTTTATAGTAATTGCCCATGTTTCTATATCGGTAAAACTGAGCGTAGGTTGAAAAGTAGAATAGGGGAACATTTAAGGAATATAAATGATGGCCATGAATGCAATGCACTAGCAAAACATATTATGGTATACCCACAGCATGATTTTAAATTTGTAGTATTGGATAATATAACAATTTCCCCTAGGGGTGGTGCCTGGCCATATCTGCTTGACAAAATGGAATTATCTTGGCAGCTTCATCTTAATTCAATGTATTGGCCAGGCTTGAATGAAAATATCTCAATCAGTAGTCCACTAAAGATAAAAGCGTTGAGTAGACACTAATTATTGGACACTAATATTTGAATATTTATGATGTATTTGCATTCATGGTTCATATGTATATATATATATATATATATATATATATATATATATATATATATATATATATATATATATATATATATATATATATATATATATATACATATATATATATATATACCTATTTTTACAATTCTATTCATATTTATTTCATATTTATTGCATTTTTATATATTTATATATTTTCATATGCATTTTTAGGATATTAATATATATTTATAGTATGGGATTACTTTACTCTGATTTAATACATATATCTTTTTACTATATATATTTATTTATTTAGCTTGGTTTTGCCTATTTTCATTTAACCACTGCGGTGGTGGTGCTGCAGTAGCATTTTCGCCTCACAGTAAGATGCTGTCGGGTTCGATTCTCAGCTAGAGCGTCTTCTGTGTGGAGATATGCATGAATGGGCGTACCTTTGTTGAAGGTTGTGCATCAGGGCTGGTAACTCGGCAAGTAAAAATCAACTACGAAGCATTAGCAGACCGGAGTTCCGCTGTGGCAACCCCTAACTGGGAAAAGCCGAAAGACACAAACAAACATTTAACCATATATATGTTTATTCAATTACTTTCTCATACATTTTATGTGCATTCATAATTTTTAGTATATGCATTCTATATATTTTATAAGTTAGCAATGATATTATATGAGATGAAGTTCTTGTTTCATGCCATAGTGTTTGATGTTTTTATAACTGGTATGATATTGTTTTGATCTCGGCACACTGCTATTTGATTTTAATACTGTCACTTTAAAATAGTTAATCCTGTTAGCAGGAAATGATCTCATCTGGGTCTTGGTTCTGTTTTTTAAATCTAGTTTTGTTTTTCTAGCTTTATCTGATGAAGTCTCTTTGATTGTCTAAAATTGAGACGAAAGCGCTTATCTTACTGTTTTAACAATTCAGAATTAAGAAAAAGTGTGACTGTAGGTCCCAAGATGTGGTATATGCTCTTTCTCTTTCTTGATGCTACATTTTATAGTTGCAG
Source organism: Protopterus annectens (assembly GCF_019279795.1). Classification (NCBI taxonomy): domain Eukaryota; kingdom Metazoa; phylum Chordata; order Ceratodontiformes; family Protopteridae; genus Protopterus; species Protopterus annectens. The sequence goes on from NC_056745.1 coordinate 733,486,973, forward strand.
GGCATATAATGGATATTAACTATATTAACCTCCTAATGTTGTAGCAGACCATTTCAATAGCTTTTACAGTAGTCTCTGTGAAGGCCTACAGCCACACCTTGGAATTTGATTTTCACACACACAGACACACACACACACACACACACACACACACACACACACACACACACACACACACACACACACACACACACACACACACACACAGACACACACACACATGTATACACACACTCCTGGGAAAGGCTGGCACAGATTATGAGGTAGCCACACTGCCACCAGTCAGCCACTCTAAGGCTCTTACAAAGCTATCCAATTATACTGAGTAAATTAATATTAATATAAATGGTAGAGTGTAACCAAAGCATCAAGGATTTTCAGAGTGGCCAAGGCATCACTAAAATAAGCACAAGTACTCTCTAGATGTTAAAATATTCTCTAAAAGACCAGCCACAATGAAAGGTATAAAAATATTTAATAATAAATAATAAAACAGAAAACATGAGGATACTAAATATCTAAGTACAATAAACACTAGAGCTTCAATCACAGGAGAAATAAAAATAACACAGTTGGACAGATTCACATAGATGCAGAAAAACTATACTTAACCAATCTCACTGTATTTCCTGACTACCTAAATAATAACTGTTCCCTAGTTAACTTAATTAATACAGCAAGGCAAGATGAGATGCTGAGATCCTTACTTCCACAAGGCAAGATGATGAGCTTCTAACTAACTGAAATGACTGTGATAACTGGCATACATCTTTTATACCAGATTCTGAAGAAAACAACAATAAAACAAACTGTTGTGAGAGTTCCATCCTCTCAGTGCTGGTTATAGAATGACATCACATTTGATCACCTGACTCTGGTACAATACATACTCAGAGCTTTGCTAAGATCTGTTGCAGTACCTGAAAGCTATAGACCAATTTCAAAAACTTCTACTCTTCCTTTCCAGAATTCTTTGTTTAAACATAAATATTTAATCAGTTATAATAACACTGTTGATACATAACACAAGCATCTGTATAAATCAGTGTGATAGTCAAATGATGCAAAATGCTTCACAAAAGTCCAGCTAACTATGCTGGCATATGTTGCACATGCACTGCCCTATTCTGACTGGCACAGATGGCAATATCTCATATAAAAAACACTAAGCATGAGGCATACAGACAAGGCAATGCTATGTTATGTAATGTGTTGCATGCCATAGTGAGGTTTTTTGTGAATATTTGTGGAGGATTCTACAATAGGCCTATCAAGTAAGTAGGACTCTGCACTGTGCTGGCAGTTTTTCCTAAATGAAGTAAATGTTATTCCATAACTTTCAATAGTAAATGAACATCATTAATATTGCAAGGCCTAAATGACCATATAAATAGTTAAGTGATGAATGAAAATTGCAATCAGAGATTAAGTGAAGTGAAGTGAAGTAGATGAACAGTGAGATATTATTCTAAGTGAAACTTCTTCCTCAATCATATAAGATACAATATGTTTGAACAATTTTCAAAAGTGGTTATTTGTCCACAAAACAGTATATGTGTGTTGCTCTGTATGCAGATAATACTACACGTTTACTGAACTTCTCATTTCAGGAACATAGCTGAACCATTTACACCATCAGTCATCTATCTGTATGTTTTGTCACTACTGTCCTGTGCTGTGATAATCTGCATGTTGTTTAACGGCTGCAAGTGTTTTAGCTACCAGTCTTCCATTATTTTAATATGGTATTTTCAACCATGTGCTTTTATTTGCACATCTATCTCTTGTCTACATGCTCTGTGCTAAGTGATGACTGCAATGTAAATGTGACATGAGAATTTAACATCTGCAAAGAATGAGGTGCTACTGAATGCATCATCACAGCAAAAATTGGCTCAGTTGGGTCACAGTGGGAAATGTAGCCAGTGTGAGTTGCCACTGGGTGACCCAGTCAGGAGGTTGAATGCTGTTGACACACAACACAATTCTGTCATCATTATTTTGCTAGAGTGCATGATCTGTTAAGGTATGATGCAAGGGAAATGTGGCCAGTTAGGAATGCCAACAATGATAAGCCACTCCTACTCAATTCAAAGATAATGTAATTTCTGGTTTCCCTTGGTGGCCCGGGATCAAACTTTAGAATGTCTAAAATTTACTCTGAAGTTGCTGGCATTTGTCACATACAAGTATATGCTGTATGTATGAACATCTGCACTTGTGTGGATTGAATGGCACAGTTCTTGGGGATGTTGCAGAGCTGCTCCATGCAACGTATACTTTGTCTTCTGCTGGTAGCAATATCTATGCAGATATTGCTGTCAAAGGTAAAACAGCTTTGATACATGATCATCCATGTTTTATATCACATTTGTCAATATTTCACCCTATTGCATGTCACATACATATTCTATATATCTTTCAAGGATTTCCAGTGTAGTACAAATGTCACATGACCTATAAGGGGGTGCATGAGTCACTGATAGGACCTCTGTTGAAAATGTCTTACCATTTTCAACATTTCAACTTTTAGGTAGAAACAGTACTACAGCAGCCAGAGGTCTGTATGGTAGAACTGCTAACTGGCACAATAACACCATGGGTCATAAGTCACAATGTATAAGACACCTTCCTGACATCATGCATATGGTCTAGGATGATGAAATGCATGTGTTCTCTCAAATGCTGTAAGTCATACCCTGAGAATGGCAATAGCCACATTGCATATTGCAATTGTAGGCATACCTGTTATGTAATTCTGGAAACTGATTCACAGCAGGACACCAGTATCATCATTATCTGTTGCTGCACAGTATCTGTCTCAGGTAGAGTTACCTCTGGTGTCATCTAGATCAAAAAGAGATGAGAAAAGTGATGATTATGGGGATCATTATGTCCAAGGTATGCAGTGTCTCCTATTACTGATATGCATGCTACAGATGTCCAGTAAACAGCTGTAGCAATTTATACTTTCCTCCTAATTTGGTAGAATCACAGTATTCCCGGATCTGATAAGTATCCTTACCAATATACATGAGGAGACTGAGAGATGCCATACTGGGTTCTGCAGAATTCCTGGGAGAAGGGTGGCTGACTACATGACAGTGCTGCCTGAACACATATGGCCCCATGCATTTTATGGCCTCTGCATTTATGGCTTGGGCATTCAGGCTCATTACTGGGGGTTCTCAAAGTCTAGCATCAGTTCAGAGCTGGATACCAGCTATGGTTAGTATTCCTGCAAAGATCAGAGTCCATGCCATCCACACTCCACTGTAATACACCACCAAGATCGGGCGCATCCATGCAAATGTCACCTCTGTGCTTGACATGCTGCTCAGCTATAAAAAGTGAGTATATACACCCAGAGGCAAGGGTGGATTCAAATCAGAAGTGTAGGGCTTGGCTTGGGGGGAGCAAGCACTGCCACATCTAAATCAAATTGTGATTGTGTGTGTACTGTAGCACATGTATTTGCATTATGCAATCTAACCAGTTCCAGCTGTGGGTTTCTGTGGGTACCTTTTTGTGTGTCCCTAACACTTGTAAAGGTATTGACTGTCTTCCTTACACTATACCATATGGTTTGTTAAAAATGTGGGTGTCTATCTGATGTCACAGGTACTCAAGGAATGAACATATCTTTATAACCTGGCAAAGTATTGACAAGGCAACATTATACATGTAGGTATCGTGTTTTATTTAATTTACAGGTTGTACATGATGGCAAGCCATATCACATAGTTTTACACCAGATCCTGCCATCACACTTGCACATGAGAATACCATGACTGCCTTCCTTTCATATGCTGCTGTTCTAGCTTCTCTATCTTTTTGTTGCTATTAAATGTTCATTCTTCTTACACCTCCTGCACAATTACCTGGATTCATGTGGTAGGCCTCTTTTACCTCAGACAGGGAGGTCACCATGTTTTAAAGTTACCATATTGTACACAACTGATTGCACAGTGACATATGGATGTATTTTTCTGTATGTCTTGCAGACTGCACCTGGATATGTCCTGACACCTAAATTAGAACTTCAACAACCTAAACACTCAGTCAACCACATTTTTTTCTCAGGGCTTTAGGCTTGATTGTAGATTTCCTCAGAAAATGATTAAAGTGTTATCTGCCAGGTCTCCAGAGCATGCTCACTGTCACCTGAAATACACAAGGATTGTAGGTGACTGTTAGTTGTGTGTTAATATACATTTGGGGATTACACTTACACACTGCTAGCATTTGTATTTTGACATGTACTCTCCTACTAAACAACCTTTTAGAATCTTCTTCATCATGACCTGTGTCTCAAGATGGAGGTCCACCATATAAGTCCAACATGCACTTTACCAGTGAATGAAGTTGTAACCAGATGGACTTGGCCATCAAGTGAGCAAATGAACTGCTGGTTGACTGGATATCACATCTCTTAGTTTATACAACATATATGGATTGCAGACTCATGGCTTATTCAACTGGGCATAGATGCTGCATTCATTCTGTACTCTTTGCCAAACCATAGTCAGGTAACTATTTTTAATTTTTATTTTCAATAAAGTAAAACAGACCCCAACTCCCAGGTGGTAGCTAGATTTCCTCCAACTGAAATATGTAGTTAAGGTCAGAATTGTTTTTCTATAGTGGCTGTTAATGAAGATAACAAATTTGTGGACCAATGGGAATTACTCAAGAGAAGAATTTGTCCTTCTCTGTAAAATAAATCAGGAAGAGTAAAAAAGGGCAGGAAGAAAACATGAGGTAATATACTAGAGCCCTAAATTAAGAAGCTGGATCAGGAATTCCATTCTAGGCTTTAGTGGTGCAGCGGCTAACATTGTTGCCTCACAGCAAGAGGTTCTCCTGTTCGATTCTCAGCTGGAGCACCTTCTGTGTGGAGTCTGCATGTCCTTCCTATGGTCGAGTGATGTTAAAAACATGCAGATAGATGCATGCATGAATGGGTGTGCCTTCTTTGAAGGTTGGGTGTTGGGCTGGCAACTTGACACCATAAAAATTCACTGCCAATCATTAGCGGACCGGAGTTCTGCTGTGGTGACCCCTAACCAGGAAAAGCCAAAAGACAATTATTATATCAGGAATTCAGTTCTGCAAAATATAAACATAGAGCAAGATGTTCGCAACTCAAAACTAAACTTTAATTTATGATGATATGTATGAGCACAGTGATCAATAAACCTGTATCATTTTACTTAGGGCATTTATTCAATAAAAGTCTTAGCAGAAAAGTTAAAAAGGGAGGAAAATCCTAAAGGTAATTTAAAGCTTTAGTAAGTAGAGTGTAAGCCCTATTTACTATATAAAAGGGTCAATAAGTCCATGTTAAATTACTGTATAGTCAACCAGAAGGCATGGATGTAGTCTAAACTGATAATTTTCAACACATTCTAGATATCCCCAAAGTATAAAGTTTGGGACTGCAGAAGCTAAACGTGTCCTTTAGACAGTCAGAAGTTCTCCAAGAAATGCATTTAATGTACTGTTACAAGCCTCTGGTGGTGATAGTCTAACCATTAATTTTAACAAGTGCTCCAACCAAGAATTAGTAGACTTTCTACTAAACTAAGCTATATAACATACCTGCTCATGCCAATGGAAACACCAATCTTCTCTCTCTCTTCATTGACTTTTACAACATCTCTGACTTACTCTTTAGGAAATTAGAAAATTAACTTGCATTTCTTCAGGCAAACGTTTGCCTATAAACTGCTCCATATTATAATATATACGTGCTATGGCTTTAAATATTTTCTTCAGTCTTATTGGTTTTACATTTAATGTGTCCACTGTCTCCATGTCCATAACAAATAAATAGAAGAACTCAACCATGTAGCATCACCCTTATCTCTATCTATCTCTTCACTTAGCTGTCTTGGCAATTTTAAAATAAATATTGATATCATGTAATCATTTCTTAAAACAAGAAGCCCTTTCAGAGTCTTTGGCAATGCAAGGAAGGTGTATAGCAGGCTGAAGATATTTTTTTCCTTATTTCCTGCTTATAGTTTACTAGTCTGACCCCCCCCCCCCCACAAAGAGGTTATATTGGTGTTGGGATAATTACAGAGGTCTTTCCGCTTGAGAATATATGGCTCCACTCAGATGGTATAAAAGGATTTATTTCAGTTAAGTCTATTCTGCCTCCAATGCCTTCATATATAATTCTATCTAACTGGATATAAAAACTTAAAAAAAATACTGATTAGTAATAATGCATTTCTCAGTGATAACAATACTTGGAAATCTTCCTCACTCATCTTAGAAGAAAACAAGGGACTTACAGGAGCTCATTATACACTGTGCATAGTTATGTAACTGTGGAGTTGGATCTAGAACTCCCAGAGGTGCAGGGGTAGGGGATTGCTCTCTGCAAAATGACTTCCACGTTGTTCAACTTATAAGAGAGGGCATGGCATTTAGGTCCAGAGAGGTCATCATACCACTATACTTGGCCCTTATCTGACCCATCATAGAGTATGATGCCCCTTTTGGTATGTATATAACCAGACATATGCAGCAATTGGAACATCCACGAAAGTTCCTTACAAATAGAATCAGTTAGTAAACACAATGTCCTATGCTGATTCCCTCAAAGTCCTGTTTCTTTATTCTGTATCGCATCAGCTTCTGAGAGGTACTCTTTGCCTGGCATACAAGGTATCCCTGTGCCCACATCCTGTTTTGATGAAAATCAGGTATGTTTCTTTAGTTTTGCATAATGCACCTGATTTTCCTTGTATTTTCTCTGCCCTCTGTACGTACCTCTCGACAAGTTAGCTCAAGAAAACTGGAAAACATTAGCATATATTAATAGAAGAAAAGTCCGGGCAACCTATTGATGTATGCTCGATTTACAAAAGGCACGCTGGTTGGGCTGATGCATCATCATGCATATTTTTGAATGAAAATGACCTGTCACTGTAAAGTAGGGGATAAAAACAACCAAAAATGAGTACTGTACTTGACAGACAGCAGGGATGGGAAGTGGAGATTAAGAAACTTGTAACATTCAGTTCTATGCCTGGGCTAATTACAACTAATAGTTGGTGTAAACCCAAAAGATGGAAAATCAATTGGCTTAGCAAAAACCCAGATGGAAAAAAGCTAACCTCACAAGGGAGCGTTTGCTCTATTTAAATGGGAAAAGCAGTGAACTAAACAAACTACAAGTATGAGAGAAAGAGTAGGATCATTTCCTGGAATATGAAAAAAACAAAGCATAAAGATTATCGAAAATTCCTTCTAGTAGAATAATTGGAACTCAGTTGTTGTGATTGTTTCTCTGATGTTCAGATGCCCAAATGATTAGAAATTGATACTTTGTTTAACATTAAGGCAAGATACTCTGCACCAGACATACACATGGGTAATATTAGCAACTAAATCTGTGTTATAGTAATATTAAAAATACAGAAATCATCGGGCGACGTCCACTCTCCCTTTACTTCAGCTGTGATTATCTACACTAACAAATGAGCAAAAGTTTCAGGATTCTTCAGATGTCATCATAAGTAGTTGTAACACTGAAGGCAAGCCCCATTGCATTACTCATGTGGATGTCTGCAACTTCTCCACAGACCTATGGCTGTAAATACACTAACTCAGATGTTATCCTACCTATGGAGGAGGAGGAGGGGAATATTTTCTTACCACCCAACTTTCAGTAATCTCTGATTTAGTTTACTTACAATATGTAAAACATATAGAGATGAACAACATGGAGCTTGACAAAATAGTGTCACTGATGAAACACTTGGCTGCATTAGGTTAGACTACACTACTCCCACTGTTTCGCTTTGGAACATTGTTAAATGCAGTCGATATAAACAAATCATAGGGTTTCAATTCAAACCTGAACAAATACTGCTTAAACAGTACATACTCTAAACTGGAAGCATTTATCTAGAAAACTTAATAGTAATACTGCCAGATTAATAATTTCATAATCCTGGCTTAATTGTTAGTAAGGTGCTAAATAGTATCCCTTCTTCCTCCAACCCATGGCCTTCTGTCAACATATCACTTCACTAGCTGTAAGTGCAACACTCAGGAGACTTAGGCTTATGTCAAGCATAGGTAGGAAGTTTGCTTTTGGCTTAACATCCATAATGGCAAAAGCAGTGGTATCCCAAGCAGCTATGCACTAAGCTCAATAGATTGACAGTCTTCACTCCTACAAGGACTTAAGCTCCACCTAGACTACTGCCTTCTAGTGATCTAGTATGCACTATGCACTGTCATTTCTCACAGTCTCCATGAAGGGGTGTTAATAACAGACAGACTCAAGGTACTCCCCTTACTACTGCCAAAGGAGTTATGAAGGTAAAGCCTGTCATCTCTTCCTCATATAAGGCTGGCTATGACTCACCCAAGCTGCTATTCAAAGAGATGCTGATGAAAACACAGCAAGATATTGTGCCTTGTCAGTGTGTCTAATATTAAAGTACAAAATTAACCACAATAGATTATTTTCTCTTCTTCAGTGCTAAATAACTCTTAATATAGTACAATTTTAGCAGCAGGTCTCAGAAAGTGTCCTTAAAGTAGGAAGACCAGCTTAATCAACCAGATGTGAAGTAGGAAAAAAGTACAGTTGTGTAAGAACTTATCGTAACAGTAGATAGCTTACTAATCACTGTTGCAGTGTTCATAACACATGGGCTATCACTGCTGACATCTGACTGCTGTACCAGAGCTTTACCTTCCTTGTATTGTGCATTCATCGTGTTACCTCAGCTTGCAATCGTAGGGTTATATAATTGAATGCACACGCATAATTCCTCAGACTATTTCCTAGCCAGTGGACTGAAGACCCCTGAGACAGAAAACTGGTCAGCTAGGAGGGGCATAGTATGAAGTGGTAAGAAATCCTGCTCTGTTCTGGGGTGTTTTCCATGTGATAGCAGCCAAGGGAGAAAGGAGAGAGGAGAAGGAGGGTGGGAAGGAATATTACAACAGTGATTAGTGGAACATCCACTGTTATGGTAAGTTCTTACACAACTGTACTATGCCTTAACTGAAATCACCGTTGCAGTATTCTTAATACACAGGTGATTCCCAGAGCTAAAGGGAAAGTACGAGCGGCTGGTTAAAACGCAGAAGTGTCCAAGAGGTCAGATAAAACTGGTCTAACAAAGGCAGCTCTGGACCTTGCATCAATCATGTAGTGTTTAGTGTGTACAGAAGAGCGGGTGGAAGCCTCCAGTATGGACCTGGCATCCATTCCTTTGTAGAAAGCCCCAGTGCTTGCCACTGCCCTGGTAGAATGAACTCAAGGGCATGAGGGTAAAGACCTGTCATGTAGAGTGTAACAAAAGGAGACGGCCTTAGAAATTCAGCTTGTAATAGTTTGCTTGGGTACTAGTTGACTCAGTCTAGAGTCCAAGAAAGGAACAAATAGTTGATCAGACTTTTGAAAAGATTTTGTTTTGTCCAAACAGAATCTTAACTGTCTGTGAATGTCCAGAGAATGAAGTATCCTTTCCCCATGATTCTGATGCTTGGTATACCCAGTAAGTAGGTTTATGTCCTGGCTGAGAGACAGCTTGTTTACTGCTTTAGGCATAAATGAAGGTTAGCCTTGATGGTCACCCTGTCTTTGTGAAAAATAAGAAAGGGAGGGATGGTCACGAGTGTGTGAAGCTCAGAAACTCTTCTAGCAGAAGTGAGAGCCAGAAGTAGAATAGTTTTCCAGGTGCAGAATTTGAGGTTTGCTAATGTTGTTGGTTCAAAAAGAGTTAAGGTAGGCCTTTTCAGCACAAAGCTGAGGCCCCAAGTAAGGGTATTAAGCTTTTTTTAGTGGTCTAAGGTGCAGGACCCCTTTAAGGAGTAACTTGACCTCAGACCTGGACACAAGTGGGGGAGTGCGAAGTAGACAAGCAGAGATGGCTGGCAAGTTGGTTTTGATGGAAGAATAGGCCAGACTTGTATATGAGTTCACACAGATATTTCAGAATGGAAGGTATCTATAACTGGCTGGAGTTTTGTCCATTCCTATGGCACTAATAGGGTAATCCCTTCCTTTTGGCAATGTAGGATTTTTAAGTGATGGGTCTCTTGGTTTCTTGAAAAACTGTAATAACTTCTGATAAATGATGCCTGCAAGGAATAAGAACCCTAACATCCACAGAGTTAAGTATAGGAATGACAGATTGTGGTGAAGCAGTAACCCTTTCTGTTGTGTGATGAGATCTGCTTTGTGTAGCAGTTTGTAGTACTTGCCCCTTGTTAGAAGAAAAAAAACACAGAGGGGACCCAATGCTGTCTTGCCCAAAAGGGAATCGCTAACAAGAGTTTTGTTTTTTTCTTCTTGACCTTAAAAGAACTCTTGGAATGAGATGTAGTAGAAAGAAGGCATAGAGGAACTTTCCTGTCCACTTAAAAGTGAAAGTATTTGTCCTGCAGGCTGAAGGGAAAGGTCCCTAGTGCAAAACAGGGGAAGCTGTTTGTTGGTCTTTGAAGGAGATCTATAAGAGGAGTCCCTCAACAGACAAGGATGTCCTGGAAAACCTGTCTGTTCAGGATCCATTCTGAGGGTCCTCCAAGGTCCTGCTTAAAGTGTTTGCCAACACATTGTCCTATGATGGAATTATGTGGCTGTGAGCAACAGGTTTTTCTGAGCATCAAAGTCCCAGGCTTTCTGGACTAATCTGCACAGTTGTAAAATCTTGTCCCTACTTACTTGTTTATGTACCACATTACTGTTTTGTTGTCTGTGAGTACTCATGGACACCTGGTTTCCTGAGATGTGAAAATACTTGAACAGCTTGGATGAGGACCCTCATTTCCTTCATGTTGATGTGTTCCTTTAGTAGTCTTGCTTGCCATCTGCCCTGTACTTGTATGCCTGTCCAGGCTTGCCATGCCTTGTCTAAGGCATCTGTGTATATTTCCTGAACAGGGGTTGGAGGAGTGAAGGGAAGCCTTGGGTTGAGTTTCACCTGATGCTTCCACCATAAGAACTCTGTTCTGAGAAAGGGTAAAATGGGGCTTCACTGCGTCCAGAGTATGAGAGTGCTGAGAACAACCTGTTCTCAAGTACTATTAGATTTTTCTTATATGCAGTTTGGCTAACAGGAGCACAGGTATAGTTGCTACTGTGAATGCCAGAGCCCTTAGGATCTCTCTGGTTAAGCATTGGCTAAGGAAGGCAAGCTTGTGGAAGCAGTTTGTAAGGTTCTGCACCAAGTAAGTAGGCCTGCATTCTTTTTGTGTCCAGTCTGCAGCCCAGGAAAACTAGGTCCTGGGTTGGGCACAGGGAGGATTTTTTATATTTGACCATGAACCCAACTGAGATAGCAAGAGGAGGGTTAACTGGAGCTGATGGAGGATCATGTGTGTCAAAGTCACTTGGATTAACATATAGTCTAAGTAGTGGGAAAAAATGAATTCCCTGGGTTCAGCAGAATGCAATCACTGGTGCCAGACACTTTGTGAAAACTCGAGGGACTGAAGAAAATCCAAGCACAAAACCTGAGGAATCTCCTGCGAGGGGTCTGAGCTGGTATATGGACATAAGTATCTTTTAGATCTAGGGACACTAGAAAAGTCTGGGGCAGAAGAAAAGATAGCAGAGCATGCAGTAAGAGCATTTTGAATGTTGGCACCTTTACGAAGGTGTTCAACAAGATCCAGTATGGATCTCCACTGCCCTTCTTTCCTTGACACTAGGAAAAGTACTGGTTCTATTGTGCCTTGTGCCTATAATTCCTGTAAAATGGGTGGGAGCAGATGAATCTGACTGTGTGGAGGTGGATTATGCCATTTAGAGTGGGAATCTGTATCGAAGACATGACATAACTGCTTTTTTTTATGATAGACAGCACCCAGGGTCAGTTTTTTTCAGAGAGGCAGGGCAGGGCTGGAGGCCAGAGGAAAAGAGGTTGTACATAGTCAAGAAGATTTGGGCACAAAGGAGGGTCTCCTAAATGAGACACCCCACTATGGTTTATCTGGGAATTTCTTTCTGGGACCTATCCTGTGTTTCTAACTAGGCCTTGGGTCCCTTATAACAAAAGAGGTAGATTTGGTTGGATAATTCCTCTGGTACCTAGGTGTAGAGGTTAACAGAAGCTGTCTACAGTTTTCTGTGATTTTACTCTGCTCCCAAAAGGTTTTGAAAAGGTTGACAACCTGGGGGCCAAACAAATTTTTTGTCTAAAGTGGAAGTCCTCAGAAACAGGCTGGCTACATAACCGTGCATACCTGTGGATTACGCAGCCTGTAGCAGCTGCTGTGAATGAAGCCTCTACAGCATCATAAGTACATTTAATGCTGTGTTTGGCCATTTATGTAGCCTGGTTAAGTAAGGCTAATATTTGTTTTTAGAATCAGTATCCTGCAAGTTTACCATTACTTCAGTTAAAGAACTTAGAATGGATATCAACAAATTGGTTATCTGGGTTTGTTAATTAATAACTCTGAATGCCAAAGAAGAGGCTATATAAATATTTTTCTCCACTTATCTGTAGCCCTGCTATCCTTGTCTGAAGGGAGGGTATTGGCATTGGGAAGCAATTTTATAGGCTTATCAGATGAGAGGTAAACTGCAAAATGGCCCACCACAGGATTTTTAAGCCAAAACTTAAGATCATCAGGGACATATGCCCATTTCCAAAAAGTTGTAGTATCTTTTCTGCATGTCTTTGATCTGCCTAGAGTTCCACTCAAAATGCTCCATCATACTTAAGATTGTCTCTACAAAAGAAGCTTCTTCTGTTGGAGAGTCAGATGAAATGGAGGCCTTATCATTTGATTAAATTTGGCCAGGAGAGTGGATTTGAGAGGAGTAGGCATTTGAAAGGAGTAGGTCAGAGAATGGTCAGAATCAAAAGCGTTATCATCAGAGGAAAGTGAATCCACAACAATCTTTTGAGGAGTGGGTGGAAGATGTTGACAGGAAAAAGAAGAAGGCTTCCTAGCCAAAATGACCTTAAACAAATCTTGAGAGAAATCCATCTATTGTTTTGCCCTACAAAGGGAGGAGATGAGGAAAAGCAACATGTTTAGTTTTCTGACACTTCTTTTTTGATGTGACATCCACCTGTACTAAACGCCAGGGCTCATATCCCTGACATATCTTGATTAGTTTTCCTAGACTCTCTTCCCTAACTAGGATCTGAGGAATGCCATGTGGGCCCTCCAGTATAATTAATTTTTACTCACCCTTGTCTTTAGAATCCTCAGCTGTCATGGCCTTAGATGCTATACTGACTTACAGCAAGGTCTAGGTAGAGGGCATCTGAGGAGGAATTAAACATACAGCAGGTTAAGAAACCTCAGTGGTTACACCGGTGTCAGAAAGGGCTGACTGAGTCTCCAGCTTAGGGCTTTTAAGCTTTTTCTTAAGTAGTGGAGGTATATCCTCAGAAGCAGATCTGCCATCTTAGAGTGGGCCAATTGTTTGAGACATTGGTTCTCCAAGAAAGTGTTAAGCGAGGATAAATGGGAACACAAGGTATTGGGTACAAAGGACTAGCAGATGAAACAGGCTTTGTAGTTGTGTTCTGATGCCAAGCAAAAAAAGATACTGGGTATGCAAGACTCTGTCCAAGATTTGCCTACCACACACAGTTACCCTTCCTAGCTGACATATAATACTGGTAAGAAAAAGCAGTTAAGAAATTTAAAGGAATGTTCCCCAATGGGCCACTTATCTGACTATTTGATGCAATGCTACTAAAAAACAAATGACAATCAGTCTGATAGATACATAAGCTGCATTCAGGGGGTCTATATCATATAATCCAATGCTGACAATGTTGAACGCTTTAAAGAGTGAAAATGCCAGAACTCGAAGTTCTGTTATTGAGATTGCAGTACAGTGAAGATTGGAATATTTGCACTTTCCTCACTGTAGTGCGATCTCAGAGTTGGAATATATATTTAGCAGGGGCACCCCCACAACAAGGAGTTTGAGTTCCGGCATTTTCCTTCTTTAGAGCGTTCGATATTGTCAACATTCGATTATATGATATAGACCCTTGTTCAGGTTGGTGGTGAGATAGTCCGAGGAATTATGCTCATAAATCCACCTATATAGCCCTAAACTTGTTAGCTGAAATCACATGCCAGATGCATAATAATGGGAAAGTAAAGCATTGATTCCCCAGCCAGACATCAGTGGTGATAACCCATATGTTATGAATACTGCAACAGTGATTTAAATCAAGACATGAAATGTTGAAATGTGCTGATACATGGTTTCTTCCCATTTTAAATGTTTGCAAGACTGCATTCACTGATTAAGAAGAATATTGCTGTTTTCCAATGTTATACATAGAAATATAAATTTTTATACATTTTATATCTTTATTTGCTTTATATATTGCTGTCTACTTCTTTATAACTAGTTCACCAAGCACTGTTGGATTACATCATCTGCTGCTATATCAAAGATTTTCTTCCTAATCGCTAATGCATGTGGACTTTAATCAGTTTGGACAACAAGTTTTAACAAAATATAAATATATAAACAAAGAAAAAATAAATAAATACCTACATGCATACATACATACATACATACATACATAAGAAATGACCTGAAAGCTTACAGACTGGATAAACTATCAAGCATTATCTTGCACTATGCAGATGCTGACAGACAGGTAGGCAGATGTCACAATGAATTCATTTTACTACTGAAGAAGACAGTTATTACTATGAAACTGTATAGTAAAAGCTAAGTAAGTCCATCAGACAAATGTACAGCATGGTCCTAAGTAGTACCAGAAATTTAGCAGCATTAGCATAGAGGGATAAAGTCCGGACTATCATTCAGGTGATCAAAGTTTTATAAGTAGCTTGGATGCTTGATGACAGTGTCAAGGGAGGATGGTCATGTCCATTCAGGGTGAGAAGGCAGGATGCATCAAAATGAAAATTCACATTCCCTCAGAAGAGTCGTGGCATTGCAGTGTAGATCCTGGAGGCAGGTTTTCAGCTCACCAAGCTACTACATGGTAGAAATTCTCTTTAGTGGGTGCACAGGAACATACACTCATAGCGGAAAGTCTTTGTGAATCCCTGCAGTAATGCAGGCAGCCTGTTCTGCCCACCAAGGAGTGGGGTTAGGACTTACACAAATATTCTTATTGCTGCAATGTTGCCAAGTGGCAGACTCCCTAATATCTGTCTAAATGCTGGCCCCTCTTGATGGCAATCAACATGGTGGATATGGGGACTCCCTAACAGTAGAGAATAAATAGGCTTGCATCCTTTAGGGAGAAGCATAGATATCAGCAGGCAGAGGGAGAAATGTATCTAGAAAACAATAAAGAAAACAGTGTACATTATCTAAAAATAAGTGCAAAAAATGTGGACAGGGACATGAATATTAACACTTAGTAAAAGCTGAGAATTAGTGAACATTTATTGTCAACTCAGTGCACCCTAATGCACACATTATAATGGAGAATAAAAATAATGGGGCCTCATTGGTGAACTCCAGGATTATATTCTAGTCAGAATTTATTAAAACTGTCATGTCTACTTTTGTTCCAGTTGACTTACAAAATGTTATGTGATTGAGCATTATCTTTTAAAAAAGCTAGACCTATCCCATGATGTGTCTGTGCTGATTACTGGTTCATGTAATACAATATTGAAATTTGCCTAAGGTAGAGTAAATTGTCTTTTGGCATATATCAGTATCTCATGCAAGCTCAATTTATTTACAATTGTTGCAGGAATTTTAAAAGTGTATCTGGGTTTCTAATAGGGTATAACAGAATTGACTGAGGCTATTAAAGCGTATTTGTTGTGCTCACGTTTCCTTAAGTAAGAATACATGGGAAAGATTCCCTGTCTACAGGAAGAGGCTCCTGAGCCTGCTCTTGTAGGCAGACAGAGGCGTGCCCAGTATGCTCAGGCCTTGGCAAAGAGGTAACACATAGCAAACACACTGACACCATAGGGAACCCAGGGACTAACACCTCTCTCTGACTCACACACATGGTAAAGTGGATGTCACACACATCACATTACCTGGAACTTACCATGTATAGGCAGTGTACTGTGTGCATCCAACATAGGTAGCTCTCAAGCACAGTCCTCACAACTGCCGCAAGCATTAGGTAAGTCAGTCTTCTTAACAATAAATGAAAGGATTAATATGTTTTGCTACCATATTTATGGAAATGCTGCATGCATGCAAGAAAATGGGGTGGCCTACTGGGATAGCAGCACACAACTGACAACTATGTAGGACACCAGGAAATGTCTGGCCAAAACTGGCCTCCACACACTATACAGTAGTATCCAAGGTTGCAAATCTCAATGCAGTATATGTGTGGGGACAACTAACTGTGGGGTCATAGGTCACAGGCATGGATGTCAGGGTGGGGGTCCCATAACCACCCCTCACACCCAGAGAGCAAGTCAGCTGTAGAAAACCACCGATAAATATCTGGTAAAGGCACACAAATGGTGGCAATGTTGAATTCTCCCCCTACAGACTCACACAGTGATAGCACAGCAGGACCTGAAGTTGCAGTAAGGCTATGAAAAGTTAAAAGCCTGAAACTCAAATATATGCCAGTACAATCTGACCTGGGATCTTTACTGATATGCCTCTAGTCATCAAGACAGGGCACAATAGTATGGTAAATGGAACCAAAATGTAAAGAAAATATCAGCACAGTCTGTGCAAATGTCTACAGTTGACAGGTATACCCCCCCATATACCCACATAAATGCAGTAACGTATGTTTGCAGGGAAATAGCAGCATAGCACACATTGGCAGAGCTGTACCAATACACATGAAAACATGTTGCCTGTCCACAATATGCAGGGGTCAATGAGCTATGTGTATGTGTGGGTAATACTGTCTGGATCTGGACAGCACGTTCTCCTGGCAGTCATCTTGTAGTGCCGTAGGTACTGTTTTGTCTTTGACAGGGCCATGTGCAGATAACTGCAGTGTCAACTGCTATGCATGTCAATGACACCCACTGCGCTGCCACTGACATACCTGGAAGTCACAGTGCTATGTGGAATATACTACACATATTAGTGACATCTTGAAGGATGTGTAGCAGAGGTGCCAAGGCTTTTGTGAATATAAGTACTTTTTGGTACTGTTGCCAGTGGTCATTCTTAATAACCATTTTTTCTTATGTTTGCTTTTACATATAATGGACATGCCTGCACAGTTGAATGCACTCTGTACTCACACCCATAACTCATGTCCAGACATGGAAATAAAAGTGGAACACAGGTACAGTGATAGCCATGTGTTGTAAATACCGCCCTTACATGCTGAGAAAGTTGGTAGGTTGAGGGGTTTTCAGTAGTGGGAATTGTCTGAAGGTTATGTAGTCTGAAACAGTAATGTCTGTCATTATTTTGTAACATCACTCTTCAATTATATGTAACTAACTTGCCATAAAAACACAAGTTTACATAGAAAGGAAAAAACTCTAGCCAAACACCTGGAAAACCTGCCAAAAAATGTGCAGGTGAGAGGTAAGCTCACACAAGGATATGGCATCTCAGGTTAGAAATACCACACAAGCAGGAAATCTCCAGCCAGTATATCACCAGGTTGCTGGACTGATTACACAGCCGTGTCATTAGTAAACTGGCTGTAGCCACACCTCACAAATGGCCTTGTTGGGCAAGAATTCACATAGCTGCCCTCATAATATTGGTCTATGCATCATACAACTAATATTCCTCTGGTAAAGTTGTGATGATCTGAAGAAGTCTGGCACTAGGCAATGACACAATACATTGCAGTTTCATACTACAGATATATCAGAAAAAATCTGCTAAACAAAACAAGTACCCTGAGTATAGTTGCATGACCACCGAATCATACACCAATGCACTGTGCAAACACCTACACAAATGCATGGATCTCTCCATACCCAATAGAACCAAGACGCTTCCCTCTGAAAAAGGAAGTCTACAACAGAAGGAGAAAACTGATGTAGAATAAGGTGAAGTCCCAAGACTGGAAATCTCCCTTATCAGCCTAAAACAAAAGTTGAGATCCTTCATCAAATCCTCTAAAGCTAGCTATAAAACATTTATTAAACTATTAAGCTTATTATTATTAAGCTATTTAAACTGTATTTGCCGTAATATTGCTACACACTCAAGTATGCTAGCCTGCACTGCAATTTGAATTATATTTACTGCTGTTTTTAGCTGCTTTTCTGTAAAAAAAAAAATTCTAAGCTTGTTTCCTGCCTTTCCTGTAACTAGTCTAGTCCAGATACAGACTTGCTGTATCCAGGACTGTTGGCAAGCTTCTGAGCCCCCCAAACCTTTCTGTGTTGGAGGGAAGCCTTCTAGCTTATCAGTGGGAGTGGTAAGCACTAGGTAGCCTATCTACCATGGGAAGAGTGAGTTTTTGGCCCAGAAATTGTAGTTCATTGGCCGTTTGAGCAGTTTTTCCATCTCCTTCTACTTTCTGGTTTAAAAGCCCACGTTTGTGTTTGGTCCCCACCTTTCCTTTAACTAGTATAGTTCAGGTACAGATTTGCTGTATCCAGGACTGTTGGTAAGCTTCTGTGCCTCCCAAGCCCTTCTGTGTTGGAGAGAAGTCTTCTAGCTTATCAGTGGGAATGGTAAGCACTAGGTAACCTATCAACCACAGGAGGAATGGTTTCTGGCCCACAAATTATAGTTTATTGGCTGTTTGGGAAGCTTTTCCATATATTTCAACCTTCTGATTTAAAAGCCTTAGTTTGCACTTGTTTCCTGCCTTTCCTGTTACTAGTCTAGTCCAGGTACAGATTTGCTGTATCCAGGACTCTTCATAAGCTTCTGAACCCCTCAAGCCTTTCCATGTTGGAGGGAAGCCTTCTAGCTTATTAGTGGGAGTGGTAAGCATTAGGTAGCCTATCTACCACAAGAGGAGTGGTCCCTGGCCCAGAAATTGTAGCTATCGGCTGTTTGAGCAGTTTTTTTTCCATGTCATTCAACTTTGTGGTGTGAAAGCCACACTTGTGCCTGTTTCCCGCCTTTCCTATAACTAGCCTAGTCCGGTTACAGAGTTGCTGTATCCAGGATTGTTGGTATGCTTCTGAGCCCCCCAAGCCTTTCTGTGTTGGAGGGAAGCCTTCTAGCTTATCAGTGGGAGTGACAAGCACTAGGTAGCCTATCTACCACAAGAGGAGTGGTTCCTGGCCCAGGAATTATACATTATTGGCCGTTTGAGCAGTTTTTTCCATCTCTTTCAACTTTCTGGTTTAACAGCCACATTTATGCTTGTTTCCTCCTTTTCCAGTAACTAGACTAGTCCAGATACAGACTTGCTGTATCTAGGACTGTTGGTAAGCATCTGAGCCCCCCCCCCAAGCCTTTCTGTGTTGTAGGGAAGTCTTCTAGCTTATCAGCGGGAGTGGTAAGCACTTGGTAGCCTATCCTCCACGGGAAGAGTGACTTTTGGCCCAGAAATTGTAGTTTATTGGCCGTTTGGGCAGTTTTCCATCTCTTTCAACTTGCTGAATTAAAAGCCTGCATTTGCACTTGTTCCCCGCCTTTCCTTTAACTAGTCTAGTCCAGGTACATATTTGTTGTATCCAGGACTCTTTGGAAGCTTCTGAGCCCCCCAAGCCTTTCTGTGTTGGAGGGAAGCCTTCTAGCTTATTAGTGGGAGTGGTAAGCATTAGGTAGCCTATCTACCACAAGAGGAGTGGTTCCTGGCCCATAAATTGTAGCTATTGGCTGTTTGGGCAGTTTTTTTCCATCTCTTTTAACTTTCTGGTTTAAAAGCAGCACTTGCACTTATTTACCACCTTTCCTGTAACTAGCCTAGTCCAGATACAGAGTTGCTATATCCAGGACTGTTGGTAAGCTTCTGAGCCCCGCAAGCCTTTCTGTGTTGGAGGAAAGCCTTCTAGCTTATCAGTGGGAGTGGTAAGCACTAGGTAGCCTGTCTACCACAAGAGGAGTGGTTCTTTGCCTAGAAATTGTAGTTTATTGATCATTTGCACAGTTTGTCCATCTCTTTCAACTTTCTGGTTTAAAAGACCACATCTGCGCTTGTTTCCCATCTTTCCTGTAACTAACCTACTGGGAAGCACTAAAAAGCCTTAAACTGATACAAGCCTTCTAGCTTAAAAGAGAGACTTTGGAGTGATTAAGTATCAGTTTTCTGTATTTTCTTGCTGTACTTAACTGTTTTCCCCCTAAACACTGATTTTCCAGCATTTATTGTGATTTAAAAGCTTGTTTTTTTTTTCACATATTATACTTATTTAACTGCCTGCACTTTTAAAAAGTCGTTTTTTTTTAAATAATTTGTTTAACTGTTGTAGGCTACACACTAAAGTGTGATAGCCTTTTCTGATTGTTTGTAGTCATCTAAAGCTGTTTTAACTCTATTTTTCACTGTTTTTGCCTTATCTTTAAAAAACATCCTTGTTTCCCACCTTTCTAAGCTAGTATAGTCCAGTTTTCAGGCTAGTGCTGAATTTAGGGCTGTGCTACAAATTTCTGAGTTGCCCATACCTTACATGGATAGAAGGAAGTGTCTTTGTTCACCCGTGAGAGAGGGGAGCTTTGAACAGCCTATCTGTCCCTGGAGGAGTGGTTCCAACCCAGAAGTTAGTAGTTTATTGGTCATTTTGGGCTAATTTCTATCTCTTTCATTTCCCTGCTATAAAAACAACTTTTGCACAGTTTTGTGCGCCGGGCAGTGCCCGTTAGCTAGGGTTAAATTATTCCCGGCTCCAGTAAGTCTCCTCTTCAGTTTTTCCCTTGAAACTAGTCTAACTCTCAACCTAAGCACTCAGAAAGCATCCTACAATGCAGCACTTGCTCAGACCTAATAGCAAACACTAATATACCCTGACACTTGATTGCCCAGCAGGGCAAGGCTTTTTATTCACCCCTCACCAACCAAGCTACTAAGCAGCTCACCCTAAAATTCAGGCATGACCAAAGGGCAATTTTAGGTGTACTCTCCAGTCCAGCTGGTAAATCTGGATATCCTGAGGCAATGTTACAACTGCATCATGTACACAGACAACCCTCTCCTCCTACCACAAAACACTAACATATGCGAGAGATGCAATTATACAGCCAAACTGGAGGCTAAGCTCTCTCCACCCAAGACTGGAACAAACAGTCAAGAGGAGAAGGTTAGCTCTTGCATCACACCTCCAGCCACACATAGACCTACTAAACCAGCACTGGCAAAAAATACACATAAATGCACAAAATCATACTTGGAGGCTCTAAATAAAAACCTGCAAAAGCATCAGAGACCTCCAAAGCAGACACCCAAAAAACCTGCACCTCCCATCATAAACCAGACAAGACATAAATCACAAAATCAGTGTGCCGCACAATCACAGCCCTTAAGACAAAATAACATACCTAACACACTAGTAATAGGTGACTCTATAGTCAGGCACACTGACATCCCACTCACTAGGCTGGACAAGCAGAAGGTTACTGTTAGCTGCCTGTCTGGAGCCAGAATCCGCCACATAACACAAGCACTCAGGTCACTCCAGAACAAGTACAAATATGACTCTGTCATTGTTCATGTTGGTGTGAATGAACTGAGACGTACCTCCCTGGACTACATGAAAAGAGACATGGAAGAGCTCTCTGATCATGTAGCCCAAGCTGGTATGACCCTGACCCTGAGTAGCATCCTGCCCTCACCAAGAATGATACCTCAGTATAAAGAAAAAATGATCAATTTCAACAATTGGGAAAGCTTCTGGTGTCATTCAAAGGGGATCCATTGTCTGTCAGCCTGGAACGACATACTCGACAAGCCGCGTTGCTTCACAAGAGATGGCTTGTGCCTGTCACCCCTAGGCTTTTGAATACTGATCAAGGCTCTCACTGCCACCATAGTGCCTTTTTTAGGCAAGGCTCAAAAGTCAAACCCACCTCCGTATACAGCACAATTAACAAAAAACAGAGGGTTATGCTACTCAACACCAGGAGTTTAAATCTCAAAATGCACACACTCGAAGCACTCCTCAGTATGGAGAACGTCGACATCTGCGCAGTAACTGAAACTTGGTTCAAGGCTCCAGAGAGCACCCCAGCACTACCAGGCTACAACTCATACCACACGTTTCGGGCACAGAACATGGACCAAAACACAAAAGGAGGAGGTGTATCCATATTCATCAAGGATACCTACACCTCCAGGTTAGTGGTGCAGCATGATACCTCTGAGGTCATCCATGTGCAACTAACATCCAGCAAATCTGCAATGCAAATTGTGGCCTGCTACAGATCACCCTCCATGACCCAGGACCACCACTCCACCTTTCAGGAGACATTGGAAAACATGAAGGTACTACCAAACACCCTGATATTGGGAGATTTTAGTTACCCTACCATTAACTGTGAAAACTACTTGAGTACAAACTCCCAGACCCAGCGCTTCTTGGGATTCATCAACTCAAATACCCTGGATCAGCTGGTAAACTCCCATACCAGAGGTGAAAACATAATGGACCTGGTCATCACCAACATGGGCGACAGGTGTTCCATACCGGAGGGCAACCCGTCACTGGTTAGATCAAACCATAAACTAATCACTCTGGATGTCCACACCCCACCACCACCCCCAACTAAGGAAACCACAGTAAAAAACTTTTCTAAAGCAAACTTCACCTTACTTAAGACAGAGGCGGTAAGTTTCACAGCCCCACACTAAAGGATAATGCTGCCCAAGATGCAGAAACTTTTACAAATGCACTCTGTAAGCACCTACAAGGATGCATGGATCATGCCATCCCTAGCAAAACCAAGACTCACTCCTCTAAGAGAAGGAAACCAGTCTGGTGGACCCCTGCCATAAACAGGCTACACAATAGAAGGAAACTAGTTTAGAAAAAAGCAAATCCCAAGAAGGAAAGACATCCCTGATCAGTATCAGTAAGAAACTAAGGTCCCTCATAAAATCATCCAAGGCTAACTTTGAAAGGAAAATAGCCAAGGATTCAAAAGATAACCACAAAGCCTTCTTTAGCTATGTTAAGAATCTAAGTGGCAACTTGTAGATATGCACTGAACTAGTGCAAAATAGCACAAAATATACTGAACCTACTGATATGGCCAACATCCTGGCAGATAGATTCATTGCAAACGTCACCCCCCTCCCACCCCAAAAAGGGCCCACAGCAATACCAGAAAAGTGTAGTGTCCTGGAAATCACAGATGCACAGGTGAAAACAGCCCTTTCAAAAGCCAAAAACACAGCATCAATGGGGCCAGATGGTGTCCCAGGCTGCATCTTGCATGAACTACAGAATGAACTAACCCCCCACCTAAACACACTGTTCAACCTCAGCCTCTCCACAGGCTACATGCCCATAGACAGCAATGGTTATTCCACTCCACAAAGGAGGGGCCACAACTGACCCTGGTAACTATTGCCCCATAAGCCTGACTAGCCTGATCTGTGAGGCTATGGAATGCATCATCATGGAACTCATTAACAAAGACATTGGGAACTTCAAACACTTGATCTGACCAAGTTTGGCTTTGTTAAGGGCAGATCATGCCTACTAAACCTGGTTGATTTCTTTGAGACAGTCACCAAGCCATGGACAATGGAAAGGTGGTTCACACAGCCTACCTTGACCTCACCAAGGCTTTCAACAACATTCCCCACTTGGCTAATACAGAAACACTCACCAGCCTGAACATAAACCCCTATGTCATGAGATGGGTTGCCAACTGACTTACAGACAGAACTCACATGGTAAGAATAGCAGGCTCCAGGTCCGACTCTAAACCAGTCACAAGTGGTGTCCTACAAGACTCAGTCCTGGGACCCCTACTGTTTGGCATATACTTCTCAGAAGTACAGGCAAAGACAGGAAGACTATGGCTAACCAGGTTCGCTGATGACTGCAAACTGGGAGCTATAATTGACTCTCCGGCTGACACAGACATCCTCCAAATGGGCCTTACTGAGATGGACACCTGATGTCAAAGTCATGGCCTCAAGCTAAATGCCAAAAAATGCATAGTCATCCCATTTTGGAAAAACAAAACACCCATGAATTACCAGATAGGTGGCAGCCACCTTAATACAGAAGAGGTAATAAGAGATCTTGGGACCCAGGTAGATAGTAATCTCTCCTTTGACAATCATATTGCCAAAGTAGTTAGGAAATACTTCTATGTGGCCCATCTAATTACTAAAGGGTTTGCATCTAGAAATAAAGAGGTTATAGTGCCCCTCTACTCGTCACTCATCAGATACATCATAGAGTACAATGCCCCATTTGGGATGTACCTCACAAAACACTTCCAACAGCTGGAAAGACCACAAAAGTACCTCACCAAGAGGATTACTGGCCTCAAACATATGTCCTATGCAGCCCAACTGAAAAAACTCAGGCTGTACTCAGTGGCATATCGCTTAGGGTGATCTCTGCCTGACTTACAAAGCCATGTCCAACTCAGAATCGGACATGCTCCACCTAAAGAAATCCAAGTCACTGCGAGCCACATGCTCTAGTGAGCTAAACCTCTCCACAACAATAAATAGAACATGCTGGAGGGATAGATTCCTGTCACAGAGACTCCCCATGCTTTGCAACAAAATTCCAAACTACATTAGGCAGAGACCCTCACTAACACTCATCAAGAGAAACCTTAGCGAGTGGATGGGTAACAGAAAATACACCCCTGGGATCACTTAATTGGCTCTGCTTGACAGAGGATCAGTTAATTAATCAATGGAGATACGAAAGCCAACACACTCCAGCTAGACTTATAAATGCCCTTGGGAAGACAGCCTAGTACCTACCTATGAACCTATGAACCTATGAATTGCAGCAAATAGTAAAGACAACCACAAGGCCTTCTATACTTATGTAAAGAATCTTCACGGCAATATCCAGATTTGCTCTGAGCTACTGCACAATGGTACCTCCTATACCGAGTCAACAGATATTGCCAATATACTGGCCAACAGATTCAGTGCCAGCTTTACCCCCGCAAAGGACCAGTCACAATACCAGTAGGTTGCCAGGCACCCAGTATTACTGCTGCACAGGTTAAAATGGCAATGTCCAAGGTCAGGAATACAGCTTCTATGGGACCTGACAATATCCCTGGCTATGTACTACATGAACTAGAGAGTGAACTGGCACCTCACCTGTATGCCCTGTTCAATCAAAGCATAACCTCAGGCTTTGTCCCTACCAAAATGGTGCACTGCTACAGTCATCCCTCTCCACAAAGGAGAAGTGATTACAGACCCTGGGAACTATTGCCCCATTAGCCTGATGAGTCTGTTATGCAAAGCTATGGAACACATCATCATGGACCTAATAAACAAGGATATAAGGAATCTCCAAACTCTGGATCCCACACAGTTTGGTTTTGTGAAGGGTAGAGCATGTCTACTCAACTTGGTCAACTTCTTTGAGTCAGTCACCAGAGCTGTGGATGAAGGCAGGGTGGTTCGTACAACCTACCTTGATCTGGCCAAGGCCTTTGATACCATTCCCCACTCAGGAATCAGAGACAAACTCACTAAGCTAGGCATCAACCCCTATATCACTAGGTGGGTTGCAAACTGGCTCATAAGTAAAAACCACAGTGTGAATGTAGCTGACTCCAAGTCAGACTGTCAACCAGTCATGAGTGGAGGCCCACAGGGTTCAGTCCTGGGTCCTCTCCTGTTTGGTATCTACTTCTCTGAAGTCCAGGCCAACACGAAGGGTTTCTGGCTGACAAAATTCACAGATGATTTCAAGTTGGGATATATTAATTCCCCAAGTGATACTGACATCCTACATAAAGGCCTCACTGACACCAGCGACTGGTGTCAGAACCATGGCCTAAAGCTCAATGCCAAAAAATGTGTTGTCATCCCTTTTGGAGTAAAACAGTTCCCATGAATTATCACATCGATGGTAGTCCACTGAACACAGAACGTGTTATAAGAGATCGGGGAATACAGGTTGACAGCAACCTCTCTTTTGACCACCACATTGCCACTGTGGTCAGAAAGCCCTTCAATGTGGCACATCACATTACAAAGGGTGTTGCATCCAGGAAGAAAGAGGTCATTGTTTCCCTCTACTCTTCCCTGATTAGGCCAATCATTGAGTACAATGCCCCATTTGGCATGTACCTCACTAAACACCTGCAACAACTGGAGAGGCCACAAAAGTACCCCACAAAGATGATCCTAGGCCTTAAACATTTGTCCTATATGGACAGACTCAAAAAACTCCAACTATTCTCTATCTCATACCGCCTACTTAGAGGCGATCTTTGCTTGACTTACAAAGCCATGTCTGACTCAGCTCTGTTAGAAATGCTACATCTAAAGAAATCCAAGTCCCTCCGCAACACACGCTCCAGAGACCTCAACTTCATTACCACAATCAACAGAACATGCTGGAGGGACAGGTTCATAACCCATAGACTGCCCATGCTATGGAATAGAGTCCCCATACATGTCAAGCAGAGAACCTCACTGGCCTTCTTCAAGACAAATCTTGATAAGTGGATAAGAATTAGAAAATTCACCCCAGGGATCACTCCAGTGGCTTTACTCAACAGTGGCACTAGGAACTAAGGTGGGTTGGCATGATGCTAGGGTAATTCTCTGGGCTAGGCTTGTAAAGGTTCCAAGGCCATTAGCCTAGTACACACATATGAACCTATGAACCTATGAACAAAGTCCCATGTACTGCTGAGAGGTATGGCTGTAGCACACAAAACCCTGGACTGGAGTACACCTATGTCTTAAATGGAGTCCCACTCTTAACTATAGAAGGTCACACTGGGCATCCTCCTATACTTAGAGAATCACAGGACATGTTGGAACCCACATTGGAATATATGACTGTATTGTGTACATATGTCTGTGCATACAGGCAGCTATGTACACCTCAACTGCCCCCCCACACACACACACATCAGACAGGATTATGCTCAGATAGCTGTAGGTGGCCCATATGTGATATATCTGCATTTGTTGCGTGAGATACACACACACATATATATGGGCAACAGATAACATATGTCAAGCATACACACACATAGATGTGGGGAACTGAGAGATAGACAGTGATAGAGAGAGAAAGACACAGGGGAACACAGCCAGAGTGAGTCAAACACACAGATACCCTGAATGGCATACAGTGATGTCCTGCTTTGGACAGTGGCATACCAGTTGTAAACAGTTGCATGTGCCCGCATAAAAGGTGAGCCCCATTGTGTAATAGCACTGAGGTTGGGTTCATAATATGACATCACCTGCATTCATGTGTGTGTGTGTGTGTGTGTGTGTGTGTGTGTGTGTGTGTGTGTGTGTGTGTGTGTGTGTGTGTTTGCGTGTGTGCATGTGTGCGTGTGTGTGTGTCCGTAGGTCTAAGTATTAGGAACCTCTTTCCACTCAGTACACTTCACATTGCCATACTTCACAAGATCCACTGCTGTCATTCACCTTAGAAGTACCATTGGACACTGATCACCCCTATAAGCTTTGTAGTGTGTGAGATAACTGCATAACCCTATAGTACAAATAACTAGATAAGTAGGGGTTCTAATCTCAATACTGGCAAACTGTGTGTGTGTGTGTGACAGTTGTGTATGCAAGAGTGAGGGAGTGTGTGTTTTTAGCTTGTAGGTGAACCCGTTTTAGGCCATTCCCACCCACAACACTTCCCAGTGCCCCACTCTATCAGTCTTGCTGATGTAATTCCCCTTATTGTCACCTTTGGCCAGTTGTCAGCCTAGTAAGCTCTGTAGCACATGTGATAACTGCATAACACTACAGTACAAATCACTAGCTAGACAGGGGTTCTAATCTAAGATCTGGCAAATGAGTGTGTGTGTATGTTTGTAAGAAGAATATTTTGATAAGTCTCCCACCCACTGCCCTACTTTATCACTCCTGCTGATGTCATTCCCCTCATCAGCACCTTTGGTGAGT
The DNA here is from genome assembly GCF_019279795.1 of Protopterus annectens. Classification (NCBI taxonomy): domain Eukaryota; kingdom Metazoa; phylum Chordata; order Ceratodontiformes; family Protopteridae; genus Protopterus; species Protopterus annectens. The sequence continues at coordinate 733,514,887 of NC_056745.1, forward strand.
TGTCACCCAGTAAGCTCTTTAGCGTGTGTGATAACTGTGTAACACTATAACGCAAATAACCAGATAGGCACAGGTTCTAGTCTCAGATCTGCTGAATGTGTGTGTGGGTGTATAAGTGTGCTTGTATGCTTGTAGAAAGAAGTATTTTAATAAGTTTCCCAATCACTGCCCTAATTTATTAGAACTGCTGATGTCATTCCCCTTATCAGCACCTTTTGTGAGTTATCAGCCCAGTAATCTATGTAGCATGTGCAATAACTGTGTAACACTATAGTTCAAATAACTAGATAGACAGGAGATCTACTCTCAGATTTGGCAAATGTGTGTGTAGGTGTGTAAGTGTGTGTGTGTAAGTGTGTATGTTTGTAGGAAGAAGTATTTTGATAGGTTTCCCACCCACTGGCCTACCTTATCAGTCATGCTGATGTCATACCCTTATCAACACCTTTGGCCAATTATCAGACAAGTAAGCTCTGTAGCACATACGATAACTGTGTAACACTATAGTACAAATAACTAGATAGGCAGGGGTTCTACTCTCAGATCTTCTATATGTATGTAAGTTTGTATGTTAGTAGGAAGAAGTATTTTGATACATTTCCCACCCACTGCCCTGCTTTATCAGTCCTCCTGATGTCATTCCCCTTATCAGCACCTTTTGCCAACTGTCAATCCAGTAAGCTCTGTAGTGCATGCAGTAATTGTGCAACACCATAGTACAAACAACTAGATAGACCAGGTTTCTACTCTCAGATCTGCTGTGTGTGTGTGTGTGCGTGTGTGTGTGTGTGTGTGTGTGTGTGTGTGTGTGTGTGTGTGTGTGTGTGTGTTATACCATTCTGTAAACTTCCCTATTTTACTAGGCCTGGTGATGTCATTCCCCTTAGAAGTACCTTGGGACTAGGTAAAATCATGTAAGCTCCATGGTGCATCTGATAACTCCATAACAGTATAGTAAAAATAACCTAGATAGGTAGGAGTTCTAATCTCAATAACGGCAACTGTTTGTGTTTGTATAAAAATCATATAGTGTGTGGGTTATACCATTTTGAGATGTGTACCAGCCTGTAAACTTCCCATTACCCTACTTTACTAGGCCTGCTGATGTCATTCACCTTAGAAATACCTTGGGACTAGTTAAATCATATAAGCTCTGTGGCGTGTGTGATAACTGCATAACACTATAGTAGAAATAACTAGTTAAGTAGGGGTTCTAATCTCAAAACCAGCAAGTGTGTGCGTTCTTGTGTGAGAATCATATACTGTGTGAGTTATACCATTTTGAGTTGTGTACCACCCTGTACACTTCCCATCACCCTACTTTACTAGGCCTGCTGATGTCATTCACCTTAGGAGTACCTTGGGAGTAAGTGAAATTGTGTAAACTGCATGGCACATCTGATAACTGTGCAACACTATAGTAGTAATAACTAGGTAGATAGAGGTTCTAATATCAATACTGGCAGTTTTGTGTGTGTGTGTGTGTGTGTGTGTGTGTGTGTGTGTGTGTGTGTGTGTGTGTGTGTGTGTGTGTGTGTGTGTGTGTGTATTTGGGTGAAGATCATATCTTATTTGGCTAATACCATTTCGATGTGTGTACCATCCATGCCTGTTTACTACCTCCCAATGTCATTGCTTTATATAGTGTGGTAATGGCATATGCCTCACATGCAGCATGTTAAACCATTGTGCAGGCCATATGAGTCCTCTGTACAGATATGTATGGAATATTCAGATGTTTGGAACCTATATGTGGTCTGTGTCCCTTAACAATGCCCATGTATGTGATATTGTTGCCAAATTGGCCGCAGTGAGTGTAGTGACACACATGCCAGCATCAGGTGTCATACCTGACTGAAACATCATGCTGATACAATGTCTGCTACCCTATCACTTGTCCAGGCTTGTAGGAGCAATACATGACTCCACATGCTATTTCTGGTGGGTTATTTCACCATCCATGAAATCATTCAGAACATTACATGTTGTAAGAGGCAGTCAATGACCCATGCATATAATCTATGTGGGGCATGTGTATGTAGTACTACAGTACATCAAAGTGGATATGTTGGTTTACAAATCTGTCTATTGCCAACTGTGTTTGTGTTACTGTGTGCACATCACCTGTGTCAGTCCTTACTATGTGTATGCAAAGGATATACCATTTTGTCTCCCTGTTCCAACTGGTGAACTCAGGAATACATACCACAAACCTGTCATACACAATATCATGCATGCCCTCATCAACTGCATCAGGGCTGAGTGTATGGGAAAGAAATGGCAGGGCCAACAGGTGTTGACAGGTGAATCTGTTGCAGTTAATGTAATGGCTATACTTGTGAGGGACCTGCTGACAGTATTGCAGTAACCTGTTCTGTATGTATGAGCCTGTGGTACTACACAACACTGAGGTGACATGTCTGATGGCTATCTGTCTGTGACACGGGGTATGTATGCATAAACACCTGGTATGTGTACATATAAAGCTGTATCTTGCTTATGACACACTGGTGTATTCCCACTCTGCCATAATCCCTCTTGGGAATATCTGCAGGGCCACAGCCTGCAGACACACAGACACCTAGAACACAAACAGAATACAGCATCTCAGACTACATTCAGTCAGTGGTACTAACAGCAATAATGCATCCTGGCTAATACGGTACATACATCTGTATGTGTACCTATAACAAATGCAAGCAGGTTGCACCTTACACTGTATTACATAGCTACACTGTACTATATTCACCCTCTGCATCAGACCCATATTAGTGTGGGTTTGTCATAAGCTTAGGCTGGACTATACGGTTGACATCATTTGTGTGTATTTGGAGGGATATCCAATAGATGGTCTGTGCAGAGGTGCTGTGTGTGTCTGGAGGTGACCTGCCTGTGATACAGATATGTATGTGTTTGTATGCACACAGTCACGACATGTGGCTGCTCTATACAAGGGTATGTTATACATATGTGGACCATACATGGCAGGGAGTCCAATTCACTGTCTCTGGCCACAGACATGGGAACTGGTCCTGTCAGGGGTATCACTGACACCACCAGACCCAAGGCCAGATGCAGTACTGCTTCTTGATGGTGACTGCTGTCTGTTGGATCTGTGTCCATGATGGGACCATCCAGGACCACGTGCCCATGGTCTGCTCTGGCGTGATGAGGACAGCAACCCCCCTTCAATAGAGCTGGTGTCACGGCCACTACAGGAGTGTGAAGGTGCATGGCCCCATAGATTCTCAGCTGTTGTTGGTGCTGACCTACATCCATGTGGCTGATGCCCATCTCCCACCACATGCTCTAGCACAGACATACCATCGTCAAGGATTGCCAAGGTCTTACCCCACTGCCTATTCATGACCTCAGTATTTTGACATGTGCCCTCAACAAGGTCATGTATGTCACCACATAAAATCAGGAATAGTTGCATCCACCACCCTGAGTATTTGTCTGGTGTGGCATTCACTATGTGCCTTTGCATCCATGACAGCCCTAAACATGTGTCTGGTGACACCTGCTGTGGCACTTGTGACAGCGGCTTGATGAGCAGCAATTCTCCTATGAGCAGCCCTGTCCATCCACCTGTGTGAGATCTTGCCTGCACTCTGACTATGGCCAGTATCTACACTCACACCTGCCATAGTCACCACACTAGCCTGTTCCATGCCACCACCTACCAACTGTCCATCATCTGTGGCTACTGGTGAAGGGGTGTGTGTGGGCATTGTCACTGTGTGCAGGGATGGTGTGTACAACAGTGGGATGCCAACCAATGGCACAAATTCATCCCCTGACAACCCCACCTGTACATCACTTATCCTATCATCATTGATAGAATCTGCAGAGACAATGACATCATTTTCCAAGCGTGACAGACCCTGAACCCCATTGCCACCTGTGAGGGGAAGACAACATATGTACGTTAATGCCTGCACTTTGAAGTTGGCTGGTACACACACACATGCACACACACACACACACACACACACACACACACACACACACATGCACACAAAATCATGTGCACGTGTGCGCACAGGTGAGGTGGCAGAAATCTGTTACACAGACCTCACATTACCCAAATGGTGACATGCATGACACATGGCCCTCAACATCATGCATTGCAGCCAGTTTTACTACATGTAACTAACAATATAGAGCTCTGGGATACGTGAGTAGTGTTAGTAGGTGATGGCCCTTCCCCAGCACAGACTGCACTGTATAGCACAGTGGCAAGTACTACAGAACATACCTCACAACTGTACAGATCCTTGCAGGATGTGTAGGTGTCTGGCTCATATGTTTGCTCTGTTTCCCATAACTCCTGTGTTTGTCTGATACATAACTGGAATGATCTGAGGAGTGATGTCACTAATTAATGACATACTTTAGAGTTTCAGACCTCCAAACCAGCAGTAATTTATGGTCACACAATTCCTGTTACACCACTAACCTTCTAAGCTTACAGTGGATATGATAAGTGTACACAACCCTGTTAACATGCCATGTTCTTGTAATATATAAAATGAGACCGCAATAATGTATTCAAATATATTACCCACCTTTCATGTGACATATGACCTGTGCAATCCAATCGATAAACAAACAGATGTGTTATGGGTAAAATATAATGAATTAAATATGTACAATATGGTGGTTGCATAAGTGTGCACACCCTTAAAATGATACTTTGTTGAAGCACCTTGTAAGTGACTTACAGCATTCACTCGTCTTGGGAAGGTGTCTATCAGCATGGCACATCTTGACTTGGCATTATTTGGCCACTCTTCCTTGTAAATGTCTCCCAACTCTGTCAGATTGCAAGTTCAGCTCATGTAAACAGCCCTCGTCAGGTCACACTGGGGTTTTGCTATTGATTTTAGGTCTACACTCTGGCTGGGACAATCCATAACCATGAGTGTGTTCATTTGGATCCATTCTTAGGTAGCTTTGGATGTATGCTTCGGACCTTTGTCATGTTGAAGGCTGACACCCCTCCCCATCCTCAGCGTTCTTGCAGGTGCCTGATGGATGTAGGCCAGACATGAGTGTTATTCTGAACTGTTCAGAAATCCCACCACTGTGACTACAGGCTCAGTTCTGGCTTTAGAACAGCATCCCCACAGCAAGCCAGTGCCACCAGCATGATTCAACATGGGGATGGTTGTCTTCAAGTGAAGAGAGGTGTTGCTTGTGCACCACATGTACCTTTTGCTATTGTGGCTGTGAGGTCAATCCATAGTTTCATTACACCATAACACATTTTCACACATGCCTTTGCGAGACTTGATATGCTGTATTGCAAGTTGTATCCACCTCTGGATGTTTTTTGCTGTGGGGAAATGCTTACATCTTCTAACCCTAGCCCATAGGCCAGACTTATGCAGAATATGGAAGATTGTTCTCACGTAGTACACAACACCAGTACTTGCATGAGATTCCTGCATCTCCCTCAGTGTTGCTGTATATCTCCTGGCAGCCTCCCTGACCAGGTTTGGATATGTCTTTTCATCAGTTTTGGAGGGACGTCAGGTTCTTTTTAACAGCACTGTTGTCCCATACTCAATCCACCTTTTGATGATTGTCTCCACTGTGTTCCGTGGTGTATGCAATGCTGTGGTAATGTTGTTGTACCCTACTCCTGAGTGATACCTTTCAAATGTGAAATCCCTTTGATGTTTTGTAAGCTGCCTGCAAGCCATGGCTGTTGCAGGCAACTGAGAAAATGTCATGAATATCCTACTTGGACAGCAGACTGTTATTTGGTGTTACTCAGAGTGCCTTTACTTGATGGCAGGTGTGCACCTAAGCAGACTGAATGCTGTCAGTAAATCACAACCTGCTGCAATAAAATATTATTTGAAGGGTGTGCACACATATGCATCCAGCTTATTGTAAGATTTGTATACTCCATATTTGGTGCCCAGCAGATTGTTTGATTTTACAAGTGAATTGGTCATGTTATGAGTCACATTAAAGGTTGGAAAAGGTGTGGATTCACATATTGTGGTCTCAATTTGTATATATCACAAACACCTGGCATCTTAACAGGGGTGTGTACACTGTTTATATCCACTGTATAAGAGTACTGTTTCATACATGTCCCTTCGTTTCATACATGTCCCTACCTTAGGCTATTTGTCCCCCCATTTTTCTGGTCTCTGTCCAGAAGTCTTGCACTGACAGGTTGTGAGGTATGCTACAGGAATGTTAAATTATCTTCAGATAGGCCTCTGTGGTGACCACTGTGATGCAATGCAGTTAACCCCACCACAAGTGAGCATGCACATAAAGCAATACGGCTATGAATGACAGTTCTGTGCATGGTAAATTGCATGCCCTTCACATGCCTGGAGTATTGGAAAACCACAACAGAACAATTCCATGCTCACCAGCTTCAGGCTGCTGTCCCACATGCAGACCAGAGGGACCTAGGTAGTTGTGGGAGAGAGGTATTGTCAGCAGACTCACATGTAGCATTGGGGCAGGATGGACACAGCATATCTGCACATATACAGTACAACCCAAATACTACACAATTTGCGGTCCTTCACCACAGATCTGCACTTCTGTGCATTAGAAATCCCCATCCACTACTGCAGTCTGACCTGACACATACATGTAGATACTCTACAGATACAAGTATGTCTGCTACACTAATCTAATAATCTCCACTAGGGCCTTACCTGCATGCTGCTCATCCATTGTCTGGATGCCACCAACCTCCAGCATGTGGGGGTCTGTACCCTGATGCTGTACTGGGATGAGTGCCACAAGGTTGGCAAAGAGCTCCTTGGTGGGTGTCAGTGGGGGCTACATGGCTGGGCCCCACCTGTGGCTGTGCAGTCCCTGGCCGCGGCAACAGCCCTTTGCCCGACATGGAGTATGAGGTCGGTTGCACGATGCCGAACCTGCTTGTATGTACATGCATGGAGGCCGACATCATTTACCCTGTGGACAAGGTCGTCCCACAGGGTGACCCTCTCCTGCAGATGTTGTTGGCTCCGGCCAAACATTATTGCATGGTTCAGTAGTATGGCATCTATGATTATGGTTGTCTCAGCCACTGAAAATGTTGCCCTTTGCTAATGCAACATTGCACCTGGAAGACATAAACAGGTAAACACATTACAGGACCTCATACATTTGGCAACAGTATATACATAACCTGCACATGTGCATTGAATACCAGTAGCAACCACTCACAACCACACCACAACCCAGTAATCTATCAGCACATTATCAGCTTGAATTGCACTCCTATTCCTGATGTGTCATATTCCTCCAAATGAGGGCCAGTTAATTGCATAATCCTCTATTCCTCATTCAGGTCTGTGTAGAGGGATGACACTGGCCATCTTCCATGTGGATGGGGTGTGGATGGTGCCGAGGCTTGATGTGACTACAGTGTGTAATGGAGCCCGGAGGACATGCCTGAGTTCATGTAGGATGCAGACAGGGATGTTATCATGTCACGTGGATACTTATGTTTGTTGCCTTTCAGTAGGCAATATGTACCTGTTCACTGGTGATGAGGGGAGGGGTGCAGGTGCTGTGCATATCCACCTATAGTGATGCTGAGCCGGGGGGGGGTGATGATTGCCCTAACCCTATCTGCAGCAGGTTGGCTATAGCTATGTTGTGTGTGTATGTGGTCTGATCGACCACCATTACAGGTTGTGTTGGTTTGTTGCCTCTAAGATTGCAGACATATAGGAAGATGGCCTTGTGATTGGCCTTGATGGATGTGTACAATTTGTACTCATAGTTAGCCTTACAGTAATCCATCTGTGACCTTATATGCTTGTTCAGACAATGGCTGACTTGATGCCAGATTGGTGCCTGCTCCTACTTTGCCCTGTACAGCCAATATAGGGACCAAGTCTGTGGTATGTGTATTGATGCTGTCCAGCAAAGGGGATTACTCTACTTTGGTGGAGGCAGGTTTTACAAGTAAGGTTTTGCTGAGTCTATACAGCTATGTAGGTGTTCATATAGCTGTTTATAGTAGGCATGGACACAAAGTCATAACACAGTTGGACACCTCTCCAATTTCAAACTGATAATCATGCTTATTGTAGTACCCATGGCTGTGTCAGGGCAATGCAACAACCAGTAGCTGTAGAAATGGCAGTCTGTTGGATGCACAGTAACTAAGATTACACATGTTTACAACATGTACAGCTTATTTAACTGACATTTTGCATCCTATATCTGTTGTTATAAGGCGGCCAGATACACCTACTCATACTGACATGTGCACAGGTAATACCTGATATACATTTCTGTTCAATGTCAGTATGGCACACTGTATTCACACTCTTGCTGCCCAGTAATCCCTCTCAACCCATTAGAGCAGGACATTTTTAGGATGCCACACATACATGGGGGGTGGGGGACAAAATTAGTGACAATCTCTTAATATTGCTGTAACACACTTGAGTCATTCACTAGCAAAGTAGCTTTTGCATTGACAGGCATACCCTGGTGGCTGTACAACCCTCATATAGCAGTAAGAGAGGAAAAAGGCTAGGAGTGTGGTAGTGAGGGTAAGAACTTTTAATGTTGGCAGTATGACTGGTATAGGGACATACCTAGCTGATATGATGGCCAGGGGAAGGTTGATATATTGTGTGTGCAAGAGACCAGATGGAAGGGGAGTACGGCTAGGTGTATGGGAGGCAGCTCACAATAGTGCTATTGTGGTGTGTATGGGAGGAGAAAGGGGGTAGGGGTTATCCTGAAGAAACAGTATGCCATGTTTTTGGAGGATGAAATGAGTGTCTGATAGAATGATGTTTATGAAGCTGGAAATGATGGTGTAAGTACATATGCTACGAAAGTTGGGTGTGCAATGGATGAGAAAGAGAAATGTGAAGTCAGTTGAATGATGTGGTGATGACTGTACCCATGGGTGACAGTGTGGTGATCACAGCAGATTTCAATGGGTATGTTGGTGAAGGGAACAGAGGGCATGAGGAAGTGGTGGGTATATATGGTGTTAAGCAAAGGAATGCAGATGGTGAGATGGTAGTGGATTTTGCAGAAAGGATGGACATGGCTGTGGTGAACATGTACTATAACATGAGGGAGGAGCATATAGTGACATACAAAAGTGGAGGAAGATGCACACAGGTGGAATATATCCAATGTGGGTGGGCCAGTTTGAAGGAGACTGGAGACTGTAAAGTGGTGACAGGGGAAAGTGTATTTAGGCAGCATAGAATATTGGTCTGTAAGATGATGCTGGTGATCAAGGAGGGGAGGAGTGTGATGGCAGCACCAAGGATCAAATGGTGGGAACTAGAAAAGGTTGATTGGGAGGTGGAGTTCAGGGAAGTGTTAAGTCAGGCACTGGGTGGCAGTGAAGATTTATCAAATATCTGGGTAAGTACAACAGAGCTAGTAAGGGAGATGACTAGAAAGATACTTGGTGTGACATGTGGAAGGAGGAAGGAGTACAAGGAGACTTTGTGCTGGACTGAGGAAGTACAGGACAGTATACAGAGAAAGACATTGGGGAAGAAGGAGTGGGATTGTCAGAGAGATGAGGAAAGTAGACAGGAGTATAAGGGGATGAGGTGGATGGCAAAGACAGAGGTGGCAAAAGCTAAGGATGAAGCATATGAAGAGTTGTATGACAGGTTGGACACTAAGGAGGGATGAAAGGACTTGTACCAATTGGCTAGACAGAGGGACTGAGCTAGGTAAGATGTGCAGCAGATAAGGGTGATAAAGGATAGTGAGGGAAATGTACTCACAAGCGAGGAGAGTGTGTTGAGCAGATGGACAGAGTACTTTGAGTGGCTGATGAATAGAATGAGAGAGATAAGATTGGATGATATGGGTATGGTGAATCAGAAAGTGCAATGGCTTACCAAAGAGGAAGTAAGGATAGCTATGAATAGGATGAATACTGGAAAGCCTGTTGGCCCACATGACATACCTGTGGAAGCCTGAAGGTATTTAGGGGAAATTGCAGTGGTGTTTTTAACCAGATTGTTTATTGATATCTTGGAAAGTGACAGGTTGCATGAGGAGTGAAGAGAAAGTGTTTGGGTACCGTTTTAAGAATAGGGCTGATGTGCAGATGTGTAGTAACTACAGAGGGATATCATTGATCAGTCACAGCCTGAAGTTATGGGAAAGAGTAGTGGCAGCTAGGTTAAGCAGGGAGGTGATGAGTAGTGGTCAGCAGTATGGTGTCATGTCAGGAAAGAGTACTGCAGATTGCATGTTTGCTCTGAGTGTTTATGGAGAAGTACAAAGGAGGTCAGGAGTTACTTTGTGTCTTTCTGGACTTAGACAAAGCATATGACAGGGTGCCTAGAGAGGAGTTGTAGTATTGTATGAAGAAGTCATGAGTGACAGAGATATATGTAAAAGTGGTACAGGATATATACAAGAGTGGTGTGACAGCAGTGAGGTCTGCGGTGGGAGTGATGAATGCATTTATGGTGGAGGTGGGATGACATCAGAACTCAGCTGTGAGCCCTTTCTTATTTGCAATGGTGATGGACATGTTGACAGACAAGCTCATACAGGAGTCCCTGTTGACTATGATGTTTGCAGATGACATTGTGAACTGTATTGAGAGTAGGGAACAGATTTAGGAAAACCTGGAGAGGTGAGGTATGCTCTAGAGAGTTGAGGAATGAAGGTCAGCAGGACTATGACAGAATATCTGTGTAGGAATGATAGGGAGGATAGCAGAATGTTGAGGATGCAGGGAGTAAAGTTGGCAAAGGTGGATGTGTTGAAATGATTGGGATCAACATTTCAGAGTAATGACAACTGTGGAGGACAGGTGAAGAAGAGAGTACAGGCAGGATGGATAGGGTGGAGAAGAGTGTCAGGAGTGATTTGTGACAGGCGAGTACCAGTAAAAGTGAAAGGGAAGGTCTACAAGAGGGTAGTGAGACCAGCTATGTTATATGGTTTGGAGCCAGTGGCATTGAAAAAAATGGCAGGAGTCAGAACTGGATGTGGCAGAGGGTGCACAGGATTAGCAATGTGTATATGAGAGGATCAGCCCATGTTGGACGGTTTTGAGACAAAGCTGGACAGGCAAGATTACATTGGTTTGGACATGCACTGAGGAAGGATGCTGAGTATATTGGGAAAAGGATAGTAAGGATGCAACTGCCAGGTAAGATGAAAAGTGGAAGGCCTCAGATAAGGTTCTGGAGTGGTGAGAGAGGACAGCCAGGTGGTTGGTGTGACAGAGCAAGATGCAGAGGACAGGCAGAAATGGCAACAGATGATCCACTGTGGTGACCCCTGAAGGGAACAGTCAGAGGAAAAAGAATGAGATGTTATAATGTCAGTCTTTACAGATTTGGCAAGGATTTGCCAGAGATAACACAACTCTATGAGTAAATGACTACAAATATGAGGTACATAAATGGTCAATGTGCATAACACTGGACATTTACATGGTATGAGCTCAGTATATCACATGCAGTTCAACACACTCATGTGCAACAGTACTTTACTATGCAAATATCATTTATAAGTCTCTCACATTTCTGAGACAACCAAGTATATCATAGTTGTATTCACAAGTAAGATATGAATATCTGGCCTAGCATTGTCCAGTCAGTATTGTTCGACACACACTCCAGTAGTAGTCATATGTAAGCCATCCTTTCTTGGAATGACTCAGGGGCCTGACCTATGATCTATGTCACTGCAGACAGACCCATATGTTATGACCATCGGTTCTGATCAGCAATATATCAGTACAGCAAGTCTTGTTGAGACATATATGGTGAACTTCATATTTCCCATTCTTTCATAGCCCCTACTACAGTCCATTACATGCTTACTTGTTTGACATACCTGGGGCTGTACACATGTAGGTGGTTCTATCCTGCTGGGTTTTTTTCAATGTTTCTCTCTCTCTCTCTCTCTCTCTCTCTCTCATGGATGTAGGATGTACATCTGTTTTGCATAGACAGCAGCTTGCCTTTTGTAGGTAATGCTCATGAGCAGCCAATGGCCTGTGCACCAATTGGTGTCCCCCACTTGATAATTACATGCAGAACAGATGTGTTGTTATTCATATAGCCAATAGCATGGCAACACACTCCTATAATTGGCACTCCTGAATGGCATTCTGCTCTTTCTCCCCCTAAGCATCCCAATGAGTGTCCCCCAAGGATTCATACTGGGGCCACTGCTCTTCAATATTTTCACCAACCTACTTTACACTTCTTGTCCCAACTCCACACTTGTACAATATGCTGATGATTCTACAGTCATCAACATTGCTAACAATCCATCTGACCTCCACTCTACTACCCAAGCATCATTCAACACCATAGAGAAATGGCTTTGTGACAACAAATTAATTCTCAACCCTAAGAAAACTAAGCTACTACCCTTCCTCCCAAAACACCTCATCAATCTGAAAAACAACATTTTCCATCCTATCTAGCAATAACACTGTCATCTTTTCAGGCTTGTTGGCTGTTGGTGAAGCACCCTCCAAGAGGAAAAAACGCTGAGAGAAGAAGGGAGCCACTTTTGAGATTTTAAGTATTTTTTCTCTGTTTATTTGCTAAGTTTTTCTGCATAGCTGCCTAGCTTGAGCATTTTCTGGCTTGTTAAACTTGATTTCTGTATTAGTAGCTGTATTTAGAGCACAACCAAAAGCTGTTTGCTGAATTTCCTGTTTGCACTTAATTTTAAATCGTTTTTCTTAAAACTTGCATATTTTCTGTCCTTGACCTAGCACTCTTGTGTGGGGTCATTTACTGCACTGTTATAACTTGATATTACTTGTGAACCTCTGCTATCTCTGTAAAAAACAAAACAAAAAAAAAATCTTGCTTTTTCCCACTTTTCTGAGAGTTAAAAAAGTTCAGTTACAGGCTTGCTGTTCCTGAACTGTTTGAAAGTTTCTGTGAGGCCATTTTTGCTTGGGCTGAAGGAGGGTCTCTGTGTTTATCAGTGGCAGTGACTAACATTGAGCAGCTTCCTGCCCCGGAGAGGTGGTTACTGACTTGAAACTGTAGTTTTATTGGCCACTAGGGTCATTTCCATAACTCCTTCATCTTCCTCTCTTAAAACCTAGTTGCCTCGTGGTTTGAGCGTCTTTTCAGGCTTGTTGGCTGTTGGTGAAGCACCCTCCAAGAGGAAACGCTGAGAGAAGAAGGAGCCACTTTTGAGATTTTAAGTATTTTTCTCTGTTTATTTGCTAAGTTTTTCTGCATAGCTGCCTAGCTTGAGCATTTTCTGGCTTGTTAAACTTGATTTCTGTATTAGTAGCTGTATTTAGAGCACAACCAAAAGCTGTTTGCTGAATTTCCTGTTTGCACTTAATTTTAAATCGTTTTTTCTTAAAACTTGCATATTTTCTGTCCTTGACCTAGCACTCTTGTGTGGGGTCATTTACTGCACTGTTATAACTTGATATTACTTGTGAACCTCTGCTATCTCTGTAAAAACAAAAACAAAAAAAAATCTTGCTTTTTCCCACTTTTCTGAGAGTTAAAAAGTTCAGTTACAGGCTTGCTGTTCCTGAACTGTTTGAAAGTTTCTGTGAGGCCATTTTGCTTGGGCTGAAGGAGGGTCTCTGTGTTTATCAGTGGCAGTGACTAACATTGAGCAGCTTCCCTGCCCCGGAGAGGTGGTTACTGACTTGAAACTGTAGTTTTATTGGCCACTAGGGGTCATTTCCATAACTCCTTCATCTTCCTCTCTTAAAACCTAGTTGCCTCGTGGTTTGAGCGTCTTTTCAGGCTTGTTGGCTGTTGGTGAAGCACCCTCCAAGAGGAAAAAACGCTGAGAGAAGAAGGCAGCCACTTTTGAGATTTTAAGTATTTTTCTCTGTTTATTTGCTAAGTTTTGCTGCATAGCTGCCTAGCTTGAGCATTTTCTGGCTTGTTAAACTTGATTTCTGTATTAGTAGCTGTATTTAGAGCACAACCAAAGCTGTTTGCTGAATTTCCTGTTTGCACTTAATTTTAAATCGTTTTTTCTTAAAACTTGCATATTTTCTGTCCTTGACCTAGCACTCTTGTGTGGGGTCATTTACTGCACTGTTATAACTTGATATTACTTGTGAACCTCTGCTATCTCTGTAAAAACAAAACAAAAAAAAAATCTTGCTTTTTCCCACTTTTCTGAGAGTTAAAAGTTCAGTTACAGGCTTGCTGTTCCTGAACTGTTTGAAAGTTTCTGTGAGGCCATTTTGCTTGGGCTGAAGGAGGGTCTCTGTGTTTATCAGTGGCAGTGACTAACATTGAGCAGCTTCCCTGCCCCGGAGAGGTGGTTACTGACTTGAAACTGTAGTTTTATTGGCCACTAGGGGTCATTTCCATAACTCCTTCATCTTCCTCTCTTAAAACCTAGTTGCCTCGTGGTTTGAGCGTCTTTTCAGGCTTGTTGGCTGTTGGTGAAGCACCCTCCAAGAGGAAAACGCTGAGAGAAGAAGGAGCCACTTTTGAGATTTTAAGTATTTTTCTCTGTTTATTTGCTAAGTTTTTCTGCATAGCTGCCTAGCTTGAGCATTTTCTGGCTTGTTAAACTTGATTTCTGTATTAGTAGCTGTATTTAGAGCACAACCAAAAGCTGTTTGCTGAATTTCCTGTTTGCACTTAATTTTAAATCGTTTTTCTTAAAACTTGCATATTTTCTGTCCTTGACCTAGCACTCTTGTGTGGGGTCATTTACTGCACTGTTATAACTTGATATTACTTGTGAACCTCTGCTATCTCTGTAAAAACAAAACAAAAAAAATCTTGCTTTTTCCCACTTTTCTGAGAGTTAAAAAGTTCAGTTACAGGCTTGCTGTTCCTGAACTGTTTGAAAGTTTCTGTGAGGCCATTTTTGCTTGGGCTGAAGGAGGGTCTCTGTGTTTATCAGTGGCAGTGACTAACATTGAGCAGCTTCCCTGCCCCGGAGGTGGTTACTGACTTGAAACTGTAGTTTTATTGGCCACTAGGGGTCATTTCCATAACTCCTTCATTTGTCCTCTGAGGAGTGGTTTAGGGCAGTGACTTGTGGTTTGTTGGCCAATTTGGGTCATTTCCTGTCTTTTCCAGCCCCCTGCTATAAAGCACGCTTTAGCGTGATTTAGCCCGATTTAGTGCGGAGTTGCTACTGTTGCACACTAGGGCAGCGCCGGTTAAGCAGGTTTAAACTATTCGGGCTACCTAAAGTCCACTCTTCAAATTTTCCCTTAAAACTACCTTCCTCGAACTATACTACTGATCTAATCAGCGTATCCTATAATTAAAAGATCATCTCTACTTGACTCCAAGTAGACTATTCTCTATCTGTTAAGCGTGGCACTTGCTCCTACAGTACTTATTACCTTGATACGGCACTCTTGTCATAGATAGTACCCCAAAAGGCAACCCCATTTCTCGGTCACCCACGTCCCCGGAATCTTTTTAAAGTTTTTTGTCTATTTCTTCTAGCATGTCGAGGATCAGTTGCTAGTGTCCTCTCCTGCTCAGCTGGTGAACCTGGGAATATTGAGGCAATGTTACAATTGCCTCATGTAACAACCCTCTCCTCCTCCCACAAAACACAAATACATGCGAGAGATGCAACTACACGGCCAAACTGGAGGCTGAGCTCTCTCAACATAGGACTGGCAAGACCAGTCAGGAGGAGAAGGTTACCACACACACTATAGACCCAGTCTCACATATTACCATTACAACCTCAAATCATACACATAAACACACAAAGACATACTCGGAGGCTCTGTTCAAAATTCTACCAAAACAGCAGAGGCCACCAAAGCAGACACCCAAACAACCACCACCTCAGAACACAACACCTGCAACACATAGACCTCACAGTCAGAGTGTCAAACAGTCACAGCCCTTAAGGCCAAACACAATGCCAGACACACTAGTCATTGGTGACTCCATAGTCAGACACACTGACGTCCCGCTCACCAGACTGAGTAAGGAGAAGGTCACAGTAAGCTGCCTGTCGGGCGCTAGAATCCGCCACATAAGCACTCAGGTCTCTCAACAGCAGGTACAAATATGATTCAGTCATTGTCCATGCTGGTGTAAACGACCTGAGACGTACCTCCTTGGACTACATGAAAAGAGACATTGAGGAGCTCTCTGATTATGTAGCCCAGACAGGTATGACCCTGACCTTGAGCAGTATCCTACCTTCACCAAGAATGATGCCACAATACAGAGATAAGATGATCAGCTTTAACAATTGGCTTAAACACTGGTGTCATTCAAAGGGGATCCAGTGTCTGTCTGCCTGGGATGACATGCTGGACAAGCCACGCTGCTTCACAAGGGACGGCTTGCACCTGTCACCCCTGGGATTCCGGATATTGGCAAAGGCTCTTGCCACCCCATAGTGCCTTTTTAGGCAAGGCTCAAATTCTAAACCTACCACCCTAGAACACAAAAAGGAAAAAAACTAAGGGTAATGCTGCTCAATGCCAGAAGTCTAAATCTCAAAATGCACGCACTCGAGGCCCTTCTCAGTATGGAGAACATCGATGTCTGTGCTGTGACAGAAACCTGGTTCAAGGCTCCTGAGAGCACCCGGCTATCAGGTTTTACCTCATATCATGCCCGGCCCCAAAATCTGGACAATACCAAGAAAGGAGGGGTATCCATATTCATCAAGGACACCCACACCTCAAGACTGGTGGCAATGCACGATGCATCGGAGACCATCCAGGTGCAATTAACCATAGGCAAGACTGCTCTGCAAATTGTAGCATGTTACAGGCCACCCTCACAAACTCAGGAACCTCACATGGCCTTCCTGAAAACACTAGAGGGATAAATGTATCACCAAACACCATCATACTAGGTGACTTCAATTACCCTAATATAGACTGGGAACACTACTCAAGCCAAAACACCCTAGCCCAAAAGTTCCTGGAATTCATAAACTCAAATGCCATGGAACAACTAGTCACCATCCCCACAAGAGGAGATAACATACTTGATCTCATCATCACGAACATGGGAGCACAATGTTCAACACCGGAGGTGTACCCTCACTGGTGAGATCAGACCACAAACTAATCTCGCTGGAGGTCCTCATCCCACCCCACCTGAAATAAAAAGACCACAGTAAAGAACTTCTCAAAAGCCGACTTCACACTTCTAAAGACTAGTGTGGTCTCCTTTAAGGCCCCGAGCGGGAAAACAGTACTCAAGCCGCTGAATCACTTACAAATGCCTTCTACCAGCACCTGCAGGACTGCATGGATAAGGCAATCCCAAGCAAAACAAAGACTCTTTGTACCAAAGGCAAGCGTCCAGTCTGGTGGACCCCAGCCATAAACAAACTCTACAACAAAAGGAGGAAGCTACTACAAGATAGAGCAAAATCCTTAAAAGGTAAGACACCCTTGATCACTATAAGTAAAAACTAAGAGCTCTCATAAAATCATCCAAAGCAAATTTCGAGAGAAAAATAGCTAAAGACTCAAAAGACAATCATAAGGCCTTCTTTAGCTATGTTAGAAACCTGGGAGGAAACTCCCAGATATGCTCAGAGCTAGTTCAAAATGATGTGAAGATTACTGATCCTACAGACATTGCCAACATACTGGCTGACAGGTTCAGTGCAAACTTCTCCCCTCCCCAAAGAGAGATATCTATACCAAACAATTGCAGCCCCCAAACATCTCCAGCGCCCAAGTGAGAACTGCTCTCTCCAAAGCAAAAAACACAGCATCCATGGGACCTGATGGTGTCCCCGGCTGTGTGCTCCATGAACTCAATGAGGAATTAAACCCACAGCTAGGACAGCTGTTTAATCAAAGTCTTACCTCTGGATACGTACCCAGGGAGTGGTGCACTGCAACTGTGGTACCACTTCATAAAGGCGGTGCCTCCACCGACCCTGGAAATTACCGGCCCATTAGCTTGACAAGCCTTATCTGCAAAGCCATGGAGAGGATCATAATGGACCTCATAAATAAAGACATAGGGAATTTGCAGACTTTGGATCCAACCCAGTTTGGCTTTGTCAAAGGCAGATCATGCCTTTTAAACTTGGTTGACTTTTTCGAAACAGTCACCAAAGCCATTGATGAGGGAAAGGCAGTCCATACAGCCTACCTCGATCTGGCTAAGGCCTTGATACAATACCCCATTCGGGTATCATTGAAAAACTCATCAGCTTAAATGTCAACCCATACATCACAAGATGGGTTGCAAACTGGCTGAGTGACAGAACCCACAGGGTCAGAGCTGCTGGCGCCATGTCAGACTCAAAGCCTGTCACAAGTGGTGTCCCACAGGGCTCAGTCCTGGGCCCACTCTTGTTTGGCATCTACTTTTCCAGTACAAGCAAACACAGGAGGGTTATGGCTGACAAAGTTTGCAGATGACTGCAAACTCCATAGTAGAAAACACATCTGACACAGATATCCTTCAGAAGGGTCTCACAGAAACGGATAACTGGTGCCAGAGCCATGGCCTAAAGTTAAATGCCAAAAATGCATAGTCATACCCTTCGGGAAAAACAAGGTTACCCTAGCTACCAAATAGGTGGCAATCCACTGAGCACAGAAGAAGTTATCAGGGACCTGGGGACCCAGGTTGATAGTAGTCTGTCATTCGACACCCATGTAGCTAAAGTAGTTAGGAAGACCTTCTACATTGCCCACCTTATCATGAAGGGATTCTCATCTAGATCAAGGGAGGTCATAGTCTCCCTTTACTCATCACTCATCAGACCAATGATTGAGTACAATGCCCCATTCGGAATGTATCTGACCCGACACTTGCAGCAGCTGGAGAGGCCACAAAGTTCCTCACCAAAAGGATAAAGGGTCTCAAAATCTGTCCTATGCTGCCCGACTGAAAGAACTCCAGCTCTATTCAGTCGCTCGCTTACTGCTCAGAGGTGACCTTTGCCTAACATACAAGGCCATGTCAAACCCAGATTTGATGAATATGCTTCACCTCAAAAATCTAGATCCATCAGAGCCACAAGGGCGGAGACTTAAACCTTGACACGGCTATTAATAGGACGTGCTGGAGGGATAGATTCATCACCCAAAGACTCCCTATGCTGTGGAACAAAATCCCGGTACATGTGAGGCAGAGCACCTCGCTGGCCTTGTTCAAGAGAAATCTTGACCAATGGATGGGAGATCGCAGATATACCCCAGGGATTACCTCAGTGTCACTGCTCGACAGAGGCACAGAAAAATAATGGGTATAGTTCCCCATACTAAAGGGGTGGCCTAAGCCACAAAACGATGGGCTAGGCTTGTAAATGCCCTCGGGCAGATAGCCTAGTATGAACCTATGAACCTATGAACCTATTACCTCTGACCCTAGCACTAAACTGCTAGGAATCATAATAGATGATCAGCTTAAATTTGATCTCCAAATCACCACCTCTATCAAAAAGACTCACCAGAAACTCGGACTCCTTTACCGAAAAAAAAAACATCTAACCAACTCAGCCAGAAAAACTCTCTCCCATGCATTTCTTCTTCCCACCCTCCTTTATAGCTTTCAATTATACACACATCTTAACACCACACTCATAACCAGACTTGAAACTACATATAATAAAGTTGCCAGATTTGCTGCAGACCATACCTACAAATCACACCATTGCCTATCTCTTAAACAGTTGCAGTGGCTTGAATTCCCTCATTTGTTGCTACTACAGCAACTGTTAATTATCCACTCTGTCCTCTATCTACCATCTTTCTGCCCTAGCCTTCAATCAATTATAACTAAATATTCCCCAACCAGGACATTATGTAGCTCAGACCAAGACTTCCTACAGATCTATAAACCCAAAACCAAATCAGGGTGTTTACTTTATAACTATAACCTTGCTACAACTTGGACCCAACTACCCCTAGAAATTAGGTCCCTTAACCAAACAAAACATTTCAAACTAGCCACTTAGGAATATCTAATAAATAAATGGTCCTGCCATTGTAGTCATCCTCCCTGAAACTACCTAACCCTAGCTTGTTTCTCATCCCTCCTTTCTCTTCTACTGTCTGTCAATATCCATCTACCTCTCTGTCTCGTTGCTTAACCTCAGCATTATCTTACTACTCCATCTGGACCTATACTGTATATAACTACTTAGAAATAATGAACACTGTCTCCCTACATTGACATTGTACCTAAGTTTTTGTTGTAAAAATTCTGACATTGTACTCTACTGCTTTTCTGTATGATTTGTTGTAAATGCTTTTTGCAGTTTGATCTCTAGCATTTGTAACCATTTTCTGTAAAATTTTATTGTGAAATGTTATTTCTCTAATTGTTTTAGCTGTCAGTGCAATTTTCTTCCTGACTTTATGTAAAATGTTAATACTGCGCTATCTTCCCTGTAACAACGTTGAACACAGAGGAAACGCAGTGCAGTCTCTGAAAGCAAGCTTTAATTGTAAATTTGATAAAATGTCCAGACAGAAAATAAGACAGTATCAACTTGTAGAACACAATGAGTTGAGTGCTTTCACCTACTAAATGTAGGCTTCCTCAGAACTGTGCTCTTACATTTCTGTTGTGTTTAAATAACTTATCTGGCGCCATTTTCTATATGCAGCCCTTAAAGTTGTATTACTCAATTGAGTTAAATAAAATTAAAAAACAAAATTGAAAAACTGTAAATGTCAAAATCTTCATTATAAAATATATTAAACTGTATAAATATAAAATATATAAAATATGTTGTGCTTAAAAATACAAAGATCAAAAACTTTATATAATACCTTAAAGATATTTCTTAAAAATTATTTATGTATAGTCACATATTATTGCATCAATGTTAACCCATCATTTAGTTCGTAAGTCTAATATCACTAATTTTTCCACTGTAGTCATCACAATTTTATGTGTTGTAAATTCATTACATTTTCCTAGCTAATAACTATTCCATAACATTATCTTCTGGATGCTCTTTGAACTAATATGGGTTTTAAAGATATGTTGTCATTCAACCCCGGTGCGGTTGATGCATCCGTGTACAATTGCCACCACACCTTCCTATAACTTAACATTTCCTTCATACTACCTCCCCTTGGATTGTGTTTAACTTGTTCCAATATTGCAAATTTAAATTTATGTTCCTCACCATATTTTTCTATGTGTCTGTATAAGGCATTGTTGTTGTCCTTCCTTCTTACACTATACATATGATCGTAAATTCTCCTTTTGAAATCTCTCTCAGTTTTTCCTATGTAGTATCCACTACATGCTATACACTTAGCCATATATATAACAAAACTGGTGCTACAGTTCCTCTTCCTAAACTTAATTTTACTTTTATTGATATTCTCCAATACTAGCTCGTGAATCTCCATGATATCCCCACACTGATTACAATGGCCACATTTGGTTGTTACATTTGCCCCAGTATCCCTAATCTGGCTCTGATCTCCTGTTATTCTTTTTTCCAATAACTTCTTCAGATTATATCCCATTTTGTATACAAAAAGTGGTTTCTCTCCTACACATTTGACTAAACTATCATCCACTATGAATATTTTCCAAAATGATTCCATAATCTTCTTAATCCGATGTACATAGGGTGTATATTCTAAGACACATGCACGTTGGTATCTAACTATGCTATTGAGTGTGTCTGCAGTTGTATGTGGTCCATTGATTTGTTCATAACTTCCTAACAGTGGGATATATTTTTTTCCCCATTGTTTGATGACCTATTGCTTCACATCCCTCATCATCAATTCATCATATTTCCTTTCTTCAAATAATTCTGTAACATAATCCATTTCCTTTATCATTTCCTCTAACCTTGAAGTCATCCGGGCAACCCTTATGCATTGTCCTTTGTATATGTTGTATAATAATTTTTTGGGATGGTTGCTAGTATATTGTAAGTAATCGTTGGAAAAGGTGTTCTTTCGAAATATCGCTGTCTTAAATCCCTTGCTATCATGTGATATAAATGTATCCAAGTAGGCTATACATTTGTACTCACTGAGTGAGTGAGCTTTAAAAATTCACTACTTGAATTAATGAAAGTAATAAATTTGTTTAGTTCTTCCATACTACCCTTCCATAAGATGTAGATGTCTTTAAGGTATTATATAAAGTTTTTGATCTTTGTATTTTTAAGTACAACATATTTTATATATTTTATATTTATACAGTTTAATATATTTTATAATGAAGATTTTGACATTTGCAGTTTTTCAATTTTGTTTTTTAATTTTATTTAACTCAATTGAGTAATACAACTTTAAGGGCTGCATATAGAAAATGGCGCCAAATAAGTTATTTAAACACAACAGAAACGTAAGAGCACAGTTCTGAGGAAGCCTACATTTAGTAGGTGAAAGCGCTCAACTCATTGTGTTCTACAAGTTGATACTGTCTTATTTTCTGTCTGGACATTTTATCAAATTTACAATTAAAGCTTGTTTTCAGAGACTGCACTGCGTTTCCTCTGTGTTCAACGTTGTTACAGGGAAGATAGCGCAGTAGTACTCAACGTTTATTTTGATTCTGCAGTCGTACCATGGAGGGATCTACAGAACAGTCTCTGGCACAGACTCCCTCTGGGAATACTGACATACATTCCATTATGGTAGAAGCATCGGCACTCAGAGAAGAAGTTTTCAAGCTAACTCAAATTTGTACCGCTTTGGTTCAGAAAGCGGACAACAAAGAAATAGAAAACGTTAAGGTCCAGACAGATAATGGTGATCTATTTGTTAAAAAATTGTGTGATGGAGTTTATGGTGGAAAAAGGGAGCAGGGCTGCGTCAGTATCAAGTCGCCGGCAGACTCGGTTAACCCTTCAACCAATTCGAAAGGTACAACAAGCATTAAAGGTACAAATAGCGTAGAAGGAGAGCCAAGCGGCACGGACGACTTATTGGTAGCTGTCTCTGCAGAACCATTCCACAACTCACGTGAGGGCAAATGTAAAGACATAGTAACTTCAGCGATGGGAGAAGCATTAATCGGACAACCCAAAGCATCAAGTAAAAAAAGTGAAATAGATCTTTCAGTGACACATTTTCCTAGCTTATTAAGGGATAGTTTAAACCTCTAATAATAAAAATAACGAAACGCACAGAATATAATGAAAAAGGTTTAATGCATAACCAAAAACTGAGTGCTTTCACCCGTCACAAACGCGGGTTTCATCAGAGTCACTCTGATGAAACCCGCGTTTGTGACGGGTGAAAGCGCTCAGTTTTTGGTTATGTATTAAACCTTTTTCATTATATTCTGTGCGTTTCGTTATTTTTATTATTACAAGTTTACTGTTTCTTGTCTTAGTAACTATAGTTTAAACCTCAATTCTACTGACATAACTTTTGACTTTTCTTTATACGAATACGACGACAATGAAGAAGCTCATCGTATCGGAACTAAACCCAAAAGAGTTATACCAGAAAGAACTTATTCTAATGTGGTGGAGAGAGCAACAAAAGAAAAAGGTACTGTTTCTACATCTGTCAATGCAACTAACAAGTTGACAGACAAGACACATAACAATAATGTAGAGATTAATAACGTGCAATTAAAAATGTTCTTTGCCAATAATTATAATTTTAACAATTATGACAATGTCAAACAGCAAACAAGAACTGCAGTTCCCATGAAAGGGACACTAAGAGATATGATATATATGCTTGGAAAGAAATTGAATGTGATTAATGGTTTAAAAATTGATAATGGATATTTACACGAATGTCTGACTTTGAAAATAGTACCTATGAGACTTCGTTTTTTCTAAATATCCATTGGGTGTAGAAATAACAAATCAAAGTATAGATGAATTTAATCAATTTTTTAACGAATGTGGTTATAAATTTATGAATATGTTAATTAAGTTCAACGATGAAAAGTTATCTCAACTTATTGTAGAGGTTGAGGAACTTAATGTTTAAATAGTAAATGATTTGATGTTTAAACAACTGGAAAATTTATACATGAAACAGTTTCAGATAGCCAATAAAACAACAAAGATGGGATATGAGAAGAAGTGTAAAAAATTGAATAGGGATATATCTCAATATAAGGAAAACAAAGCCTACTTGTGGAAAGAGAACAATACAGAATATGGGATAGACAATAGTGACAGACACACAGGGGGAAAATTCAACAGGGTAGGGTATGAGAACAAAGAAGGTTTCAAAGGCAATTGGAATCACAGACAACATTTTCAAAGGACATGGAACCCCCAGTATTGGAAAAGAAAACATATGAGAGTAACAGAGAGTTATTATCCCAAAAATCAATAGGAAGGTATTCAAAGGGGACAAAGGACAGATCAGGTTATTTATTAACATTAAATACGACAATCAACACACATACCAATAATAACAATAACATATTAGTGGAGGGAACAATTCACACCCTTAATAATTTTAAAATTTATAATTACACAAATTTAATAGTCAACAAAACTCATTTTGACTTGCTATCTAAGGATATGAAATTTATCCCGACACCTCCATTTGATGTGGTAGATCACTTAAGTGAGGTGAAATTGTTCACCAGGAAACTCAGTTTAGCAATAATGTTTCAGAAGAAAGACCAAGCAGAAATTAAGGACAATGTTATAGCAGAGAACAAATTAAAAAACAAAAGTATATTTGTTCCACCCACAAACCCTAAAGTAGAGATGTATGAAAAACATGTGATAAGGGAAGTTTACAAATTGAAGAATAAAACTAGAATGAAGGCCATAAAAGACAACTTAACACTGAAGGAGAGGGAAACACTTACAAAATTCAGGGGAGACAAAGACATACGTGTAATGAAACCGGACAAAGGGGGAGGGGTGGTACTGTATGATAAGTTGGAATATTTCAACAAATTATTTTCTTTATTGACCCAATCAGGGAATTATGAAACAGTATCACGTAATGAAATTAATATAGCATATCTTAGAATAGATTCTTACATAGAAGAATTTTGGATAGACAACCAAATTAATACGGATGTATACAATTTTATTAAGGTAAGACATTCCAGTATTAGCCACATTAGTTGGTATACCAAAAGTACACAAAAGTGTAAGTGACCCCCCATTTCGACCTATAGTTTCAGGAAGTCTAGCAAAAACATTCCCCCTAGGAATAGCTGTGGACACCTGGCTAAAAAATATGTACAACCACATCCCACATTTGATAAAAGACTCTTGGGATTTTTTGACTAACTTCCCTACACAAGTGGAATGTAGTGATCTTATTTACATAACTATAGATGTCATCGACCTATATTCATGCATTCCCAAACAGTTGGGATTAGAAATGTTTTGTGATAGCATAAGGAAACACACAAACATAGATTGGGATCATGTATGTTTAATAATGGACTGTATGTCATTAGTATTGGAACATAACTACATATATTTTGAAGGAGAATACTATCGGCAATGCAAAGGTGTAGCAATGGGATCAGCTAGTGCACCTATCTATGCCAATATAGTTATGTTAAATTGGGAAGAGACTGTTTTATTTCCTAACACTCTGTTTAAACATGTAATACATTACACTAGATTTTAAGATGACATCTACATCTTATGGAAGGGTAGTATGGAAGAACTAAACAAATTTATTACTTTCATTAATTCAAGTAGTGAATTTTTAAAGTTCACTCACTCAGTGAGTACAAATGGTATAGCCTACTTGGATACATTTATATCACATGATATCAAGGGATTTAAGTCAGTGATATTTCAAAAGAACACCTTTTCCAACAATTATTTACAATATACTAGCAACCATCCCAAAAAAATTATTATACAACATATACAAAGGACAATGCATAAGGGTTGCCCGGATGACTTCAAGGTTAGAGGAAATGATAAAGGAAATGGATTATGTTACAGAATTATTTGAAGAAAGGAAATATGACGAATTGATGATGAGGGATGTGAAGCAATATGTCATCAAACAATGGGGAAAAAATATATCCCACTGTTAGGAAGTTACGAACAAATCAATGGACCACATACAGTCGCAGATACACTCAATAGCACAGTTAGATACTAACGTGCATGTGTCTTAGAATATACACCCTATGTACATCAGATTAAGAAGATTATGGAATCATTTTGGAAAATATTCATAGTGGATGATAGTTTAGTCAAATGTGTAGGAGAGAAACCACTTTTTGTATGCAAAATGGGATATAATCTGAAGAAGTTATTGGAAAAAGGAATAACAGGAGATCAGAGCCAGATTAGGGATACTGGGGCAAATGTAACAACCAAATGTGGCCACTGTAATCAGTGTGGGGATATCATGGAGATTCATGAGCTAGTATTGGAGAATATCAATAAAAGTAAAATTAAGTTTAGGAAGGGGAACTGTAGCACCAGTTTTGTTATATATATGGCTAAGTGTATAGCATGTAGTGGATACTACATAGGAAAAACTGAGAGAGATTTCAAAAGGAGAATTTACGATCATATGTACAGTGTAAGAAGGAAGGACAACAACAATGCCTTATATAGACACATAGAAAAATATGGTGAGGAACATAAATTTAAATTTGCAATATTGGAACAAATTAAACACAATCCAAGGGGAGGTAGTATGAAGGAAATGTTAAGTTATAGGGAGGTGTGGTGGCAATTGTACACGGACGCATCAACCGCACCGGGGTTGAATGACAATATATCTTTAAAACCCATATTAGTTCAAAGAGCATCCAGAAGATAATGTTATGGAATAGTTATTAGCTAGGAAAATGTAATGAATTTACAACACATAAAATTGTGATGACTACAGTGGAAAAATTAGTGATATTAGACTTACGAACTAAATGATGGGTTAACATTGATGCAATAATATGTGACTATACATAAATAATTTTTAAGAAATATCTTTAAGGTATTATATAAAGTTTTTGATCTTTGTATTTTTAAGCACAACATATTTTATATATTTTATATTTATACAGTTTAATATATTTTATAATGAATATTTTGACATTTACAGTTTTTCAATTTTGTTTTTTAATTTTATTTAACTCAATTGAGTAATACAACTTTAAGGGCTGCATATAGAAAATGGCACCAAATAAGTTATTTAAACACAACAGAAACGTAAGAGCACAGTTCTGAGGAAGCCTACATTTAGTAGGTGAAAGCGCTCAACTCATTGTGTTCTACAAGTTGATACTGTCTTATTTTCTGTCTGGACATTTTATCAAATTTACAATTAAAGCTTGGTTTCAGAGACTGCACTGCATTTCCTCTGTGTTCAACGTTGTTACAGGGAAGATAGCGCAGTAGTAGAACTCAACGTTTATTTTGATTCTGTAAAATGTTAATATTGATTGTGGAGCTTTTCTCCTCGGGTCTCCACTAAAAATGAGCTAATGCTCAGCTGGACTAACCCAGTTAACAAATGTAAAATAAATAAAATAAATAAATAAATAATTGAGTACTTCATGTGAGCATTGGCCCTTTTATTTGCCAGTAAGGAGGACTTCATGGAGGTGTGTGAACAACAGCATCACAGAGGGTATTTTGAAATACCTCTTACAACCAAAACTGTGGAGACAGGCCAACAAAATGGGGGAGAATGTTTCAGACATAGAGACAGTATGTAAGTATTACTGTTATACATTTGGATTAATGCTAGTCTAACAAAGTTTGTGTGGACATGGAGTTTCTGCGTGATTTTAACTCTGACAGTCTTATATGTCTGACATAACTCTCAACTGTAAGGCTATCCACAGAATGGCCAGAGTTTGGACTCCTATGTTTGGTGTGTTCCTCAGACATTTTTGGTCTTTGGAAAATCAGTAGCATACTCTGGGGACTGCAGTCAGTACATGCTAACATCCATTTGTGTTACTGACTTAATATCCCACAGAAAAGATATGTGACATCAAACCCAGTGACACCAGTAACTGTCTAAATTTATAACAGCAATATGTCCAATATATCCCTGCATTTAGGCCTCTGTCCCCCAATTATATCAGGGTTTGTCCAGATGTCATGCACTAAGAGGTTCAGCAGTACATAGTATCATTTATTGCCTTCATTCCTGCTACCATCTCGGTGATGTCATAGACCCCCAGACAAGGCAGCGGCCATAGATATGAGTCCTGTGCCTATACATTCTGTGAGAAACTGTACATTTGAGAAGTCTGTGTATGTCTGGCCATTGTTAGACTGTCAAGATTGTGTAGCAGTGTAGTCTGTACATATTATTTGGGCTATGTAGGAAGGGGGGTACATTTGAGTGTCATGGGCCCTTTCTATTTGACTGTGCATGCTGTTCCAGTTTCTGGTTTCCTATCACCTGTATATGTTTGTACGAACAGACCGTGACATGTCCCGTAACACCTCAGGATTCCCACTACACTGGGACTTGAGGCAGTATATGTAGGGCTAATGTGTGAGTGGAAAATGGGATATTGCTGCTCACAGAGTCATTATACTGTAGTGTTCAGTTTGCTTAATGGAATGCTGCTGTTACTGTGGTGCAATTGGTTGTGGGTATGCCCTTTCACACCAGTATCTGTTTCCCACTAGTGTTACATCCCTGTAGTGTCTGTTATATTTGCAAATGCATGTGTACAGCCCCAGAGCTGGATTTCGGTAGTGTTATGTCAGTCTGATTGTAGTTTGGATGTTGCTTGTTAGCTGAGTGTAGTTTCTCTAATGTTGTGTTATGCCCACACATTCGAAGGATGTCCTGTTGTCTGGCCAATATCATTGGTCTGGTCGCCATAACTGTTATGTATTCCTGATACATGGGATGATTGAGGTCACTAACTAATGAGAAGCTACTGAGTCGCACACTTGTGATATTTCAGTCAATATATGTTAAGGCATACAGTGTTATTACATCAACTTTCTCAGCTTATCTACTCAAGTATTTTGGATATGTCCCTATTTTCATGCCTTTGTCCCCCCACTTTGTCAACCTTGGCCCAAATTCATTGCACTAAGGGGTTCTGAGCATACCTCTCCACTGCCAAAATTTTCACAGAACATCCAGATGTTTGGCCCATACGTTTGTTCTGTTCCACAATTTATTTGTATTTGTCTGGTAAATCACTGTGATGATCCAAGGATTTATGTCAGTAAATAATGACATAACATTTCAGTTTCCAACCTCATATCCTTCAGTAATTGTCTGCTGAAATGCATCCTGTTGCTGTAGCAAATGTTTTTGTTTCTAACAGCCCATCCCTCCCCCTTTTACAGCCTTTGTACAGGTGTCTTGCACTAAGAGGTTGAGAGGGACTGCACTGCATATGTATATGTATATATATATATATATATATATATATATATATATATATATATATATATATATAGATATATATATATTTCTCTTCCTTAATATATTTATATATGTATATTTATATTATTTATCCACTATTTCATATACATGTTTCAATATATATATATATATATATATATATATATATATATATATATATGTGCATATGTCTATATACAACACATGAATGATTCCACAGAGCTTTCTCCCTAATGTTGCATGCCTCTATTGCATGATATGTTTGAAAAAGTAACATCAATTCCTTCAGCTCAGATGGTGTAGTAGTACATCGCTCTGATTATAGTATACAGGGTCATAGGTCTGAGACTTGGGACTGATGTTTTTTTTTTTCCTTAATGTTAAATGACCAGAATGCATGATATGTGTGTTAAAGCATTATAGATTGTCACAGTTCAGATTTTGTAGTGGTATGTTACTGTGATTGTAGAGTGCAGCATCCTGGGTTCGAGACTTCGCAGGGCTGACTGTTTCGTTTCATTTTGTAAAGTATCAAGATTATGGGATTGACGTTGTAATTTTATGTTTACCTTCCATGACATCCCCCTATGTGCTTTCATTAAATTATATTCTTGTATGTCTATACTGTATGGGGCACTTTTGTTTATATGGGGTTTCAGATCTTTTTTAGACTGACGTCTCACTTTTGGACCTGCTACACTACCCTGGTAGACAAAAAACAGTTGCTACATGATTTAAGTTTACAAAAATAATTTTAATGCTACTTTTTCATAGACAAGTAAGTTACCTGTCGTGTTACTCAAACCGTGAATGCTTGCATGTAAAGCCAGTACTCTAACCACTACAATATCTCAGCACAGAAATTTCACCTCTATATTTGCATTTATCTTCTAGGGGATGTTTAAGCTATGTTAAGCAGACGGCCATAACACGCACATCTGCTTAGCTAAACATTCCTTAGGCTTGAAAAAGAAAGTTTATATTATTAGTATATAATTATGTTATATAAGTGAGTCTTGTGGTGTTCAGACAACTCATTGAGGACTGCAATCGTGAAATAATGGCATTCATTTGGCTTTCAGGCTTCTATCCTTCAGAGACTCCTGCTAATACATATCTTGTTTTCTATAAAATTTCTAAGTGTGTGAGGGCAATTTTTGAGGTGTGTCCCTAATTTATTATTTATTCTCCCCATCATTTGTGCCTTTGTCAACATGCACTGTTGTAAGAGGATATTGGAATACATTTGCTTTCAGACGTCTACCCTTATATAATTCATGCTAATGCATGAGCTGTTCTCTATCAACTTTCTATGTTTGTAAGGGCTATATGTGTGTTTTGTCTCTTTTGAGGGATTTATGCTCATTATATGTGTATTTGCACACATTTCCTGCTTTAGCAGGTTGCAGAAGTGTCATACGGCACTTTAGCAATGCAGGGGGAATGTCACAGAACCTGTCACAGACCGCCTGCATTGATTTCTTCATGCTGATGTTTCTTTCAGTGTCTGCAGATGCTGAAATGATCATTATCTCATTTCAGAGTCTGCGGACACTGAAATATTGGCATAATATTTGAGTAAATCTCAAATAGTATGTCAGTTCAGCTTAGAAAGTGCCGTGCAGCACTTTCTGAGTGCAGGGGCATGTTCAGTGTCCATGCACTACTTGGGCATGCCCCCTGCACTCATTCATGGTTCTTGTCTGTATAAGAAGTACAGCGGTGTGCCTTCATGAATATTTAAGGTGCGCTGCTGTGGTAAACGGACACAAACCACTACATGCAAGAATAGTCTTATTATTGCACGGATTTTGTTGAATCCAGGGGAGAATCTATGAAACTATTACAGCCTTATGTGCAAAAATAAAATAGCTAATAGATTAACAAACTGTTTTGTACATGCAGACAAAGTTTTCTGTCATAAATGCAGGCTTTGAGTTGATTTTTATTATTATTAGAATTTCAGTTATTCAGTGTGTATGAAATCTGGATGGTGAAAGTAAAGCAAAAAAAATGTGATTCTTTTGCACAGTGTATCTTTCAACTTGTATAACAAATGCAATGATACCTGTCAAGTAAACAGTCTGCTTCAGTTATTTAAGTTCAAATATTTGGCTTTAGCTTGAAAGAAGTCAACATTTATTACCAGCACTATCCATCCATCCATCCATCTATTCATCCATAACCCCTTTTTTTCCAATTTTTACACATGGGACACTTCTACAGTGACAATCATCTAGAGCCAAGGTTTACACCACCAGGTGGCTAATCCTGGACGGTAATTCTTCCACACCACACATTCACCTGCACACGTACACCTATGGCCAATTTAGAGTGCCCAATCCACCTACTGCATGTCTTTGGAATGTGGGAGGAAACCAGAGCACCTGGAGGAAACCCACGCAAACACAGTGAGAAAATGCAAACTCCGCACAAAAGGTACCCTACCTGAGAATCAGACCAGAAAACCTCTTATTATAAGACAACAGTGCTATCCACTGTGTTACTATATTTGTCACCAGCACTAGTTCTCCAAAAATGGGTGACCACAGTGGTGCAGTGGTTAGCATTGTTGCCTCACAGCAAGAGGTTCTCCGGTTTGATCCTCGGCTGGGGTACCTTCTGTGCAGAGTCTGCATTTTCTCCCTGTGGTCATGTGGGTTTCCTCCAGGTGCTCTGGTTTCCTCCCACATCCCAAATACATGCAGTAGGTGGATTGGACACTCTAAATTGGCCTTAGGTGTAAGTGCGTGCATGTGTGTTCCTTCTGTGGAAGGTTGGGCACTGGGCTGGTAACTCAACACTGTAAAACTTCACTACCAATCATGAGTGGACAGGTGATCCACTGGGGTGACCCCTAACCAGGAAAAGCCAAAAGAAGAAGAAGACTAGTCCTCAGAAATCACATCATGTAGATTTCTATTCTTGGATTCTTGGTCTGCAGGCTGAAGCAAGAAAATATGATTTCCATATAAAGCAACTCCGCACGGCTAATCAGGACCCGAAACCTGCAGCAATGATAATCCACTTTAGAACAAACTATATAGGAAAAGCTCATACTCCAACTCTTACCTCCATTTTAACAGCGGACATCCATATTTCCAAAAGAAGGGTATAATTAAGGGCCAGTTGATCCGGGCTTCTCGAATGTGTAGTACATTAGGAGATTTTACAGAAGAAGTGCAAAATTTAAGAAGTTATTTCATGGAGAAAGGTTACCCAGAGGTTTTGTTTGACAATTTAGCACAGGAGATCTACCAGAAAAGAGAAATTCATTAGCCCCCTCTTTTAGGAACAGGTCCCTCCAATCTAACACAGAAACATCAACAGAATGTAATGGAGGTTAAAAACAGTTTCATTTACACCTTCAATAAGAATGCTGAAAAAATTAAGGGTATTGTTTCTCAATATTGGCCTATTTTGAGTCTACACGGCGAAACAAAATGTTTTGTCGCAGACCAACCGCACTTTGTTAGAAAAAGAAATAAGAATCTCAAGGAAATTTTTGAAACTAAACATATTTTGGAGATGGATAAAACAAAAAGAAATGGGGTACGTATTCTTGTGGCAATTGTAAACAATGCCAAGCCATGATAAACCAGGACAGGGTGAAAATCCCTTCTAGGAAATTTAAGTATATCTCAAAGAGATACTACAATTGTGGTACAATAGGGGTAGTGTACTTAGGGATCTGTAAAACCTGTGATAGTTTTTATATAGGAAAAACAGAACGTCACCTGAGGAAAAGGGTTTATGAACATTTTAATGATGTGGCCAAACAGAAAGAGAGTAATGCCTTTTATAAACACTCCCTAATATGTGAAAAAATGAATATCAGGTTTATGGTACTAGAACAAGTAACACAGGATATCAGAGGTGGAAGTTGGGAAACCAGATTAGAATATCGGGAGTTGTATTGGCAATTGAAATTGAATTCCAACAGGTCTCCAGGCTTGAATGACAGTATTAATATCAAGAGCGTATTGAAATTAAGGAAAGCTCGCCTGTAACACTGTGGATTCCCTTTTCCTTAATAGGTTGAAACATCATAGGGAGGCTTAAATTAAGAGGAAAAGACTTTTCCTCTAGTCAATTTAATGCATATGGTAAGATATTAGATTTATGTTGGGTCTTACAGACGTTCACAAGAGAAATTTTAGCGAGGGAGTAGAGTTTATCATCCTATTTGAGTTGTTAAGGCACCTTGAAATATGATAGGATTATTCAACACAAAGTCTCTTAAGAACATTCATTTTTAAGAACAACAGACAGCAAATAGATTACACAGCACCAATTATATTTGTGTGGACTAGATGAAAGTTTTTATACATAAAATGTTTTTAGTGTTTTTATATATATAGTTTAATTTAAACAACGAACATAAATTGTTCAGTTTTTATAACAACAGTTTGTTTTGTAATTACTGCAAAGCAGAATGGTTAATTAAATTAATTAATTGATTTAGTTAGTCAGGTGACAGGATTTTAACTATTTAAAGATCTACATTGAATGCATATACACTTTATCCTTGAAAAAGCCTGGTAATATCCGGGTGAAAGCGCTTGGTTATTCTGTGTGTTTCAATAAAGGCTGCTGTTTTTGGACGTATTGAACTATCGTGGCATTTGTTCTAAAGTGGATTATCATTGCTGCAGGTTTCAGGTCCTGATTAGCCGTGCAGAGTTGCTTTATTTGTTTTTTACATATTCTTACTGTTTACTGATGATTTCCTTATAAAAAAAGCATGTTAGCAGTTTTATAAAACATAATAATGTTTCCCCAATGCATCATCAAGGTGTAAAAATAGAAAGCCTGATGGTCATTTAATTATAGAAAATGTAAAGTAGGCCATATTATAATCGTACCTCTCAACTGTACAGGTTTTTGCAGAATGTCCAGATTTTTGCCTCAAATACTTGGTTTGTTCCTCATGAAATCTGTGATTTTCAGGTAAATCACAGAGGATTGAAGTCACTAAATAATGACTAAATAATGACATATATTTGAGATGCAGACTATATCCTTCAGAAAATGCATGTTAATGCAAATCCTGTTATTTTAGCAGGTTTTTAGGTTTATAAGAGCAAACACAGTGAGAAAATGCAAACTCCGCACAAAAGGTACCCTACCTGAGACAAGACAATACAGTTATGACTGCTGAATCCTACACAAATGCACTCTATAAGCACTTACACAAGTGCATGGATCATGCTATCCCAAACAGAACCAAGATACTGTCCTCCAAAAAAAAGGAAGCCAATCTGGTGGTCCCCTGCCATAAACAAACTGTACAACAGAAAGAAGAAATTGTTGCAAAAGAGAGTAAAATCCCATGAGTGGAGGAGCTCCCTGGTCAGCCTCAGTAAGAAGCTGAGATCCCTTATAAGATCCTCCAAAGATAGCTACAAAAACAAAATCACCACTGATTCTAAGGACAACCACAAAGCATTCTATAGCTATGTCAAGAATCTCAAGGGCAACACCCAGATCTGCTCTGAGTTATAGCACAACAGCATGAAAATTACAGAACCAACTGATATTGCCAACATCCTGGCAGATAGATTCAATGCTAACTTTACCCCCTCTCACCCCCTAAAGGGCCCATATCTATACAGGAAGAATGCAGAATCCCTGTAGTCACAACTACGCAGGTAAAAGCTGCACTCTCTAAAGCCAAAAACACAGCATCCATTGGACCGTACAACATCTTAGGCTGCATTTTACACAAACTTCAGAACGAACTGACTCCCCACCTAAGCACCATGTTCAATCATAGCCTCACATCAGGCTTTGTGCCCACTGAATGGTTTACAGCAACAGTTATCCCACTTCACAAAGGGGGGAGCCACCACTGATCATGGGAACTATTGCCCCATTAGCCTTATGAGCCTAGTCTGCAAGGCTATGGAATGTATCATCATGGAACTCATAAACAAAGACATTGGTAACCTCTAAACTCTGGATCCCACCCAGTTCAGGTTTGTGAAAGACAGATCATGCCTCCTGAACCTGATCAACTTCTTTGAGGCAGTCACCAAAACTGTAGATGAGGGTAAGATGGTTCATACAGCCTATCTTGACCTCGCCAAGGCTTTCAACATCATCCCCCATTCTGGAATTATAGCTAAACTCACTAAACTAGGTATACATCCCTACATCACAAGATGGGTTGCCAATGGGCTCACTGACAGAACCCACACTGTAAAAGTTGCACACTCCAAATCTGACCTCAAACCAGTGACAAGTGGAGTACCACAGGGTTCAGTCCTGGGACCTCTCCTGTTTGGTATCTACTTCTCTGAAGTACAGGCTAACACAGAAGGCCTCTGGCTAACGAAGTTTGCAGATGACTGCAAACTATGAACCATAGTTGAGTCCTCAAATGATATGGAAATCCTACAGAAGGGCCTCGCTAAAACAGATGCCTGGTGTCAGAGCCATGGCCTCAAGCTCAATACCAAAAAGTGCATTGTCATCCCCTTTGGTAAAAACTCTGTACCCATGTACTACTACACAGACAACAGTCTACTTAACACCAAATGTGTGATAAGAGACCTTGGGACCTAGGTGGACAGTAGTCTGTCCTTTAATAGTCACATCGTCACAGTAGTCAGATATTCCTTCAACGTGGCACACCTCATCATAAAAGGGTTCTCATCCAGGAAAAAAGAGGCCATTGTTCCAGTCTACTCGACTCTCATTAGACCCATTATAGAGTACAACGCCCCTTTTGGAATGTACCTCACAAGACATCTACAGTAGCTGGAAAGGCCACAGAAGTACCTCACAAAGAGGATTACTGGCCTCAAACAGATGCCCTACACTGACCATCTAAAAAAACTTCAACTTTACTCCATAGCATATTGTCTACTCCCAGGTGATCTCTGACTAACATATAATGCCATGTCAAACCCAGAGCTGTTGGATATGCTACACCTAAAGAAATCCCAATCCCTCCAAGTTACACGGTCTAGGGACCTAAACCTTGTCACCACAATAAACAGGACATGCTGGACGGAGAGATTCCTGTCCCAGAGACTTCCCATACTCTGGAACAGGCTACCCATCTATGTCAAGCAAAGTTCTTCATTAGCAGTCTTCAAGAAAAACCTTGATGAGTGGATGGGAAATAGGAAATACACCCCGGGGATCACTTCTGTGTCTCTGCTCGACACTGGCACAGAAAAATAACTTTCTTGGGTGGCGTAAACCAGG
This sequence comes from Protopterus annectens, assembly GCF_019279795.1. NCBI lineage: Eukaryota > Metazoa > Chordata > Ceratodontiformes > Protopteridae > Protopterus > Protopterus annectens. The sequence continues at coordinate 733,551,323 of NC_056745.1, forward strand.
GAACCTTGTTGGCTAGGCTTACATAGGCCTTCGGGCCGATAGCCTAGTACCTACCTATGAACCTACCTACCTATGAACCTATTTAAAATCTGTCCCTATTTTTGGTCCTTTGTCGCCCCCATTATTTTATGCTTTGTCCAGATATCTTGCAATAACAGGTTGAGAGGTATGATTACAATATTTAATTTAGTCTTTGAAATTGTAATCAATGTCATGGTAAGCCAGCATTGAGAATAGTACTACATAGTACTTGTCCTGTAACTCAGAATATTTATTGGAACTTTACTTCAGAGGCTTCCACTGTCAGTTGGTTTGATCTAGATAGCCATTCCAGTTACTATAGAAATAACTAAGTTCAAATAAATTTGCAAAGACTCTAGAAACCAAAATAACATAACATAATTAATCGAGCTTTTTAAATTAAACATATTGTCAGTACTGTTTATGTTCTGGAAGCCTCTGCCTTAGCTACAATCTTTACCAAACATTTATTTTTCTTTAATGTAGACTTGGATAACCTTCTTCAAACAATTGTGCATTTTTAACAAATGATCTGGGTCAAAAGTTCATGCAGCACAGAAAGGTACAATCAGCTTACATCAAAGTTCAAGTTGTACATATATAGTGTCTCAGAACAATATACTGTTAGTATAAAGCAGCAGTGTTTTGTTACTGGAATAATGAATTATCATAGCTAGAACATGGACTTAGTAGTAATACTGTGTTGAACATAGAAGTGTTCAGATTTGGGGTCATTAAAATAGGCGTTAAAGTGCTGGTTGCTGAAAGGAGACCAGCTCTACTTTTTTGTGATGGAAGTGAATAATACATAGTACATGGGAATATTTTCCTAAGATAGATAGAGAGATGGAGAGATATAGATATACACCATTACACCATGTGAGCTCTATATAAATATAGATATATACTATGACTCGTTATTACAGGGTAAACAAAATCACAGATAATGTAACTAGTACATATGACCATCGTTACCTAGGCTGACAATAAATAGAACTCAAGTCATGAGTGAAAAAAATATGAAAAAAATCTTACCTTAACAGAACTGCAGAACACAAGCAAGCACCGGTTATAAGAGTTTCTGAGATAAACAATATAAACGCTAAATTTAAACATAACAGTACTCATTATGCTTACAGTATTAAGCAAAGTATTATAAGCAGTAATCACAGCAGACATCAGAAATAGTACTCCCATGGATTCTCAAAAGCTTGCACGGAGTGCAAGATCGATGCAGGAACTCATGCAGGCAATATGTCTGCCGTGCGATCCAGGAACAGCCTGCAGGGACGTGCACGAGCGCTCCTGCACTAATCTTGCACGGGCTAAGCCCTGGTATGCAAATCACCCCATTTGCAGGTGAAATCCATGCAAATGAGGTGATTTTGTGATCCAGGAAGCTTGCAACAGTCCGTGAAGACTAGTGCTATCTGCAGAAATGTATTCGGTTAGTAACAGAGTACATTTCTGCAAAATCCAAAACGGAGCTATGACAGCTAAAAATAAAGGCTGCATATCAGTGAGGAAGCATGCCAATGGCCAAATATAAGGCCATTGGCATTGCAAATAATAAAAAAAAAAAAAAAAAAAATCGACTTTTATTTTTTTTAGCCGATCTCGGCTGTTTAAGCAAAGGGCGGTGGCGTGCAAATGGGATCAGGGGGAAATTAAGAAAATATACCTAAAATAAGCATTCTAACTAAAATCAGTATTCTGCAATGCAAGACAATGGCACGGCAGAAGACAACCTGGCCAGTGAGTAGTGGTTGCTAAGGGGGGAGGCTCAGTGTGACACATGTAACTATGCATTAGCAGGCAATCCTATGCAAATAAGGGGAAGGATAGTGAATCCCAGTTTTCCCCAGTATGTGCATCAGGTCCCAACAGTGTAAGAGTGTGTGTAAGCCTAGGAGGTAGGTGACATCATGGGGGGGGGTGCGTCAGGCATACTGTAACTAGATTGGAGCCCTGTGGCTCGGGTTTGCTACTAGCTTAGCACAGGTAAGCTAGGGGGTGTGTCTAAACCTGCCTAGCACTCTTTACAAAGCATAAGCGAGTGTGCGCACCACGCACTGGTTTTACAGGAAGAAAAAAGAAGTTAAACAAGGAAATAGCAGCAGTGTGCACATTTGAGCACTCTGTTTGCGCGGTGTGCACACGGGCTTAAACAGGGAGGCAATGGGAAGGAAAAACAGCAGTAGGAAGGTATTCAAGGAGAACTAGTGTAGCTGGCAGGTGAAATGTATCAGAACCAGCCAATTACACAGGCAGCAGATGCCCAGCCCAGAACACTACTATAAACTAAGCAAACACCTTCCCCTCTGATTTTTCCCACACTCTACACCACCAGTGTATAGAAGCGGGGAAATTTTAACAAACGAACCTACAAAATGAGAAGGGCTGCAGCAGGCAACATATAACAACATGCGCAAGAGGCTGAGGGTGGTGAGGATGTGAATGCTGCTGAATAACCCACAGTGAGGAGATGGAGAAGTGTGTACAGACCCAGGGTAATCTACCAGGGGCTACATGAGCTGGAGATAGTGGAGTGCTATAGGGTGGACAGAGACCTCTTATAGCAAATTGTTGAGCTGTGCCGGCCACACTTGACACACCAAACTGACCAAGGGGAACCCATCCCAGTGGATACCAAAGTATGTGTAGGGCTAGGTATACTAGCCACAGGTACCTTCCAAAGCACAACTGGGGATATCATGGGGATCTCACAGGCATCAGCATCCAGAGTATTCCACCAGTTCCTGGATGCCATGTCCGCACATGCCAGTGAGCATGTATATTTCCTCAACACATGTGAGGTGTTGACCAGCAATATGCATCTCTTCCACCAAATAGCAGAATACACTGGGGTAGTGGGTGCTATAGACTGCACACACATATGCATCAAAGCACCACCTGGTGAGCAGGGTAGGGCCTACATCAACCGCAGGGGCATCCCCTCCATCAACTGCCAGGTCGTATGTGATGTCCAGGGCATTATAATGAATGTGTGTGCTGGCTGCCTGGAAGCTATGACGATTCCCACATATGGCATCTGTACCAGAGATTTGCCACTGGAGACATCCCCTATGGTCACCTAGTGGGGGATGCTGGGTACACACTGGAGCCGTGACTGATGACACCCATCAGAAATGCACACACACCAGAACAACAATGTCATAATGAGGCACATGCACAGGCCAGACATATAATAGAACATGTGTTTGGGATGCTCAGGTCACGGTTCCAGTGTCTGGACACATCCGGTTGAGCCTTGCAGTATTCACCAGGTACATGTACCCAAATTGTTATGGTATGTGCTATGCTACACAATATGATCCTGTGGAAACAGCTGCAGCAGGAACAGCATAGGGCAGGGCCACACAGCCCCCCAGCAATGCCAAGGCCTGCACAGGCACAGAGTGACCCAGAGGAGGAACAACCTGAGCCTGCCCTAGTAGGCAGAAGAAGCCGTGCCCAGTATGGCCTGGCCTTGGCAAAGCAACAACGCATAGCACATGCACTGACACAGTAGGGACCCAGGGAATGACACCTCTCTATGACTTGCACATACAGTAAAAGAGTTGCCAAACATGACACTACCTGTGCTCAACCATGTATAGGGAGTGTACTATGTGCATCTGACATAGGCAGCCCTCCAACACCATCCGCAAGTCTGGCACACCCTCAAGGTAAGTCAATCAACCTACCAATTGCCAATTAGAGTAGAATGTGTTGTTACCTGTAGCTATGTTATGGATGTGAGCATGCAAGGGAATTGGGTAGCTGAATGTTATGGCAGTAGACAGTAGAAACCCATAGTGGCACCATGACATCTTTAACACACACTGGAGTCACCATAGTAGCCAGTACTACACAGGGTGACAAAACCCACTGCATGAAATGTTCTGAGCGATATGTGTGTCCATAAGACCCACACATGCCAGTCAGGATGGTTCACATTCCCAACAACAGTCTCAGCCATGAGGACAGGTGTAGACAAACTCAAACAGAGCCTGTGCCATGGCCCCAGAATGATGGCTATGGTTTATCTCCCCCCCAGGCCTGCACAGACAGACCACAGCAGGACAGGCAGTAGGATGTTAGTTCTGAAGGGTAGGAAGTCAGACAATAATATGTGGGGCAACCAAAGCCACGATCTGTAGTACACTGGTGCCTCTAGTCAGCATGATAGTTAGCAATACAGAATGAAATGGAGTACTTGACATACCAGTACAGTCATAACAAATGTGTACAAGTGTCACATGTGCACCCCACATCCTACATAGTAATGCAATAACAGTCAAGTGTGCCCCCTCCAACCCTGTGTATAAATGTAGAAATAGTCAGTTGTGCCCCCCCCATCCTACATAGTAATGTAATAACAGTCAGGTGTGCCCCCCCAACCCTGTGTAGAAATGTAAAAATAGTCAGGTGTGCCCCCCCATCCTACATAGTAATTAATAACAGTCAGGGGTGCCTCCCCAACTCAAGTGTAGAAATGTAGAAAAAGTCAGGTGTGCTCCCTCCTATGCAGAAATGTAGTAACAGCCAAAGCCAAATGATTGATGGATACCCTGCCGAGACAGCATGCTCCCTGTCGGTGTAAAACACAAAGGTCAGCACTGCAGCACAAACTACCTGGACACGATACACACATTCAATATAGACGGCCATACTGGGCATGCTCACACACTTAGAGAAATGAAGGTAATGTCAGTCAACAACATAATGAAAGGTCATAGTGGGCATGCTCACACAGTTAACACATGAAGGCCATGACTGCAAACACCAGTGGACCAGACATATCTGGCAGCTGCAGTTGTTAGTGCAGACACTCGTCAATATGCACCACTCATGCCTTGCACACACAGTGGATAGGAATACAGACATATATGTCAGGACAACACACTATAATAAGCCAAAGGTAGACGTGCATAGATGTGTGGAAGATGGTGACTGTGACAAGGAGCCATCCAGGCCCGTCCCACCAAACACACAGCCAAAGGGCCACAAACACATGAGGTGCAGATGTCACTCACTGCAGATACTAGCCACCAGTATCTGTCAGCATTACAGACTATGTGGTGCACGTGCCAGCTGTACAACATGACTGTATAAGGAAGTAGTCATCTAGCAGCTGTATACACATACCTGTGACATATGACCCCGTGTGTACCTGCATGTGGCATGTCAACCCCTAGATGAATGGGTTAGGTCCCATGCACACACCACCCTCCCCATAGCCCTACTATGACAAGCCTACTGAGGTCATCCAATGTGAAATACACATTTGGGAGAGTTGCAGCCTAGTAATCTCTGTGGTGCATTCCATAACTGCGTACTGCTGTAGTGTGATAAGCTAGTTAGGTAGGAGTTCTAACCCCAGACTTGGCAACTGAATGTGTGTGTGTGTGTGTTTGTGTGCATGTCTGTCTAAATGTACAGAGAGCAATGCTTTTTAGGGTACTCACACTCCATAACGCGCCTTGTAACTTTATACTGCTGTAGTGTAATAAAGTAGATAAGTAGGAGCTCTAACCCCAGACTTGCCAAGTGTGTGTATGTCTGACCATGTCGAGAATAATGCGTTTTAGGGTACTCACACTCCTTATAATTCATATACTCAACTTTGGCAAGGCTGCTGATGTCACCCACCTAGAAATACACCTCTGGGAAGGCTGTAGCCCAATAATCTATGTAGCACACCCTGTAACTGCGTACTGCTGTAGTGTAATAAAGTAGTTAAATAGGATTTCTAACCCCAGGCTTGACAACTGTGCTTGTGTGTGTATCTGACTGTGTAGAGAGCAATGCTTTTTAGGGTACTCACACTCCTTACAATTCATATACTCAACTCTGACAAGGCTGCTGATGTCACCCACCTAGAAATACAACTCTGGGGAGGTTGTGGTTCAATGTCTGTGTACGGAGCAATGCATTATAGGCTAGTCACATTCAGCACATTTCAAATGGCCTACTTTGGCAATCCTGCTGATGTCATTCATTGTGAAATGCACCTTTGGGGAAGGAGATGCCTAGTAATCTCCATGGTGCGTCCTATAACAGCTCCATGCTGTAGTGTGCTATAGACTTCTGTTAGGAGTTCTATACCCATACATGTCGGTTGTGGATGTTTTGTGTGTGTCTCACTGTCTGTGTAGGGAGCAATGCATTTTAGGCTAGTCACAGTCACTACAATTCAAATGTCCTACTTTGGCAATCCTGCTGATGTCATCCAATGTGATATGCACCTTTGGGGAAAGAGTACTCCAGTAATCTCCGTGGCACGTACTGTAACTGTGTAGTGCTGTAGTGTAATAAACTAGTTAGGTAGGCGTTCTACTCCCAGACATGACAAGTGTGTGTGTGTGTGTGTGTGTGTGTGTGTGTGTGTGTGTGTGTGTGTGTGTGTGTGTGTGTGTGTGTGTGTGTGTGTGTGTGTGTCATGTATCCTGTTTGGAGGTGCTGTGAGTGTGTGACACCTGTGGCCAATGAGCATATTTCGTATATGGTGGCCCTACTATATATCACAATGCCCACCATACAGAGATAACAGATGTGAAATAGCTGCAAAGCTGGGGTGCCAAGCCGTACTCATACATGTGATATCAAGGCCAAGCAATCACAGTTAGCATACTCAGAGCCCACTCTCAACTCATGTCTCATACACACACACACATGCCTAGGCAACAGCCAATATGTGGGTAGTACAGATAGTAACTATGGGGTGATAGCTGTGGGCTACAGAGGGCATGGTACTCTGTCTAATATGGATGTACATGCAGACAGTGCACCTTCTCCATGTTCCCAATGAACACCTCACATGTGATCCACAAAGGACAAAACATGCCTTGTATTGACAGATGCCACTGACTCCAGGGAATGCCATTAGCATGTTATCGTAAACCTGCTGCCCACAGTTCCCACCACAGATGGGCAAGACTGCACATCTGATAATAATCTCTGTTCACAACATGGGCCAGACACCTGTACATACATGTGGTAGGTGCACATGCCAGACACCTCCATGTCATGGACTAAGGAACGCATACATGGCAAGTGATGCACAGCATTGGTCACACACAGTAGTCACCCCAGGTGACTGGATGGGGGATACAATACCCACCTGTGTGGGCAAATGCAGAAACTACAGCCCTGAGCCACAATGCAGACCATTGTCATGTAGCCTGATGCTAAGGTATACCCATCACCTAGCCTTGTATAGCCTGCTGGCCCAGTCGACCACCACACACCCGTGCAGACATGCACCCATGCATGTCAGTATAGGCACCCTGTGTGTTTGTGCATGTGTTGTATGGTGCATATGTTTACATCCACACTCACTACAACCCCCATGGGCATACTGACGCATGCTGTCTGATGTCAGATACCTCTTCATACCCTTTGCCCATACAACCTCCGTATTACCCGTGTGATGCATGTGATACCTGCACACTAATGTGTTGTGGCATTCCCACTACTGATGAGTTGTACTCCTGGTCCTGCCAAGTGTGTCAATGTGTGTGCATCCCTGTGAGAGTGTGGCTGTGTTGACGCTGGAACCTGTTCATGTGAACAGGAATGTGTATCTCACCTACTGTATAGCTACTGTATCCCTGTTGCAGATGTCCCTCACCATCACAGCTATGTTCTGAGGGCTCCACAACAAGTAACCTGTGTGGCACATCCAGTAACTGCATACAACTGTGATAGCACTACATAGACATCAGAGGTTTGATACCCTGTCCTGGTAGGTGTGTGACACAAACATGGTTCAGTTTTACTCTCCCACCCCTCCCTGACATATCTTTGCCTCTGTCTGCCTCTCCCACTCCCTCTCTGGTGGATGTGGAGACCTACACCTACTTTGCTTAGACAGCAGCATGTGTATTTTAAGTGATGCTCATGATCAGCTGATGGCCTCTGCACAAATTGCAGCCCTCCCCTAGCTGATTGAATTTTAACAGCTGTGGTAACATTCCCATAGCCAATTGCATGGAAACACACCCCAATATCTAGGAACATCATGTTGGTGTTGTCCCTTTTCATTCACTGTGAGCAGGAACTAGATCTGTTGTTTGGCAAACAGCATCTCAGATGGATTGGGAATTTACCTCAAACAACATACACTGTGGAAACAGGGCAACACACAGGAGAGGGATGTGCCTGACCTGACTACAGACTGTATCTGCTGCTATACTGCATTTGGAGTTATGTTGGTTTAACAGTGTGTGTGTTTGTGTGGATATGGCTGTCTTACATGTCTCAATACCTGCCATGTCAGTTCCATGATTATGAGGAATCCCCATCTGCAGGGTCATCTGCAGACTGGGCAGTGCGTTGTGCCTTTGGTTTCATGTGTTACCCACGGAGCATCTATCTGTGGACTGCAGAAGGTAGTGTGAGGATTGCAGTCTGTAGATGGTGAAAGCCATGACAGTTACTGACTTCATATCCCTCATAGGACATATGTTGCAACAAACCCCGTTACAACAGTAAATGTATGAGGTTATCACAGCAACATGTCAATATTGGCCCTGTGTATGTTCTTCCAGTCACAACTCTGTCAACCTTTGTACATATGTCGTGCATGAAGTGGTGCATATATGCTGTACACCATAATTAGTGTCATCATATCTGATAACAAGCCATTGATAAATCATACTGCTACACATGTTATGTACAGTAGGGGTTATATTTCATGACATAACCTGGACATTCTGTGGATGTTTGTACAGTACTGAGGTCTGTGTACTTATGGTGAATGTCGACAATGTGTGTATTGTTAATACACATGCACAACACATGCGCCTTAGAGATAAAACCTAGGCACTCTATCAGAAAAACAAGACCCCTGAACTCCACATTGAATACAAAACCCTTCGAAATAAAGTAAAAAAGCTTATCATCTCTGATAGACAAAATTACTTCTTTACACTCCAAAACAATAATAAAACAAATCCTCAGAAATTCTGGAAAGGAATCTACCCTCCTTAACCCCAGCAAACCACACACCCCTACCCCAGACCCAAATGCCCCAGATTTAGACTTAGCTACTCAATTTAACTCATTTTTCATTGAATCTATTAGCAAACTAACTTCCTCATTCCCTAGTTCCACCTCATTATCTAATACACCCCCACCCTCCCCTACCAACAATCCACCCTGCACTGCTGCTCCTTCCTCATTCCCATCTAATAACTCTCTATCATCCACCTCTTCTCCTACTCTAACTTCCACATCATCCTTACCATCCTCTAATACTCTCTCTCCCCACTCAGCTCTATTCTCATTAAAACCTATACCCACTTCTACTATAAAGAAACTCCTTCAGAAATTGAAGCCATGCACTAACGCACCTGATAACATCCCTTCTTACTTTCTAAGCATAGCTGCTGAAGCAATTGCCTATCCCATAAGCATTCTAATCAACCGCTCCATCCAAGAATGTACAGTACCCCAAATCTGGAAACAAGCCTTTATCATTCCTCTGCATAAAGGTGGCAATAATTGTAATGTCAACAACTTCCGACCCATTGCTATCCTGTCCCCCATTTCTAAACTTCTAGAAAAGTGTGTCCAACTTCAACTCTTACCACATCTCTTAGATAATAACCTTCTAACCCCTACACAACATGGTTTTAGGCCAAATCATAGCACCATGACAGCCCTCCTCTCCTATCTTGAAACTGTAAATAAAGCATGTGACTCTGGCCAAATTGTTTCTACCCTACTACTAGACCTCTCTAAGGCCTTCGACACTATCTCACACAGCCTGCTCTTAACTAAACTTTCAAAACTTAACCTTTCTCCCTCCTCTGTGAACTGGTTCTCCAGCTACTTATCAAATAGATACCAAGCTGTAAAATGGAAAAAGTCCACTTCCTCTTTTTTTAGTACCCCCACCGGAGTTCCCCAAGGCTCCATACTCGGTCCCCTTCTTTTCAATATATTTATAAATGATTTCCGCAAATCTATTCCATTCTCAAATATCATCCAATATGCAGATGATTCTACCATTATCTGCTCTGCCACATCTACCCCTATGCTCCAAAAGCTTACACAAGAAGCTTTTTCAATTACTGAGCAATGGATGAAAATAAACCACCTAGCACTCAATGCTTTCAAAACTAAGCTAATGGTATTTACCCCCTCGAAAACTACCCCTTTCAATATAAATACATTCTTGATCACTAGTCCAAATAACTCATTTCTGGAACTGGTGTCAGAAACCAAGTTACTTGGTGTCCAAATTGACAACCAGCTTAATTTCAACTCCCATCTACAACTAAATATTAAAAAAACCCATCAAAAACTAGGTATGCTCTACCGTCAAAATCAGTACCTTACAAGCACCTCTAAAATCACTCTCTCTTCTTCCTTTCTTATCCCCTCCCTTCTTTACGGAGCACCTCTCCTAACTAATCTTCAGTCCTCTCTAAAAAAACAACTTTCCTCTTGCTACAACAAAATTGCCAAATTCGCTAACAGCCACAGGTCCTCCACCCACCACTGTTCCTCTCTCCAAAAACTTAATTGGCTAGAACTACCTAATCATCTCAAGTACACTCAGCTAACCCTAGCCCATAAGCTCATTTTCAACCCTTCTCTTTGTCCCTCCCTGTCTTCTGCCTTTAAGATGCACCTACCTGATAGAGTTTTAAGGTCAAACAATCAATACCTATTAGCGGTACATAAACCAACTCGTCCCCCAAGCAAAAACTTACTATCCTTTAACGTAGCTCGTCTCAGGAACTCACTTCCACCATCCATTCGCACCACCTCTAACCATTACATGTTCAAAAAATCTCTTCACATACATCTAATGTCCCAATGGGAATGCTCTTGCTCCCACCCATCATAACAAAATATGGTAATTTTCATCTTCCTTTCACGCTCATGTTACTCCAGCATTTTTTCCTTATTAATTCCCCTTAACTCACATTATATATTTTTCCCCACGGTACCTGCAAAGATTGTATTTGACTGTACCTTGTAAAGCTTATGCTCCTTACAAAATAACTACTCTGTATGATTAAGCAATATGACTTTTCCCAGCCTAAACACCTCACGTTATCATCACTAGATTGTATTGTTTGAAATTTTCCTGAATTTTGAAATGAAATGTTTGTATCTTTTTACATTTGTATAATTATCATTAGTAATCTATTGTATGTTCCTTTGTTTGTTTTGTTTTGTTTTTGGAGCTTTTCTCCCCAGGACTCCATTGAAAACGGGTTCATTTTGGCCCAATGGACTATCCTGGTAAACCAACTGCAAATAAATAAATAAATAAATGTACTTTAGCCTGTGTATAGACAGTGGTAGATGTCATTGTTCTAGTTCCAATCCTATCTGATGTTACATGCTGCGCCACTGTATGGTACTGTATTGGCGTACATGTTTGTAGGGCCATATACACACATGTCCCATACCACCAGATTGGCTTCTTTTTTTTGGAGGATAGCATCTTGGTTCTGTTTGGGATAGCATGATCCGTGCACTTGTGTAAGTGCTTATAGAGTGCATCTGTGTAGGATTCAGCAGTCATAACTGTATTGTCCATCTGCATTGGTGTCATGAAGTTAGCTACTTCTGTCTTAAAAAGTATAAAGTTGGCTTTGGAGAAATTTTTTACAGTGATTTCCTTAATGGTGGGTGGGGGCGGGATGTGTATATCTAGGGTGATTAGCTTATGGTCGGATCTGACCAATGAGGAGTTGACTTCAGCTGTGGAAGACCGGTCACTCATCTTGGTAATAACTAGATCTAGGATATTGTTGCCCCTGGTGGGGGTGTGGATAAGTTGATCCAGGGCATTGGAATTTATGAATTCCAGAAAGCGTTGAGCGAAGGAGTTGGTACATGAGTAGTTTTCCCAATTAATGGTGGGGTAGTTGAAATCACCCATTATTAGGGTGTTTTGTTGAACCCTAATATTTTCCAGTATATCAAGAAAAGAGGAGTGGGAATGCTGGGACATGGTGGGGGGTCTGTAGCAAGCTACAATTTGGATTGCAGTTTTGCCCAGAGTTATTGCACTTGGATAACCTAAGATGCATTATGCTGAGCAACTAGCCTGGAGGTGTGGATATCCTTAATGAATATGGGCACACCTCCACCTTTGGTGTTCCGGTCCAAGTTAGGTGGCCAAAAAGTGTGGTATGAGTTATAGCCTGGTAATGCAGTGGTGCTCTCTAGAGCTTTGAACCAGGTCTCAGTCACTGCACATATATCGATGTTCTCCATTTTAAGGAGTGCCTCGAGGGAGTGCATTTTGAGATTTAGACTTCTAGCACTGAGTAGCATTACCCTCAGTTTTTGCTTGCCTGTTCCTGTTATGGTGGTGAATTTGTCATTTGAACCTTTCCTAAAAAAGGCACTATAGGGGCAGCAAGAGCCTTAGCCAGTATCCGGAATTCCAAGGGTGGCAGGTGCAGGCCATCTCTGGCAAAGCATCGTGGTCTGTTGACCATGTCGTCCCAGGCAGACAGATACTGGATCCCCTTAGAATGACACCAGAAGTTTAGCCAATTGTTGAAGTCAATCATTTTGTCCTTGTACTGTGGTATCATTCTGTGCAATGGCAGGATGCTACTCAGGGCTAAGGTCATACCTGCATGGGCTACAAGATCGGGGAGCTCTTCCACGTCTCTTTGTATATATAATGTGTGACAATTTACATGCAGGAAAAATGCTCTTGCATTCAAACAGAGGTTTTCAGCTTTGCAGATGAATGCCTTGGCTATTTCATTGCACCTCTTCTATTAATGCATCAGTTCTATTACGCTTAATACTATTTATATTAAATCAAATAATATTACTGAAATGAGATGTAAACCAAGATTTGTATAGGGTGACTTGCTTATGCATACTTCATGTAAAAGTTTATTATCTAGATAAAATAGTTGGGCTCTACAATTATACAAGTAAGATATCACACGGCTAAAACCCCTTAGATCAATATTTATCCAGCAAGCTATACTGATTATTAGTGTTGTGCAATTCAAATTAAAACTACTGTTATTAAGTGCAAGGGTATAGCTTTCCTAACTTATTTCTTTTACCTGTTATTGCATGATATATCAAATGTAATTAAATACATGTTTAGAGTAGTTTCAGGGAGCTGCATATGTTGCTAGTCATTAATGTGTTGTTTGTAAAGAAGATGTGGTAAATAATGAGGTAGTACAGAAAACATTGCAAATTTTATTGATACATGAACAGGTAAGGGCATTAATGCTGTCTACATATATGTTTAATAGTTCACTATAAGAAAAACTGAATTTGATACATAGGTCTGAATTTTTTAAAAAATTACATGATAGGAGCAATGTTATATACCTGAAAGGAAAATATGCCTAATACCAATATTTTTTATATTTTTATAGTAAATACACATGAGACCCCTTTATAATTTTTAGTTCCAAATGGTATAAGAGTATAGTGCTGAGACATTTTACTAAACATTTCCTATTAAAAAGCTTTTTCTATCTAATGTGACTGTAATGTTTTAATACAATTACTTTTAAAGTCTTTTGTGTTTTCAAACCGCAGTACAGTCAATGCCCTTTGTATATGTCCTACATATAGACAATTACAAAGGCATTGCATTACGTTCATAAACCACTGGGCTGACAGGTGATATTGATATTGACAGTGTCTTGTTGGTGCTGACATTATAGAACTAGGATTTCCTACATGCATGACCACATAGTGATTACTGCCCATGGGCATCATTCCTGCACTTAAAAGAGTAAATAATAATAATAATAATATCTTTTCTTCCAATGAACTTCTGAACTTTGAAACTATAAACATACATTCTTTCACATGTTTTACTTTTTTATTGTTATCACGGTATTATTTTCAGAATGGTAGTATTGTTTCCTAACCAAATGACAGCTTTTTCTTACTTACACTCTGCATGTTGCAGTCATTATATGTACAAGAAAGCAGTAAACGTTGAAAATGTGTTTGTTCTTAGTGAGAAACTTATTGTACAATTCCATTTCATGACCAGTGATTTATCTGCTTTACTACATCATGAAATGTGTGATTTTAATTATTTTCAAATATGTTGATATAAGGCCTAGATATTTTTATCTTTGTGATTAAGAGATTTGAAGTTAGTACTCTAACTAAAGTAAAATAATGCTTGGTTTAAGCCCGGCACTCTGAAACGTATAGCCACAAAGTCAACTCATGATAAACTATTGCAGCAATATTATTGTTTTATATTTTAACCCCTAAGTATATCTGTAGCAAAGTGATTTTGTTAAACTTTATAACAAAATCCAAGCTGAAGGCTTAGAAATTAAGTCATGTCAAAAAATGCTCTGAGTCCATATTTTCTTTATCAAATTCTGAATGTCTCGTCAACTAACCTTACTTGACAATTTCTGATGTGTTCAATTATTTTGAAATAATAGACAATCTCTTCCATATTTTTGCATGCATTTTATTCATGTGTATTATAACTGCTTTCTTATTGTTAAACATTTATTTGTAAATTCCCCTGCAAAGTCATTAGGCTAAATTATGTTCTTCATATACATAAACAAATGAAAAATATTTAATAATGAAGCCTTCCTCTGAATGCTATACACTAAGTAGAATAACTTAAACATATGTTCCTCCCTATAGCATCTCGTTTCCTTCATTCTGTGCTCAATATCCCCACCCCATCCTTTACATTCTTTCCCATTTTCCTTCCACTCTTCCTTACATTTGCCTTCCCTTCTGCCATCCATCCTTCTCTTTTTGAAGTTATAGTTATTCTTTACTTTTAGAAATATTTTTAATTGTTGCACTGATCTCTTGTTATAAAATATATTTCACTATGTTTCGTTATGCATGCATGCATCGGAAAATGTCATCTTTGCTATCTTCTTCCAACTGTGCTCTGGTGGGCTGAACTTGAAAATGGTCCACTGTTATACCCCAGTTACCTTTTATTTTTATGTTTCCTTTTTGGGTGGTATTATAAATTAATAAAAATAGGACCCATTTAGGCTAATGTGGAGAAATTAGGGGTGCAGAAGAATGCAAAATAAGATGAAAACTTATGTTTTTTTTTCTGATTTGAAGAGTAGCTGTCCTTTAAGCATTATACTGCTGTTATGGCTTTTTAAATAACTTGCTGAATTCCTATATTTTTATGTTTAGCATTTAGACTTTGGTGACTAATTAAATGTGCTGTTACGCATCTTTAATCTGTCTGCTGGTGATCAGTTGTTCATTTCCCATTGCACTGACAGAAATAAAAGCATTATGAAGGGTAATGTATATATTTTCTGTTTTGTAAATGAATCCTGACCAAAATACCATTATGTCTTTAATTTCCCAAGCAAAACTATAGTTCCCTTTGCAAATTTATCTACAGTTCCAATTTCTGGACTTCAGACTCAAGATCTTTCTGTTACTGATATAGCTTCTGAGAATAATATGAGCCAGGACATGTTAGAAATTATTTACAAGATATTACAATGAACATCATTGCTGAAACATGGTTTGGTAATGTGAATAGCACACATTAAAAATATTGGCATAACTTTAATGTTTTGTTAGAAGTTAAAACATTGGAGAAGAATATACATTTAATAATTGGTCTTGTAGTATGGTCAGCTAGCTTTAGGTTATTCTGAAAAGCTATGCTGTTATCAACCCATATAAGGAGGATAGCACCAACACATAAGTTAGCATTACTACATCATGACACACAGGTTAGCATTACTACATCATGACACACAGTTCAACATTACTACATCATGACACATAGGTCACTATAACTACATCATGACACACAGGTCAGCATTACTACCTCATGACACACAGTTCAACATTACTACATCATGATACACAGGTCAGCATTACTACATCATGACACACAGGTCAGCATTACTACATCATGACACACAGTTCAACATTACTACATCATGACACACAGGTCAGCATTATTACATCATGACACACAGGTGAGCATTACTACGTCATGATGCACAGGTTAGCATTACTACATCATGATACACAGGTTACCATTACTACATCATGATACACAGGTTAGCATTACTACATCATAACACACAGGTTACCATTACTACATCATGATACACAGGTTAGTACTGCTACATCATGACACACAGGTTACCATTACTACATTATGATACATAGGTTAGCATTACTACATCATACAGTAGCTCTTGGATGGTTAGATCAGTTCTCAGCAGTGGTCCCTTCTGTGCAAAGGTATGTTCTTGTGCAGTATAATTTCTGTAAGTGTTTGTGTTACAATGAGAGGAATGGACCAGATTCCAAAGTCGGGGTATGACTACAGTTTATTAAATCAATATTGTTTCTATCTTTGATGTTAGCTAAGAGTGCTCTTCTCAGCACCCACAGTGTGCACAGAACTGCTCCCTTCTGTAATTTAAATGGGTTGACATGAATTGGTAACATATTTAAGTACAAATGTAAATTCTTTTTTTTTATTATTAGACCTGTTCCTGCTACTACTATTGCAAGTGTCTGGGTATTTTTCTTCCACATAGCTATCATTTCTGCTTGCACATCCTGATATTTTATGACTTTGTTTCTCTTTGTACATAAAACATAATAATCACTGGATGGTAGAAATTTCAGTGATCATTGTTTTTTTTTTTGTTTGTTTTATATTCATTGACTACTATATCTGGTTTTCTTGCATCTATTTTGTGAACTGTTGGCAATGGGCAAACCCATGTGATATAAACTTCATTGATGCCTTATAGTTAATTTTCTATGCTTCTCAGCTACTTCTATATTTTAGTGTTTGCACAACCCCCAGTGCAGTAGTCTCGCCAGATTATTGTGCCTTTCAATATACAGGCCTTCTACCATGAGTGAACCATTCACGGCAACAAGATGTGCAACTGTTTTCATTTCTGTTTTACATATCCTGCATGTGTTTGTTTCTCCAATGTTCTCAATGGACTCTGTAAACCAACATGTATGTAGTCAATTATCCTGGACTGCAATTATTAGCTTTTCATCTTTTGGTTTCAATTCACCTCTCCTTTACCATTCCTGTGTTATATCTTGGGAAAAATGAAGTTGTTCCAAATGATCTCAGTACTTGCCACTGTATTTGTGGATTTTCCAAAATTTTGACCATATGAATTATCACTGGATGCTTCAGTTTCCTTCCACATCCAAACACATATAATAGGTGAATTGCTGATCATCCAAACTACCCAAAGATATGCATGCTGCATGTAAGTGAGCACACATATCTTCTGTAATATACTATTATCCCATCCAAGATATTAGTTTCATTCTGCCATATACCCATTGAGTGCCAGGACAGGGTTAGACTCCTCTATGACCGTAAAGAGGATAAAGTGCATAATTGGAGAAGGAAGGTAAGTTTGCTTGAATAATAAAAAAGATGTCAGTTGCCGTAATGCTACCAAGTAACTTTAGCTCCTAAAAAGAAAAGGATGTGGGTATATTATACATTTTTAAAAATTAAACATAAAAAGACAAACCTAAAACACAACAAAAAAATAGCACAGATGTAGAACCAGACTCTTTTTTAAAACAAACTATAAAATCAAATAAAAGCAATTAAAACCACAATAATCCAACAGATGAGCATTTTCATCCTAAACAAATTTAAGACTTTCTCAGATAAACTTCTTTATTGACTACTTAATTTAAAACTCCATCTTAAGATCAAGTGATTCATGACAACCTACCACTACTTGCACTCCTCCTTTACTCAATGTTCCATTCTAGTATACAGTACATCCAACAGATGTTTGCTTATATGTCGACTGAGACTGTCAGTCATGTTACCGTTGTTACTATCCTGAAAATGTTCATAAGTCCTTTCACATAGATTGCTCTCAGTTTTACCTATATAAAAGTATTCACATTCTTGGCATAGAGCTATGTAAACCATGGCTTTACTATTGCATTTCGTTCTGAATTGCATCTTAAATGTTTTACCCCAGATAGAAAAGCTGTCACCTGTATGGACAAAACTACAAACTGAGCATCTTCCACAATGTATCATGTCCTGAATGGGCAAGTTAATCCTTTGAGGTTTCTCAAACCAATTCTTCAAGGTACCACTCCTCCTATATACCACAACATCAGATGCACCCGCTATGTCACAGAGTACCCTGTTGCCCGTAATAAAGTCCAGTGCTTATTCAGGATGGATCTGATATACATACTGTCCATACTATATGTCAAAATCATGGCTGTCTCCATATTAAGATGGGGATCCAGTATGGGTCCCATATTCTGCTGTGCCAGTTCAGTAATGTTCAACAGTGGTGCAAAGTACCCCCTACTTCTTTTGTTTGACACTTCCTTAATCATCTCATCTATTAAAGTTCCTGGATAAGCTCAATTCACATTTCTTCATAAACTGGTCATCCAACTTTGTCATCCTGGCTGCCCTCACCAGTTGTCCTTTCACTACTGCTTTCTTTTGGAAAAAGGGGTGAGCACTTGAAAAATGCAGCAGCATGTTGGAATATGTGGCTTTTCCATGAATTATGGACACATACATTTTATACGCAGTGTCCTTAGATAAAAAAAAAGTCCAGCTATGGGAGGCTAGTTTAACTGGACTCACTCATAATTTCAGGAAGGTAGTTGTCCAACTGATGCATTTTATAAATAATCCTATTTTTTCCTCCTCCCATTTCCAGATAATAAATATGTCATCCAGATAATGTACCTAAAACTTTATCTAGTTTTGGAATGGACATTCTTTTATAAACCGATTCTGAATATCTTTATGAATCTTGAGTACTCCAACATATTGGGAACCTTAGGTGACATTGTATTGATGTAAATATATTCTTCCAGAGTATAATGTTGATCAATAAACATGTCCCTCATTTGCATATGAATGCATTACTATGCCCCATTACGTTCATTCAAACTTGATGGTGTATATGGTGTTCCCCTCAGTATACTTAAAATCCTATCATTGTATCTTGTAATATCCATTACAGCTCCTCCTCCACCTTTGTCAGGTGCCATCACTCGTATATTCTGTTCCTTAATAAATTCCATTCGATCGCAATCCTGCTGCATTAAATTACTAGTTCCTTTTATATGCTGATGAAAATAATTCCTCAAATCTTCTTCACAAATTCTCTCGTATAAAGCTAAAACTGGGTGGAAGGATGGATTAAAAGTACTTGCCACCTTAAAATCGCTGCATACTTCTGGGACATCCTTTAATAGCAGACTCAAGTTAATCTTCCTCAAATACAGTTTTAGATCCATTATACATTCTGGTAAAGGTGCCTGTTTGCTTGGTACATAGGTTCATAGGTTCACAGGGTGGTACTAGGCTATCGGATCTAGGGCCTCTACAAGCCTAGCCATAACAATTCCCTGGCTATCTCTTCCCACAATATTTACTTCCCTGGACCCCTGTCTAGCAGGGTGACTGACGTGATCCCTGGGGTGAATTTCCTATCTCCCATCCAATCGGCAAGGTTCCTTTTGAAGAGGACCAAAGAGGCACTCTGCTTGATATGTATGGGCAGTCCATTCCAGAGTCTGGGGAGTCTCTGGGTGAGGACCATATCCCTCCAGCATGTTTTGTTCATTGTGATGACAAGGTTTAGATCCCTGGAGCGTGTGCCTCTGGGGGATTGGGATTTCTTTAAGTGTACCATGTCCATCAGCTCTGGGTTTGACATGGCCTTGTATGTTAAGCATAGATCGCCTCTGAGTAGACGATATGCGACAGAGTATAGCTGGAGTTTTTTTAGATGGTCAGTATAGGGCATCTGCATTAGGCCTGTGATTCTTTTAGTGAGGTATTTCTGTGGCCTTTCCAGTTGTTGCAGATGTCTTGACAGGTATATACCAAATGAGGCATTGTATTCTATAATGGGTATAATAAGGGATGAGTACAGTGGGACAATGACCTCCTTTTTTCTGGATGGAAAGCCCTTAGTGATGACGTATGCCACATAGAAGGATTTCCTGACTGTTGTGGTGATGTGGTTATCGAAGGTGAGACCACTGTCCACCTGTGTCCCTAAGTCTCTTATCACACTTTTGGTGTTTAGTGTACTGCTACCTATGTGGTAATTCATGGGTACATGTTTTTTCTCAAAGGGTATAACTATACATTTCTTGGCATTGAGCTTGAGCCCATGGCTCTGGCACCAAACATCTGATTCTGTAAGGCCCTTTTGTAGAATATCCACATCATTTGGGGATTCAATAATGGCTCCCTGTTTGCCGTCATCTGCAAACTTTGTTAGGCAGAGTCCCTTAGTGTTGACCTGTACTTCAGAGAAGTAGATGCCAAACAAGAGCGGTCCCAGGACTGAACCCTGAGATACTCCACTTGTCACTTGTCTGGAGCTGGATTTGGAGTCGGCTACTTTTACAGTGTGGGTTTTGTCAGTAAGCCAGTTGGCAACCCATCGAGTGATGTAGGGATTAATGCCCATCTTAGTAAGTTTATCTATGATTCCAGAATGGGGGATGGTGTTGAAAGCCTTAGCAAGGTCCAGATAGGCTGTGTGGACCACCTTACCCTCGTCCACAGCTCTGGAAACAGATTCAAAGAAGTCAATCAGGTTCAGGAGACAAGATCGGCCCTTCACAAACCCATACTGGGTGGAGTCCCGTGTTTGAAGGTTGCCAATGTCTTTGTTTATAAGTTCCACGATAATACGTTCCATGGCCTTGCAGATCAGGCTTGTCAGACTGATGGGGTGGTATTTCCCAGGATCCAAGGTGGATCTGCCCTTGTGGAGTGGGATAACTGTAGTTGTGTGCCACTCAGTGGGCACGAAGCCTGAGGTGAGGCTATGATTAAACATGACACTTAGATGAGGTGCCAGTTAATTTTGTAGTTCATGTAGTACACAGCCTAGGATGTCGTCTGGTCCCATGGATGGTGTATTCTTAGCTTTGGAGAGTGCGTTTTTTACTGTGTGACCATTTTTACCAGAATTTGGCAATCTTTCGGTATTGAGATGGGCCCTTTAGGGGGTGAAGTTGGCACTGAATAGATCTGCCAGGATATTGGCAATATCCTTGGGATCAGTGTATTTAATGCCATTCTGTTGTAGCTCAGAGCAGATCTGAGCATTGCCATTTAGATTCTTCTCATAGCTATAGAATGCCTTGTGGTTGTCTTTGGAATCTTTGGCAACTTTATTTTAATAACCAGCTTTGGAGGATTTTATGAGGCATCTCAGCTTCTTACTGAGGCTGGTAAGGGAGTTTTTTGCATCCTGGGATTTTCCTCTTTTCTGCAACGGTTTCTTCCTTTTGTTGTAAAGTTTGTTTATGGCAGGGGACCACCAGATTGGCTTCCTTTTTTGGAGGAGAGCATCTTGGTTCTATTTGGGATGGCATGATTCATGCACAAGTGGATGTGCTTGTACACTGTCTTAGTGTAGGATTTAGCAGTCAAACTTTCAGTTCCCATCTGCATGGGTATCATGAAGTGTGTCACTACTGACTTGAGTAGCAAGAAGTTGGCTTTGGAGAATTTTTTTTATGGAGGTTTCCTTACTGGGGGGTGGGGGAGGGATGTGAATGTCAAGGGTGATTAGCTTATGGTCAGACCTGACCAACGAGGGGGTGACCATAGGTGTAGAGCATCGATTTCCCATGTTGCTAATGACCTGGTCTAGGATATTGGAGCCCCTGATGGGACTATGGATTAGTTGATTCAGAGCATTGGAATTTATGAATTTTGTGGAATTATTGAATGAAAAGACCTTTGTCAAAAGGTCTACACAGTCCACATCCAACAAAACCTATGAATAATTGCAAATCTAGAAATCAATGCTGTTGCTAACTATTATCTGAGGCCATTCATTCATAACTTCTTGCCACCTGTTTATTAACTCCCTTACCTCCTCCTTCACTGCCAATTCCTGCATTTTTGGTTGGTTGTCTGGGGTGTATTCCTCATAATGAAAGCTCATTGGTTGCTTCGTTTGGGTGTCTCCCCTTGCCGATCTTGCCATTGGTGTTTCACTAAATTCTTGTTCGATATTCTCTCCAATCTCTGGAGAGGTTGTGTCTCTGAAGGGACTGATTCATTTGAATAGCTGTTATTATTCACCTGTTCATTAACATTAAGAACCATCAAGTTTCCATTAGTGTTCTGATTATGATAGAATCTGAAAGAAGTCCATGTGCCCCAAACTTGCATCTTAGGAGGAGGTGGGTAAGCATGCTGATTCTCATTAGTAGTTTTGATTGCTTGAACTTTATGTTCAATACTCTTGAAAACCCTGGTATGTTTGTATCCATATTTCCCGCACTGAGGGTTGCTAGTGCTATTAAGATCAAGTGCACAGACTTTTTCCTGTTATTTCTCGATTAGGCTGTCATTATGCTTAGTCACTACGTCCATGTACTCACAACCCATTTTATCAAAAAATTCCAAATGTTCTTTATGTAAGATTGAGTTGCTGTGCAGCCCACAGGGAAATCTCCACATTCGTAAACCTTTGGGGACTCTTCTCACGCATATGGTCCCTTTGAAATATGCATTCTCCAATTGTAATTCCTTTAATTTAAACATTCTGTAGTCGAACTCATCCAATAATTCCACAAAATTGTCATCAGATGGAGCACCTAAAGGTTGTGTAAATGAAAAATTGTTTTGTATCCAGTCATTAAATATAGCTGGTTCATAAACACAGTTCTGTGTAGTCATGACTGCAGTTCTCTCTCTGCAGACTGTTCAGGTACCTGGAAACCTTCCACTTCTCCATTGATATTATTCATGTTACCAAAGAAGTGAGAATCATTCCCTTCTGGATAACTAGATGGTACCGTGGGTTGTCCCAAAGCTCCATCACTTTGTTCATTAATTGCTGCACCAATACAGTGAGGTCACTGACTGTAGCCTGTAAGTCTTCCATTGTAGTATTGGAAAATAATGGCAAGGAAGCCAGAATACTGTCTGAAGCCATAGCGTAAGACCCAACTGTCAAAAAATTAACATAAAATGACAGACCTAAAACAAAAACACTTGGTACAGATGTAGAACCATACTTTTATTATAAAAAATATAAAATCAAATAAAAGCAATAATTAAAACCAGTATAATTCAATAGATGAGACCTTTATCCTAAACAAATTGAAGACTTCCTCAGATAAACTTCCTTTGTTGATTACTCAATTTAAAACTCCCTCTTAAGATCATGTGATAAATGACAACCTTCCATTTCTTGCCACTCATCCTTTACTCAGTGTTCCATTCTAGCTTATCATGGAACTAATCTTCATTCATCACTTTAATACCTTCAGCTTTAAAACAGGTGCAGTGCTGACTTGTTCATTGGTCCCTGGCCAGCAACATGTGATCCAATACAGCTGCTTTCCTTTTGTAAGAAGTATGCACCATTTAAACAAATATAATTATTCTTTAAAATAATTTCCAGCATTTCTTCATGCAAGTTCATCTATTCTTGTCTCGGTCTCTTTCCATTCAAATAGTCAACAAACCAGGCTACCTCCTTATCATGAGGGATGACTGTGTAGAGATCCCTTACATCCACTGTAATGAGGATATCGGAATCCTCATATTTCAGTTCATTGATGTTTCTCAAAAAATGCCAAGAGTCAATACACAATTGTGGTTCATCCCTTAGTAGTATTTTTAATTTAAGTCAAGAAACAAAGAGCATGCATATTTGATAGACAGTCTGCCATCCATTATAAGGAAAAAAGGTGGATTCTGAATATCCTTATCAATCTTGGGTATTCCGAACATAGTAGGAACCTTAGGTTTCATTGTACTGATATATAAATGTATTCTTCCAGATTGACATGTTGATCAATAAACATGTCCCCCATTTGCATATGAATGCATTACTATGCCCCATTAAGTTCATTCAAACATGATGGTGTATATGTTGTTCCCCTCAATATATGCAAAATCCTATCATTGTATCTTGTAATATCCATTACTGCTGCTCCTCCACCTTTGTCAGGCGACATCACTCATACGTTCTGTCCTTTAACAAATTCCATCCAATCACGATCCTGCTGTGTTAAATTACTAGTTCCCTTTATATGCTGATGAAAATAATTCCTGAAATCTACTTCACAAATTCTCTTGTATAAAACTAAAACTGGGCAGAGGGATAGATGAAAAGTTCTTACCACCTTAAAAACGCTACATACTTCTGGGACATCATTTAATAGCAGACTCAAGTTTATCTTTCTCAAATACAATTTTTGATCCATTATACAGTCTGGTAAAGATGCCCATTTGCTTGGTATGAATGAAAAGCCCTTTATCAAAAGCACTGCACAGTCCACATCCAATAATACCTCTGAATAATTGTAAATATTAAAATCGCCGCTGTTGCTATCATCTCAGGCCATTCATTCATAACTTCTTGCCTCCCATTTATTACCTCCCTTATCTCCTTCCACAGCCAATTCCTGTATGATTGGTTGGTTGTTTTGGGCAGATTCATCATAAAGAATGCTTGTTGGTTGCCCTGCTTGGGCATCTCCCCATGTCGTCTTGCCATTGGTGATTCACTAAATTTTTGTTCCATATTCTCTCCGACCTCCGGAGAGGTTGTTCCTCTAAAGGGACTGATTCATTTGAATAGTTCTTATTATACATTTCTTCATTACCATTATGAACTAGCAAGTTTCCATTAGTGTTTTGATTATGATAGAATGCAAAATAAGTCTGTATGCCCCAAACTTGCATCTTAGGAGATGGACAGTAAGCCTGACGATTCTAAGCTTCTTCATTTTAGTATCATGGATTGCTTGAACCTTATGCTGAATACTCTTGAAAACTCTGATATGTTCCTGTGATGTCCCAGATGTATGCAGCATTTTTAGCGTGGTAAGAACTGTACTGAGGGTTGTAGTGATGTTAAGATTGAGTGCACAGACTTCCTCCTGTAATTGCTCAATTAGGCTGTTGTTATGTTTAATCACTATGTCCATGTACTCATAACCTATTTTATTGAAAAAGGCTGAGTTGATCTGCAGTCTGGGGGAAATCACCACATTCGTAACCTTTGGGGACTCTTCTCAAAAGTATGCGCGCCTTGAAATACATGTTTTCCAGTAGTAATTTCTTTAGTTTAAACAACCTATAATCCAAGTTATCCAAAAATTCCACAAAATTGTCATCAGATGGAGCACCTAAAGGTTGTGTAAATGAAAAATTATTTTGTATCCAGTCATTAAATATTGGTGGTTCAGAAGCACAGTTCAGTGTTGTCATGACTGCAGTTCTCCCTGCAAACTGCTCAGGTACATGGAAACCTTACATTCCTGCATAGATATTATTCACATTACCGGAGGAATGAGAACCATTTCCTTCTGGATAACTAGATGGCAATGTGGGTTGTCCCAAATCTGTCCACTTTGTTCATTAATTGCTGCATCAATATAGTGAGGTCACTGACCATAGCTTATAAATCCTACATTGTAGTATTGGAAAATAATGGCAAAGAATCCAAAATACCTTCCAAAGCCATAGCATAAGACCCAGTTGTCAAAATATAAGCATAAAATGACAAACCTAAAACAAACAAAAAAAAAGCTCAGCACAGACGTAGAACCAGACTTTTATTATAAAAACCTATAAAATCAAATAAAAGCAATTATTAAAACCAGAATAATTCAGTTGATGAGTGCTTTCATCTTAAACAAATGTAAGACTTCCTCAGATAAACTTCCTTTGTTGACTACTCAATTTAAAACTTCCTCTTAAGATCATGTGATGCAAGACAGCCTTCCGTTTCTTGCCACTCATCCTTTACTCAGTGTTCCATTCTAGTATATCGTGGAACTAATCTTCATTCATTGCTTTAATGCCTTCAATTTTAAAACAGATGCAATGCTGGTTTGTTCATTGATCCTGGCCAGCAACATGTATTCCAGTAAAGCTGACAAAAGATTTCTTTCACTTCCAAAAGAATTTTCCATGGAACTCCCCCTGGGTCTGGTTTTATCTGTCCCAACCTTGCAAACTTGAAATTATGCCCTGAATGTTCATTTATATGTTTACAGAGAGTGTTAGTCATTTTACCCTTCTTAATATTGTGAAAATGTTCATAGAACCTTTCACATATCTTTCTCTCAGTTTTTCCTGTATAAAAGTACTCACACTGTTGGCATAGTGCTATGTAAACCAGGTCTTCACTATCAGGATCCGCTCTGAGTTGCATCTTGAATGTTTTACCCCTGACTGTAAAACTATCACCTCTGTGGATGAAACTACAAACTGAACATCTTCCACAATGTATTATGCCCTGAATGGGTGAGTTAATCCATTGAGGTCACTAAAACAAATTCTTCAAAGTACCACTCCTTCTATATACCACAAAAGGAGCTACACCCACCATGTCATGGAGTACCCTGCCTTCCCTTAATAAGGTCCAGTTCTTATTCAGAATAGATTTAATATACATACTGCCCATACTATATGTCAAAATCATTGATGTATTCATATTAAGATCGGGATCCAGCTTTGGTCTCATATTCTGCTGTGCCTGTTCAGTAACGTTCAACAGTGTGCCAAAGTGCCCCCTATTTCTTTCTCTTTTGCTTGACACTTCCTTAACCATCTCACCTATTAAAGTTGCTGGATAAGCTCTGTTGAAAAACATTGTTTTCATTAATTCACATTGCTACATAAATTTGTCATCTAATGTTGTAATCCTGTCAGCCCTCACCAGCTGTCCTTTCACTACTTTCTTTTGGAAAAAGAGATGAACGCTTGAAATATGCAGCAGTGTTTTGGAATATGTGGCCTTTCAATGAATTTTGGACACAAACATTTTAGGCTCAGTGTCCTTTGATAACAAAACATCCAGATATGGGAGACTAGTATGACTGGATTCACTCATAAATTTCAGGAAGGTGGTAGTCCCATTGATGTATTCTATAAAATATCTTATTCTTCTCTCCTCCCCTTTCCAGATAATAAATATGTCATCCAGATAACGTACATAAAACAGTATAGTTTTGGAATGGACATTCTTTTATAAACCTACGTTCCCATTCCAACATCACAATATTAGCAAATAGTGAACAAACTTGTGAGCCCATGGCTACCCCTTCCTTTTGTAAAAAGTATGCACCATTGAACCAAATATAATTATTTTTTAAAATCATTTCCAACATTTCTTCATACAGGTTCACCAGTTCTTGTCTCAGTCCCTTTCCATTCAAATAGTCAACAAACCAGCTACCCCCAAGTCATGTGGGGTGACTGGGTAGAGATCCCTTATGTCCACTGTAATGAGGATATTGCAATCCTCATATTTCAGTTCATTAATGTTTCCCAAAAAATGCCAAGAGTCAATGCACAATTGTGGTTCATCCCTTAATAGTGTTTCTAATTTAATGTCAAGAAATCGAGCAGATGCATACATGATAGACCCTCTGCTATCCATTATTGGATGAAAGGGTGGATTCTGAATATTCTTATCAATCTTGAGTACTCCGAATATAGTGGGAACCTTAGGTGACATTGTATTGATGTTAATGTATTCTTCCAGAGTGACCTGTTGATCAATAAACATGTCCCTTTTTGTTGTTGTGTCTTTCGGCTTTTCCCGGTTAGGGGTCGCCACAGCGGAACTCCGGTCCGCTAATGATTGGTAGTTGATTTTTATGTGCCGAGTTACCAGCCCTGATGCACAACCTTCAATGAAGGTACGCCCATTCACGCATGCCCCCCCATGCAGAAGATGCTCTAGCTGATAATTGAACCAGACTGCATCTTACTGTGAGGCGACAACGCTATCGCAGCACCACCACTGCGAATATATCAATAAACATGTCCCTCATTGCATTACTATGCCCCATTAAGTTCATTCAAACATGATGGTGTATATGCTATTCCCCTCAATATACCCAAAAATCCTATCATCGTATCTTGTAATATCCATTACCGCTGCTCCTCCACCTTTGTCATCATTCGCACGTTCTATCCTTTAATAAATTCCATCCAATCACGATCCTGCTGTGTTAAATTGCTAGTTCCTTTTATATGCTGATGAAAATAATTCCTGAAATCTACTTCACAAATTCTCTTGTATAAAACTAAAATTGGGTGGAGGGGTATATGAAAAGATCTTACCACCTTAGAAATGCTGCATACTTCTGAGACATCCATTAATAGCAGACTCAATTTTATTTTCCTCAAATCCATTATACATTCTGGTAAAGATGCCCATTTGCTTGGTATGAATGAAAAGTCCTTTATCAAAAGCTCCGTACAGTCCACATCCAATAATACCTCTGAATAACTGTAAATCTTAAAAATCACTGCTGTTGCTAACTATCATCTCAAGCCATTCATTCATAACTTCTTGCCTCCCATTTATTATCTCACTTATCTCCCTCCACAGCCAATTCCAGAATGATTGGTTGGTTGTTTTGGGCAGATTCATCATAATGAATGCTTGTTGGCTGCCCTGCTTGGGCATCTCCCCATGCCAGTCTTGCCATTGTTGATTCACTAAACTCTTGTTCCATATTCTCTCCGACCTACAGAGAGGTTGTTCCTCTAAAGGGACTGATTCATTTGAATAGTTATTATTCACTTATTCATTACCATTATGAACTGGCAAGTTTCCATTAGTGTTTTGATTATGATAGAATCCAAAATAAATCCATATGCCCCAAACATACATCTTATGAGGAGGACAGTAAGCCTGCCGATTCTACGTTCCTTCATTTTAGTATTCTGGATTGTTTGAACCTTATGCTCAATACTCTTGAAAACCCTGATATGTTCCTATAGATATTTCTTGTACTAGGGTTGGTAGTGATATTAAGATCTAGTGCACAGATGTCCTCCTGCAATTGCTCAATTAAGCTGTTGTTATGCTTAATCACTATGTCCATGTACTCACAACCCATTTTATTGAAAAATTCCAAAAGGTCTTTTTATAAGGCTGAGTTGATCTGCAGTCCGAGGGAAATTGCCACATTCGTAACCTTTGGTGACTCTTCTCACATGTATGCACTCCTTGAAATACACGTTCTCCAATTGTAATTTCTTTAGTTTAAACAACCTGTAGTCCAAATTATACAAAAATTCCACAAAATTGTCATCAGATGGAGCACCTGAAGGTTGTGTAAATGAAATATTATTTTGTATCCAGTCATTAAATATTGGTGGTTCATAAACACAATTCAGTGTTGTAACTGCAGTTCTCCCTGCAAACTGTTCAGGTACATGGAAACCTTACACTCCTGCATAGATATTATTCACATTACCGGAGGAGTGAGAACCATTTCCTGCTGGATAACTAGATGGCAACGTGGGTTGTCCCAAATCTTTGCCCACTTTGTTCAGTAATTGCTGCATCAATATAGTGAGGTCACTGACCATAGTTTATAAATCCTACATTGTAGTATTGGAAAATAATGGCAAGGAAGCCAGAATACCTTCCAAAGCCATAGCATGAGACTCAACTGTCGAAATATAAGCATAAAATGACAAACCTAAAACAAACAAAAAAAAATGCTCAGCACGGACGTAAAACCAGACATTTATTATAAAAAACTATAAATCAAATAAAAGCAATTATTAAAACCAGAAGTATTCAGTTGATGAGCGCTTTCTTCTTAAACAAATTTAGGACTTCCTCAGATAAAGTTCCTTTTTTGACTACTCAATTTAAAACTCCCTCTTAAGATCATGCAAGACAGCCTTCCATTTCTTGCCATTCATCCTTTACTCAAACTTCCATTCTAGTATATCGTGGAACTAATCTTCATTCATTCCTTTAATGACTTCAATTTTAAAACAGACGCATTGCTGGCTTGTTCATTGATCCTGGCCAGCAACATGTATTACAATAAAGCTGCCAAAAGATTTCTTTCACTTCCAAAAGAATTTTCCATGGACCTCCCCATGGGTCTGGTTTTATCTGTTCCAACCTTGCAAACTTGAAATTATGCCCTGGATGTTCGCTTATATGTTTACTGAGAGTGTTAGTCATTTTACCCTTCTTAATATCTTGAAAATGTTCATAGATACTTTCACACAAAAGCATTCACACTGTTGGCATAGTGCTATGTAAACCAGGGCTTTACTATCGGAATCCACTCTGCATTGCATCTTGAACGTTTTACCCTTGATAGTAAAACTACCACCTCTGTGGATGAAACTACAAACTGAGCATCCTCCACAAAGTATCATGCCCCAAATGGGTGAGTTAATCCTTTGAGGTCACTAAAACTAATTCTTCAAGGTACCACTCCTCTTATATACCACAACAGGAGCTACACCCACCATGTCACGGAGTACCCTGTCTTCCCGTAATAAAGCCCAGTTCTTATTCAGGATAGATCTAATATACATACTGCCCATACTATATGTCAAAATCATTGCTGTATTCATATTAAGATGGCGATCCAGTTTGGTCTCATACTCTGCTGTGCCTGTTCGGTAACATTCAACAGCGGGACAAAGTTCACCCTATTTCTTTTGCTTGACACTTCCTTAACCATCTCGCCTATTACAGTTTCTGGATAAGCTCTGTTGAAAAACATTGTTTTCATTAATTTACATTGCTACATAAATTTGTCATCCAGTGTTGTCATCCTGTCAGCCCTCATCAGTTGTCCTTTCATTACTTTATTTTGGAAAAAGAGATGAGCACTTGAAAAATGCAGCAGTCTGTTGGAATATGTGGCCATTCAATGAATTCTGGACACAAAAATTTTATACTCAGTGTCCTTTGATAACAAAACATCTAGATATGGGAGGCTAGTATGACAGGACTCACTCATAAATTTCAGAAAGGTGGTAGTCCCATTGATGTATTCTATAAAAGGTCCTATTCTTCCCTCCTCCCCTTTCCAGGTAATAAATATGCCATCCAGATGATGTACAAAAATGTAATATAGTTTTGGAATGGACATTCTTTTATAATACTACGTTCCCATTCTAACATCACAATATTAGCAAATAGTGAACAAACTTGTGAGCCCATGGCTACCCCTTCGTTTTGTAAAAAGTATGCACCATTGGATCAAATATAATTATTCTTTAAAGTCATTTCCAACATTTCTTCATACAAGTTCACCAATTCTTGTCTCAGTCCCTTTCCACTCAAATAATCAACAAACCAGCTACCCCCAAATCATGTGGGGTGACTGGTTAGAGATCCTTTACGTCCACTGTAATGAGGATATCAGAATACTCATATTTCAGTTCATTAATGTTTCTCAAAAAATGTCAAGAGTCAATGCACAATTGTGGTTCATCCCTTAATAGTGTTTCTAATTTAATGTCAAGAAACCGAGCAGCTGCATAAGTGATAGACCCTCTGCTATCCATTACTGGATGAAAGGGTGGATTCTGAATATCATTATCAATTTCGAGTACTCCAAATATAGTAGGAACCTTAGGTGTCATTGTACTGATGTAAATGTATTCATCAATAAACATGTCCCTCATTTGCATATAATGCATTACTATGCCCGATTAAGTTCATTCAAACTTGATGGTGTATATGCTGTTCCCCTCAATATACTTAAAATCCTATCATTGTATCTTATAATATCCATTACCGCTGCTCCTCCACCTTTGTCAGGTGCCATCACTCATACGTTCTGTCCTTTAATAAATTCCATCCAATCGCGATCCTGCTTTGTTAAATTACTAGTTCCTTTTATATGCTGATGAAAATAATTCCTCTAATCTACTTCACAAATTCTCTCATATAAAGCTGAAACTGGGTGGAGGGATGGATTAAAAGTACTTGCCACCTTAAAAACGCTGCCTACTTCTGGGACATTTGTTTAATAGCAGACTCAAGTTTATCTTCCTCAAATAAAATTTTCAATCCATTAAACATTCTAGTGAAAATGGCCTTTTACTTAGTATGAGTGAAAAGCCCTTTGTCAAAAGGTCCGCACAGTCTCATCCAATAGTACCTGTGAATAATCGTAAATCTTAAATTTGCCACTGTTGCTAACTATTGTCTGAGGCCAATCATTCATAACTTCTTACCTCCCATTTATTAACTCCCTTAATTCCTCCTCCACTGACAATTACTACATGATTGTTTGGTTGTTTGAAGCAGATGCCTCATAATGAATGCTTGTCGATTGCCCCACTTGGGCATCTCCCCTTGCCGGTCTTGCCATTGCTGATTCACTAAATTCTTCTCGTATATCCTCTCCTATCTCTGAAGAGGTTGTTCCTCTGTAGGGACTGATTCATTTGAATAGCTGTTATTATTCACCTGTTCATTACTATTATGAACCAGCACTCCATTTGTAAGTTTCCATTAGTGTTTTGATTATGATAGAATCTGAAAGAGGCCCCTGTGATCCATACTTTCATCTTATGAGGAGGAGGAGGAGCATAAGCCTGCTAATTCTAAGTTTTTTTTTTTTAGTATTCTGGGTTGCTTGAACCTTATGCTCAATACTCTTGAAAACCTTGTATGTTCATATTGATATTTCCTGTACTGAGGGCTGCTGGTGATATTAATATCGAGTGCATGGACTTCTTCCTGTAATTGCTCAATCAGGCTGTTGTTATGCTTAATCACTATGTCTATGTACTCACAACCCATTTTATTAAAAAATTCCAAAAGTTCTTTATGTAAGCCTGAGTTACTCTGCAGGCCAGGGGGAAATTTCCACATTTGTAAACCTTCGCATATGCTCTCCTTAAAATACACGTTCTCCAATTGTAATTTCTTTAGTTTAAACAGTCTGTAGTCCAACTCATCCAATAATTCTACAAAATTGGCATCAGATGGAGCACCCAAATATTGTGTAACTGAAAAATGACTTTGTATCCAGTCATTAAATATCGATGTTTCATAAGCACAGTTCTGTGTTGTCGTGACTGCAGTTCTCCCTGCAAACTGTTTAGGTACATGGAAACTTTCCTCCCCTGCATAGATATTATTCACATTACTAGAGGAGTGAGAACCAATTTTTTCTGGATAACTAGATGGCAACATGGGTTGTCCCAAAGCTCCATTCACTTTGTTCATTAATTGCTGTGCCAATATAGTGAGGTTACCGACTGTAGCCTGTAAGTCCTCCAAAGTACTATTGGATAATTTTGCCAAGGAAGCTGGAATACCTTCTGAAGCCATAATTGTTGAAAAATAAACATAAAATGACAAACCTAAAAAAAAATAAAAAATGCTCGGCACAGATGTAAAACTGGATTTTTATTCTAAACAAACTATAAAATCAAATAAAAGCTATTATTAAAACCAAAATAATCCAATAGATGAGTAGTTTCGTCCTAAACAAATTTAAGACTTCCTCAGATAAACTTAATTTGCTGACTTCTCAATTTAATACTCACTGTTAAGATCATGTGATGCATGACAACCTTCCTTTACTTGCCACTCGTTCTTTACTCAGTGTTCCGTTCTAGTATATTATGTGAACTAATCTTCATTCATCATGTCAATGCCTTCAGCTTTAAAGCAGGTGTAATACTGGCTTGTTCATTAATCCCTGGCCAGCAGCATGTGTTCCAGTACAGCTGCCAAAGATTTCTTTCACTTTCAAAGGAATTTTCCATGGACCTGGCCACAGATCTGGTTTTATCCATTGCGCCTAATAAGATTATAATGCATACATTCAATGATTCAAATGCAAACTGAGAACCATGTCAGAGTATAATACATAAACACAAGCATGTGTTCATTAATTGAGGTTGCATGGGACAGCTTGTTAAAAGTTTAAGTAGTTGAAACAACATAGGTTTATTGGTTCATAGATCATTGCCTGAGAGCCATCACAAAATCTACTCACAACGTGCATGTAGTGATAAGAGAGTTCTAGTTTCCTCTGAACAGAGGACCATTCACATTAATACCAGACATGAAATTACAATTACTCTGTCCTAGGCCCTTACTTGTTTTGATTGTATGTTTTAGACCTAACTTTTTTCATCCGAGGTGTTCTACAGTCTATATGAAGATTACCTGAAATTGGGTAAACTGATTACATGCATTACAGATAAGGTGTGCCTACAAAAGAACTTGACTAACTTGACCATTTGGGCACAGGAAAATGATATGCTGATAAATACATCATAAACTAAGCTCATAAGATTTGGGAGACATAAGCTGAAAGGTGAATATTTTATACAGCACACAGTGATTGAAATTGTAGACACATTTAAGGACCTGGATATATGGTTAGATCCAGCTTTGAGTTTTTTAATCATATCAACAATTGGTTAATGATAGTTATAGAACTACAGGTTGCATAAAAAGATTTATAAAGTCTAGGAAATCCGAAATGATGAAGTCATTGTTTGTTAGTTATATTAGACCCAAACTTCAGTATGGAATAATAATATGGAAACCTTATAAGAAAACAAGCCTGAGTAAACTGGAAAGAGTTCAGTGGAAATATACCAACAGCATCCATGGATGTGAAAATTTAAGTTATTATGAATGACTAAAATATCTGAACTTGTACAGTTTGGATGTAATATAACTAACAAAAATGACCATCATTTCTGACTTCCTAGACTTTATAAATCTTTTAATACAACCTATAGCTCTATAACTGTAATTAACCAATTGTTGATATGATTAGAAAAATTCAAAGCTGGATCTACCCATATTCCCAGGTCGTTAAATGAATCTACAGTTTCAATCATTGTGTGCTACATTAAATATTCACCTTTCAGTCTATGTCTCCAATATCTCATAAGCTTATTTTTTTATGTATTTATCAGCATATTATTCTCCTGTGCCTAAATGATCGATTTAGTCAAGTTCTTTTGTAAGCATGCATAAACACAAGCATGTAACACATGTAATCAGTTTACTAAATTTCAGGTCATCGGCATATAGACTATAGAACACCTCAGATGAAAAAGTTAGATCTAAAAGATACAGGGGGAAATTTAATAAAGCCTACATGGTCTTTTTTACTGTGTAGGAATCATGACAACCTGCTTACATGAAAGTAAGCAGGTTTGCAATCCAGTAAGCACTGCTGGGTGGCGCTCATGCATGCATCAACAGTGTCCATAGTGTACATGGAAATATTTTGTGTACAGGAATGTAGACAGAGAAAAGGGGCTGTAAAAATATAGATAGATGGATAGAAATGGCATACCATGCACATATACGAGTGAAAAATAACCTCTGTGTGTCTCAAAAGTTACAGAAAATATATTAAAATTAAAATAAAAAAAATTAATAATCTGGGCATTTTTTTGAGGAGCGCCACAGTGCACAAACCTTCCTTAAAAAAGTGGAAATAACAAAAGTAATATTATGAGACAGAAATGTATTACAATACCCTGCATGGAGTATCTACAATGGTGGATTGGTGTTGTTGCTAATGTGGTAAAGCTTGGAAGAGTGCAATTTCCAGGTTGTGAGCATGGATCCCTATGCAAATGAGGTGGAGTTACTGAATAGCATAATGGGATAATCATGTCCGCATATCCTCTCTGTGTAGGCAGAGAACCATGTTGGTGTCCACATAGGAGGTAGCTGACAGGAGAGGGTGTGTCCAATAACTGCTAAGGTGATTGGAGCTTAGCTGCACCTGTTTGCATGGCACACCTTTATGCTGTGTGTGTAAGTCTGGGGGGGTTGTACTGACTTCTAAACTTTGTTTCCTACTGGGTGAGTGTTTACATGTGTTTGTGCGATGTGCCGCTGTGCTGAGTGTGGAAGTCTGAGGGGTGTGTCCACAGACTGCTAAGCTTTGTTTACCTATGGGGTGCACATTTGCACTGTGCACAGCATTGCTGAGAGTATCTAAAAGCCAATGATGTGCTAATTAGTAGATTCCCGAGTGGCACCCCTTAATTTCTGAATTTCCTGGCTTTTTTTATTTAATTTTTTTTCCCATTTTTTTTCGCAATGACATCGTGCGTGGTGACATCAGCTTTATTAGCACCCTACCAGCCTGTTGGAATTTGGCTGAGGTCTGCTCTGGGCTGAGTTAGTGAGAGATGAGTTTGTTTACTTACATTAGCACTGCACGTGCTGGTCTCTTCATCATCACTCACTTATCTCACACACTGCAACAGCCTGCCTGGGATTGTGAATAAAAGAGAGAGGGGAGGGACAGAGTCAGGCGCACAACAACAGATCTGAAGAACCAACTACTTGGCAGCAGAGCAGATGCCAGCCAGAGAGATACTACTCTAGCAGAGTAAAAACAGACTAGTGTGTTTTTTTTAATTTAAAATAAGTCACATCAGTGTGCTGATACTTGTTGCACTTGCTGCATAAATTAGAAGGCAGGACAGGAGCCTCAGGAGGACTCGCGACTCGGCAAACCATCCATCCCTCCTTGTGTTCACTGGCACCAGCAGCAGCCAGAGCAGCAGAAGACAAGTCTAACAGACTCAGAGCTGTGCAGTGGTGAATCTTCCCGGTTTGAAGTCGGTGGTCACAACTTCACAAGTCAATTCAATAATTCATCATGAAAAATGTATTCCTTCTGCTGCTGCTTCTTCCCCAGGCTCCTCCTGCACCTCCAGCAGGTAAAATAATATAAAGGCTAAAGCTGAGAAAGAAAGAAAGAAAGAAAGAAAGAAAGAAAGAAAGAAAGAAAGAAAGAAAGAAAGAAAGAAATGAAATCTTATGATTTTGAGTCATAGTAGACTCACTGAGCCCTGGGCCCTGCATTGTTTTTAAGTACTATACTACTAGCTAGCCTGTTTGTTTCTGTTATATATGTGTCTTCTTTATTTGGGAAATGGTACACTTTTGAAAATACAGGGAAACTATGAAATAATTTGTAAGTGCTACACAAATGTGGATTTGCAGAGATGCAGAGCTACTAGTACTGTCAGTTTCAGTGTGACTATAGTAAATTACCAGATGTAGCCTTTTCTTATTTGTTATTATTTTACTATGTATTTTCAGGCCAGTTAGGAATAAAGCAATGTTTTATTAGACATAGGATTGGATTTATAGATGTGTAGCACATTGCACAGCACAAATTAGTGTAGGTAGTGATCCTGTTCAGAGTGTGTGTGATTCTAAAACGGAGACACAGGGATTATGCAAGTCTCAAAATAAAGTGATATGCAGGAGATGCTAACAATAGCCTAAGAACTGCCTAGTGACATGTAGATGATGAACCCCCTCCAAATGAGCTAAACAAATTATACACCTGATGGCATCCAAACTGGTAGACTAATTCAGAACTATATTAAATGGGTACCTAGTGCAGCACCACGTACATATTTTGGACATCAAGATTTGCAGTGTGGGGGGTGGAGCCTAGATGGTCAACTGAGAGCAGTGAGATTTGAGTGCTCCATAAACTAGTATAATAATATAGGAACATTTTATTATTTTCAAGTTTAAAATGTCAGAAATCTCTAGATATACTACTAAACTACATAAATATTAATTTTGGTGGAGATATACAAAAAATTCCTACCAAATAACTTGGAGATATATTGAATCACTGGATATGAACAAATCAAGGAATTCTCATCCAGATGCTGCTTTGAAAAAAGAACTGCAATTGATGACATCTACCTTACAGGAACTATCTTTGAAGATGGATGGCTGTAAAAATGACTTAGAATATCTCAAATTAAATTCTCAAAAACAGACTAATACTCTTAGGGAACTATTACAGCAACACCATACAAAATAACAAATATAGAGACTTCTCTAAATTACATTGAAGGGAGACTTGACTAGGACGAATTCCAAAAAGAATTTCTGTTTAAACAGAATACATGGCTGCTTAACAAATCGGATGACTTAGAAAACAGGGAAAGGAGAAACAGTATAAGGATATTTG
This sequence comes from Protopterus annectens, assembly GCF_019279795.1. Lineage (NCBI taxonomy): Eukaryota > Metazoa > Chordata > Ceratodontiformes > Protopteridae > Protopterus > Protopterus annectens. The sequence continues at coordinate 733,589,126 of NC_056745.1, forward strand.
GTCTGCCTGAAAACACTGAAGGAGAAGACATTATTTCATTTTTAACAACATGGATTCCTGAATTTGTAGACTTGAAAGAGGGACTTTCATATGGAATTGAAAGGGCACATACAGCACTGAGGAAACATGCTTCTAACTCAACAAATACTCCACCTAGATCCATAGTTATACAATTTCTTTCATTTCTGGACAAGGAGCTAATATTAAAACCTGCTTGGAGAAAATCACCCTTAAAACACAATCAAAGCCTGATAAGGTTTGACAATGATTATTCTTCCAGAATACAAGAACAAACTAAAAAAGTATGGCCAATAATAAAATTGTTGAAACAAAACAACATTAAAGCACAGCTGGCCTTTCCAGCCAAGATAAAATATTTTTTGCCAATGAGATGAGAACTTTTAATGATTTAGAAGAAGATACTATATTCATCAAAAACAACAACATAGTGTCTATCCCAGAAGAAATGGAATGGATGGCCCCTACTCTTAAAAGAATAAAAGAAACAAATCCTTGGACTGATGCTAGAAAGAAGAAACAAAAACTGATTCCAAGGTAGTTGCCCACCCCCAAAAAAATAACTCTTACCTCTTACAACTACATCTCTCAAAGTATCAACTGATATGGTACATCACTTGTTATCAGTTTCTATTTAAAAAAGGAGGGTTTCTTAAACAACTGAGAAACAGTAATAATTTATTCAGAATGTTCAAAGAGTCCAATAATTTTTCACAAACAAAGGTAGGTCAAGATGGGTTACTATTTATATTATATATAAGCCAAACAAAGCAACATATAATATAAACATAGAAGTTTCTATTCCCCTACTTAAACTCAATGAATACTTATCTTGTTCATTTTTCATTGATTTTACTTATAATAACTTAAGTAATTAATTAACTAATTCAACAAGGTACCATTCATCAGAGTTCAGACTCAAATATAACAAATTAATATCATATATAATAGCAGTAACAGTAGAGTGTTTTGAAAAAAAATGCTGTCAAGGAGACTAATGCCTTCTTCAGTTAAAGTATGATTTAGAAATGTCATGTATATCCTTGTTAAATAATAGTAGCAAGTTCTTAGTACAAATGTCATTATTATTCTGTCTAAATATAATTAATAAGCGTTCGAAAGACATGCGTGCGTAAATGGGTGTGCCTTCGTTGAAGGTTGGGCGTCGAGCTGGCACCTCGGCATTTCATAAAAATCTACTGCCAATCATTAGCGGACCGGAGTTCCGCTGTGGCAACCTCTTACCAGGAAAAAGCCGAAAGACAAACATCATAGCTTCGAGTGCTGTTTGATCAATCCTGATATGGTGTGTGTGAATGCAGCCGTGTCTGGCAGCTAGTACAAATGTCATTATTATTCTGTCTAAACATAGTTAATATCAATTATGGCAGGTATCATAGCTTTGAGTGCTGTTTGATTAAGCCTGACATGGTGTGTGTGGATGCAGCTGTGTCTGACAGGTGTTGTATGTTACTGTTTTCATCTCCGGAAAGCTGTGGGTTGCGGCTTGTGATTGAGGTTTACTGGTGTTTGTGTATTAGGAAGAGACATTTGGAATCTTAGCCTGGATCCAGGGGAAGAGGGCAGATAAAATTGCGATTTAGGATATTTTGGCAGAGAATAGTTTGTTTATACATCTGCTGAGTGAGAGGTGGGAAGGCTGGAAGAATGTGTTATCTCTTGCTGTGGAGGCTTGTTGGGAGTTTTTTTTTTTTTTTTTTTGATCTTTTGCTCTCTGTTCTTTTCCTGGCTGCTGCCTCACTGAAAGGGAGGGGATTTAGGCTTGAAGCCGAAGTGAAGTGAAGCTTTGCTTCTGGTATGCAGTACACAGACACACTAACAGAAACAGATGCTCCCAGGTTGCTATGGTCATCATCATCTTTTTTGGGCTGTTCCCGTTAGGGGTCGCCACAGCGGATCATCTGTTTCCATTTCTTCCTGTCCTCTGCATCTTGCTCTGTCACACCAACCACCTGCATGTCCTCTCTCACCACATCCATAAACCTTATCTTAGGCCTTCCTCTTTTCCTGTTACCTGGTAGCTTCATCCTAAGCAATTTTTCCCAATATACTCTGCATCCCAACTCAGCTCATGTCCAAACCAACGTAATCTTGCCTCTCTGGCTTTTTCTCCAAACCTTCCAACCTGGGCTGACCCTCTAATATACTTATTCCTAATCCTATCCACCCTCGTCACACCCAGTGCAAATCTTAACATCTTTAACTCTGTCACATCCAGCTCTAACACCTGCCTTTTTGTCAATGCCACTGTCTCCAACCCATATAACATAGCTGGTCTCACTACCCTCTTGTAGACCTTCCATTTTACTCTTATTGGTACTCGTCTGTCACAAATCACTCCTGACACTCTTCTCCACCCACTCCATCCCGCCTGTACTCTCTTCTTCACCTCTCTTCCACACTCACCATTACTTTGAACTATTGATCCCAAGTATTTAAACTCATCGACCTTCGCCACTTGTACTCCTTGCATCCTCACGATTCCTCTATCCTCCCTCTCATTCACACACATATATTCTGTCTTAGGCCTGCTGACCTTCATTCCTCTTCTCTCTGGAGCATATCTCCATCTCTAGAGTCTCCTCCACATGTTCCCTACTCTCACTAGAGATCACAATGTCATCTGCAAACATCATAGTCCACGGGGACTCCTGTCTGATCTCATCTGTCAACCTGTCCATCACCATTGCAATAAGAAAGGGCTCAGAGCTGATCCTTGATGTAATCCCACCTCCACCTTAAACGCATCTGTCACTCTCACCGCAGACCTCACCGCTGTCACACTACCCTCGTACATATCCTGTACCACTCTTACATACTTCTCTGACACTCCCGACTTCCTCATACAATACCACAACTCCTCTCTAGGCACCCTGTCATATGCTTTCTCTAAGTCCACAAAGACACAATGCAACTCCTTCTGACCTTCTCTGTATTTCTGCATCAATACTCTCAGAGCAAACATCGCACCTGTAGTGCTCTTTCCTGGCATGAAACCATACTGCTGATCACTAATCATCACGTCCCTTCTTAACCTAGCTTCCACTACTCTTTCCCTTAACTTCATGATGTGTCTGATCAATTTAATCCCTCTGTAGTTACTACAGCTCTGCACATCACCCTTATTCTTAAAAATCAGTACCAAAACCCTTTTTCCTCCATTCCTCAGGCATCCTCTCACTTTCCAAAATTTCATTAAACAATCTGGTTAAAAACTCCACTGCCATTTCAGCTAAACACCTCCATGCTTCCACAGGTATGTCATCTGGACCAACAGCCTTTCCATTCTTCATCCTCTTCATAGCTATCCTTACTTCCTCCTTGCTAATCCATTGCACTTCATGATTCACTATCCCTATATCATCCGACCTTCTCTCCCTCTCATTCTCTTCATTCATCAACCCCTCAAAGTACTCTTACCATCTGCTCAACACACTCTCCTCGCTTGTAAGTATGTTTCCCCTCATTATCCTTTATCACCTTTATCTGCTGCACATCTTTCCTAGCTCAGTCCCTCTGTCTAGCTAATCAGTACAGGTCCTTTTCTCCCTCCTTAGTGTCCAACCTTTCATACAACTCTTCATATGCCTTAGCCTTCGCCACCTCTCTCTTTGCCATGCACCTCATCACCTTATACTCCTGTCTACTTTTTTCATCTCTCTGACAATCCAATTTCTTCTTTGCCAACCTCATTTTCTGTATACTCTCCTGTACTTCCTCATTCCAACACCATGTCTCCTTGTCATCCTTCCTCTGTCCAGATGTCATACCAAGCAGGTTGCTATGGTAACGGAGACAAAGTGACAATAATGCTTAACGGCTCTGAGCAGCCACCAAGATGATTCTCTGCAATGAAGTTTTTGGTTTAAAAAAAATAAATAATAGAATGGCTGTTTTAAACCACATGTACACATATTGATGGTCTCCCAAAACTTCATTTAGCTCATTAAGTTGATTCTTGATTAAAAAAAAAAAAAAATAATTATAATTATAATAATAAGCGCAATTTTATATTTAAAATGTATCTTGGTCCAAACACATTAAGGACTTACATAAGAGTGGAATTCTGAGTTATTGTGAAAGACTAAGAGCACTTGATGTTGCGCAGTACCCTTTGCAGTGGTCTGGGAGGTGAGCTTGTTTGGACGTGTTAGGCATATGGGGATAGCTGATTCTAGGGGTGTTTGATGTTGCCAGGAAATGCTAGAGAGTCATCAGATTTCCTTCATGGAAATATCTGTGGGAATGGAAGGTGTGTTGTGTGGTTCACTGGCAGAGTGGCCACTGGATGGAACAGGCTGGTAAAATGGAACAGGACAAATATTGGTTTGCATATTTTAAAAACAGCCTGGAAACACACCACATGAGCTAGTTCATAGGTTCATAGGTGTGTACTAGGCTAATGGCCCTGGGGCCTTTACAAGCCTAGCCATAGGATTTACATGTCATTGTGCCACCTGACCTTAGTTCCCAGTGCCTCTGTTGAGTAAAGCCAATGGTGTTATCACCAGGGTGAATATTCTGTTTCCCATCCACTCATCAAGATTTCTCTTGAAGAGGGTCAGCAGGGTGCTCTGCTTGACATGTATGGGAAGTCTATTCCATAGCATGGGCAGTCTCTGGGTTATGAGCCTGTCCCTCCAGCATGTTCTGTTAATTGTGGTAATGAGGTTGAGGTCTCTGGAGCATGTGGTGCAGAGGGATTGAGATTTCTTTAGATGTAGCATTTCTAACAGAGCTGGGTCAGACATGGCTTTGTAAGTCAAGCAGAGGTCGCCTCTAACTAGGCGATATGAGACAGAGAATAGTTGGAGTTTTCTGAGTCTGTCCATATAGGACAAGTGTTTAAGACCTTAGATCCTCTTTGCGAGGTACTTTTGCGGCCTCTCCAGTTGTTGCAGGTGTCTAGTGAGGTACATGCCAAATGGGGTAGTGTACTCGGTGATTGGCCTAATGAGGGAAGAGTAGTGGGAGACAATGAGCTCTTTCTTCCTGGATGCAAAACCCTTAGTAATGAGATGTGCCACATAGAAGGACTTTCTGACCACAGTGGCAATGTAGTGATCAAAAGAGAGGTTGCTGTCAACCTGTTTTCCCAGATTTCTTATAACGTCTTCTGTGTTCAGTGGACTACCATCAATGTGGTAATTCATGGGAACCAGGTTTTTCCCAAAGGGGATGACGACACATTTTTTGGCATTCAGCTTAAGGCCATGGTTCCAACACCAGTCGTTGGTCACAGTGAGGCCATTCTGCAGGATGTCAACATCACTTGGGGAGTTAATAATAGCCCCCAACTTGCAATCATCTGTGAACTTTGTCAGCCAGAATCTCTTCATGTTGGCCTGGACTTCAGAGAAGTAGATACCAAACAGGAGAGGACCCAGGACCGAACCCTGTGGGACTTCACTCATGACTAATTGGCAGTCTGACTTGGAGTCAGCTACTTTCACACTGTGGGTTCGATCTGTGAGCCTGTTTGCAACCCACCTAGTGATATAGGGGTTGCTGCCAAGCTTAGTGAGTTTTTCTATGATTGCTGAGTGGGGAATGGCATCAAAAACCTTGGCCAGATCAGGGTAGGCTGTATGAACCACCTTGCCTTCATCCACAGCTCTGGTGACTGACTCAAAGAAGTTGACCAAGTTGAGCAGGCATGATCTACCTTTCACAAATCCAAACTGTGTGGGATCCAGGGTTTGGAGATTCCCTATATCCTTGTTTACTAAGTCCATGATTATGTGTTCCATAGCTTTGCATATTAGACTCATCAGGCTAATAGAGTGATAGTTCCCAGGGTTTGTAGTCGCTCCTTCTTTTTGGAGAGGGATAGCTGTAGTAGTGCACCATTCGACAAGGACAAGCCTGAGGTGAGGCTGTGACTAAACAGAGCACACAGGTGAGGTGCCAGATCACTCTGTAGTTCATGTAGAACACAACCAGGGATATTTTCAGGTCCCATAGAAGCCATATTCTTGGCCTTGGACAGTGCTATTTTAACCAGTGCAGCAGTAATATTGGGTGCCTGACAATCTACTGGTATTGTGATTGGTCCTTTGGGGGGGGGGGTTGGCACTGAATCTGTCGGCCAGTATACTGGCAATAGCTATTGGCATGGTATGGGAGGTACCATTGTGCAGTAGCTCAGAGCAAATCTGGGTATTGCCGTGGAGATTCTTTACATAACTATAGAAGGCCTTGTGGTTGTCTTTACTATCTGCTGCAATTCTGTTTTCATACCTAGCTTTAAAGGATTTGATGAGGGGTCTCAACTTTTTGTTGAGGCAGATAAGGGAGTTTTTCCAGTCTTGGGACTTCACCTTATTCCGTATCAGTTTCCTTCTTCTGTTGTAGAGTTTGTTTATGGCAGGGGACCACCAGATTGGCTTCCTTTTTTTGGAGGAGAGTAAATGGTATTCTGGCAAAACTGGGTGGGCATTGTTGCCTGTGCTTAAGTACTGATATGTGTATATGTAAGGATGGAAATATACTTGTAACAATTAAGAAACTAGAAGGGTCTCATAATTTAAAGTCTATGAACTGTATAAATGTGCTTGGAAGGAACTAATAATAAGAATAAACATTACAGCTCGTGGTTTCTCAAATAACTAAGCAACAGCCAAAAAACACACACACACACACACACACACACACACACACACACATACACAATTGTTATGTAATGTATGATTTTAGTAAATCTAGACATAAAATATATAATCGTCATATAAGATGAAGCACTCGGCTGAATTTAGATATTAAAGACAGTATTTAAAAACATGGACTTGTGTATAATAACACTACAGTCTTAACTTGAAATACACTGCAGTGAACATCAAGGGGAAACATGATGATCTTCTTATATAATTAAATATGCATAACAAGTCATATAATTGCTTTAACTTGATTTGTAGTTTTTGTAACCCATCTTGACCATATATAATACTGAAAGCAGTTACCAAGCTAACTAATGTTTTATACATGACATCAAGCTGACAAAGTTGTTCAAGAGAAACAATAGAAGCTTGAACTTGAAATGTCACAGAATGTAACAATCATATTCTGAACAAATAGTATTAAATTGACAATAGGCAGTTTAATAATATGGGCTTGTGTATAATAACACTAATGTTTTACTTTGTCATAAATGACAAACACTATATTGAACATAAAGGGGGAGCATGATGATTTTCTCATAAAAGTAAATGTGCATAACAAGTCATATAACTGAATAAAACAATAGTAGCTGGAGCGACACTAGGTAATACACAGCTATATTCATGCAAGGTACTCGAAACACCAGATACCAAACGGAGATCGTAGAAGTTATAAAAATATCCAAACGTTATTTTATTGCATAAGAATACAACACACAGGTTAACGCTTTCACCACTAGGCTTCTTCAGACCTATAACATTACTAAAATCATTCAAAGTTAAATAGCTTCCATGGCGGGAAACAACTACTCCCTTAAAGTGCCAGCATTCATATATATAAATATAATGCCTCATATGCATACATTACCTAATAATCATTCTAAAACAACACGATAATTACATTTATAAATAAAACTAAAACTACATATAGGTATATGTATAAAAAACATATATCCTATGTAAGACTATACTTGCACAGAGTAAGCACATCCTTCATTACATTTACATCATTTGTAAAATACAAACAAATGTGCATATAATTAAAAACAATAAAATTGCATCATTCCTCAGTCTGTACAGCCTACACCAATAATATATTTCAAGCTTTCAATTTCCTTGATTTCAAAAATGGTTTAATTGAAACCTTTCCATTAAGTCAGAGGGCTGATCGGATCTTAACCTCATGATCCAGATGGTCTCCCTCTCCTCTGTGTATGTCCTGATATCCCCACCTCTGAAGTTGGGACTAACCCTCTCTATTATCTTAAACCTGAAGGTATGAGAATCATCATTATCCATGATGTGCTCGGACAATGCAATAACCTTGGACTTAGTCCTAATCTGGTATAAATGTTCACGAATTCTATCCCTAAGTCTCCTGTTCGTTTTCGCAACATAAAACATTTGGCATACTTCACAGAAAGCAAGGTAAACCACATCACCAGACATGCAGTCCCCTGCGACATGGAAGATATGCCTGGATAAGTCAAAAGGGCTGACAAAAATGGGACTAGAATCTATAAATCCACAAAAATTGCAATGTCCACATGTCATAGTATCATATGTAGGAGACGTCTCTACACTTAATACTTTCTTGGGGTAGCACAAAAGTCTCTTCAGATTCATCTTGTTCTTATAAATTAACCTCAGAGCTGCACCCACAGCTTCTTTAACCTCAGTATCAACCATTAGAATATCCCAATGTGCCTTCACAATGTACTTGATCTGACCTACATCCTTAGTATAAAACAAGGAAATGCCACGAGTCTAGATTGAATTGACCCGTCACCACCAGTAACACATTCATCAATGGAGTTCCTCACAGTCACTGTAGAACTAGTCTCAGCCCCATTATTCAGCCTCTCATACTCTGCAGAAAAATATGGAACTGCAGCATCCCTTTTCAGAGTGGCAATACCTTCAATGCCTCTCTCAATATCCATAGCATTATAGCCACAGTCTCTAAACCTATCACATACATCATCTAATTCCTGAGTAAACCCCAGATCAGTAGGGTTATATCTGGACACCCTCATGGCTTGTCCTATGATGATATTCCGATAAATATGGCCAGGGTGAATACTATGTCAATGCAGCAAAATGTTCATATGGCAAGGTTTTCTAAAAACGCCAGTATTCAGCATACCATTACTCAACCTTTCAACAAAAACATCCAAAAATGGGAGTCTAACTGCTGAATATTCATAACTAAACTTGAGGTATTCAGAAAGGGAATTAACTTCACCAATGAATGAAACCAATTCTTCAGATGAACCTGTCCAAATGAAAAACAGATCTTCCACAAAACGCCTGTAGAAAACCACTGATTCCACATATCCTGGCAACCCAAAAAGGAAGTCACTCTCCCATGCTGCCATGAAGAGATTGGCATAGCTATTGGCACACGAAGTGCCCATAGCTATGCCATCTCATTGCAGGTAACATTGGTTCCCAAAACAGAACACATTACATTCCAAAACCACCTCCAGAAAAGTCATCAACAGATCAATTACTGCTCCAGTGAGAGTGGAATTATTCCAAAAATATTGACTCACCCTCTCAACCCCCTCATTATTTGGGATGACGGTGAAAAGAGAGTGTATGTCCATCGTCACAAAGAGGTACTGCTTATCACTAGGCACATCCTTAATAAATGCATATAAATCCAACAGAAACTGCTTCGTGTCTCCCAGTATAAACCCATTAGCTTCCACAATTGGTCTTAAGAACTTCTCTATATATATATCAAGAAGGGTTCTGTGGACCAACCCTTCCCTGAAACTATGGGTCTCAATGGGGGTCTCTCTCTGTTTTTATGTATCTTCGGGAGACCCTGAATCACAGGAATAAGAGGATGGGTGACATCTAAGAACTCATATAGCTGTTCAATAATCACATGACTTTTAAATAAATCTTCCAACATGCTATGTATTCTGTCCACAAACACAGAGACGGTATCCCTGCTAATGGGGGTATAAAATCTACCATCTCCCAACATCTCTGTCATGCAATCATTATATAATTGTGCATCCATTACTACGATTTCTCCGCCTTTTTTGGCGGGTCGTATCACTATCATGGAATCACTACGTAATGATTTTAAAGCTTGTCTCAGCTTAAATGAAAGATTACCTTTATTAAACCTCCTATTCTTATTTATAACCCTACTTCTATAAAGATCATCTTCAACCATCTTACTAAAAGCTGCTATTAAAGGATGCAGCAATGGAACATAGTGACTAGGTCTCCTAAAAACAATAGGATCACCCATCTCGGTTCTACCTTTGCATTCCTCTTTTAGTGATAAATTCCGTGCATACAACTTAAAGTCATGAAGAGTCTCATCAAAATTACTATACATAGTTGGAATAAATGTAAAGCCTCTGGAGAGTACCCCTATCTCATCTGTTGTCAAAACATGAGATGATATATTAAACACTACATTTTCCCTTTTCTCTCCCACATCCTCTTGAGATTGTAATTGGGAAGCTATTTGGCAGACAGTTTCCGCTTCTGTCTGCCCCTGCTCATAGAGCGCGTCCTCCCCTCCTTGTGCTCTAATCTGATAGGGAAAGGGTGTCTAACATCATAGGTGACAGCACCTACACTGCCACCCTCTTCAAATGTCTTCCCTACCTCTTTCTCAACCCCCATACCTGGGACCAAGACCCTTGGAGTTTTCTTCCTAACAACAGGTTCTATAGACTGACCTGTACGGTCACTAACATCAGTGCCTGCAGAGTTCAGACAACCCCTAGTGTTGACTCCACCTTGAGTGGCACGATATTCATCAATCACATCAGTTATTAACTGCAAATTGTCAATTGTCCCTTCCTTGGGACTGCTAACATTAGAATTAATAACATTAATAACATTTGCAGCCCCCAAGCCAGCTGGTACATCAGTCAAAGCATTTACTGCTAACCCATTCCCAGTAACGTCATTATCAGTTAACATGATATCAGAATGGGGTGTATGACGAACAACATCATCATTCTTTGACATATCATTATTACTAACATCTCTATTAACTCTCGGCCAAGTGAAAATGTGTCCTTGGCGAAAGTCACTTATGTCCCTCTGCAATTTGTGTTTCTTCTGATCAAAAAGACGTCTCTCTTAGGATGACACACTGTCCAAAATCGTACTTAAATGTATATCAATGCAATGAGCTGGAAAACACTCATACATACTGTCTTGTTGTTTCTTTATGCAATCTCTCAATAAATCTTCCTCTGGCCCAAAAAATTAATTCAACAGGGCCATATATTTAAGGTTTACTTCGATATTGAGCTGCTGCCACTTGAACAGCAGCTCAGGGTACTGTGTCCCCATCGTGAAACATCAGCCCTCTAGAAACAATTCAATGTTGTAAACACACCTCAAAGTGCTGTGTCTGTGTCTGCAGCCTTTTCAATTTGAATAAGTCCATCTCTAATTTATCCAAGACTGTGCGTAGTTCTTCACGATCATATTGCTCTACGACACGCCCACTCGCAGCGTCGTCAGTAGCCTCATACAATGCCAGTGGATTGTTCCGCCCAATAAGACAGTCAGAAAATCTATCCAATACAGGGTGAGGACCATCAATCTCATCACTCGCCCCTCTCACCACATAAGGAAGTTCAATCGCTACTGTAGCTGCCGCAACCATGCCTCCATGCAAAAAACACCAGCACCGATTTAAATGTCTAAAAACAACATGTCTGCATGGAGTTAACACTCCAGCCAACAAAAACAAGCCCAGAACAATAAAATAAAACAATAGTAGCTGGAGCGACACTAGGTAATACACAGCTATATTCATCCAAGGTACTCGAAACACCAGATACCAAACGGAGATCGTAGAAGTTGTAAAAATATCCAAACGTTATTTTATTGCATAAGAATAAAACACACAAGTTAGCACTTTCACCACTAGGCTTCTTCAAACCTATAACATTACTAAAATCATTCAAACTTAAATAGCTTCCATGGTGGGAAAACAACTACTCCCTTAAAGTGCCAGCATTCATATATATAAATATAATGCCTCATATACATACATTACCTAAAAATCATTCTAAAACAACACGATAATCACATGTATAAATAAAACTAAAACTACATATGTATATGTATAAAAAACATATATAAAAACATATATCCTATGTAAGACTATACGGGCACAGATTAAACACATCATTCATTACATTTACATCATTTTTGAAATACAAACAAATGTGCATATAATTAAAAACAATAAAGTGACATCATTCCTCAGTCTGTACAGCCTACACCAATAATATATTTCAAGCTTTTAATTTCCTTGATTTCAAAAATGGTTTAATTGAAGCCTTCCTATTAAGTCCCGGCAAAGGCAGAGGAATCGTAGTAATGGATGCACAATTATATAATGATTGCATGACAGAGATGTTGGGAGATGGTAGATTTTATACCCCCATTAGCAGGGATACTGTCTCTGTGTTTGTGGACAGAATACATAGCATGTTGGAAGATTTATTTAAAAGTCGTGTGATTATTGAACACTATATGAGTTCTTAGATGTCACCCATCCTCTTATTCATGTGATTCAGGGTCTCCCGTAGATTCATAAAAACAGAGAGAGAGACCCCCATTGAGACCCATAGTTTCAGGGAAGGGTTGGTCCACAGAACCCTTCTTGATATATATAGAGAAGTTCTTAAGACCAATTGTGGAAGCTAATGGGTTTATACTGAGAGACACAAAGCAGTTTCTGTTGGATTTATATGCATTTATTAAGGATGTGCCTAGTGATAAGCAGTACCTCTTTGTGACGATGGACGTACAGTCTCTTTTCACCATCATCACAAATAATGAGGGGGTTGAGTGGGTGAGTGAATATTTGAGGAGGAATTCCACTCTCACTGGAGCAGTAATTGATCTGTTGATGACTTTTCTGGAGGTGGTTTTGGAATGTAATGTGTTCCGTTTTGGGAACCAATGTTACCTGCAACGAAATGGCGTAGCTATGGGCACTTCATGTGCCAATAGCTATTTCAATCTCTTCATGGCAGCATGGGAGAGTGACTTCCTTTTTGGGATGTCAGGATATGTGGAATCAGTGGTTTTCTACAGGCATTTTGTGGATGATCTGTTTTTCATTTGGACAGGTTCATCTGAAGAATTGGTTTCATTCATTGGTGAAGTTAATTCCCTTTCTGAATACCTCAAGTTTAGTTATGAATATGCAGCAGTTAGACTCCCATTTTTGGATGCTTTTGTTGAAATGTTGAGTAATGGTATGCTGAATACTGGGGTTTTTAGAAAACCTTGCCATATGAACGTTTTTCTGCATCGACATAGTATGCACCCTGGCCATATTTATCAGAATATCATCAGAGGACAAGCCATGAGGGTGTCCAGATGTAACCCTACTGATCTGGGGTTTACTCGGGAATTAGATGATGTATGTGATAGGTTTAGAGACCGTGGCTATAATGCTATGGATATTGAGAGAGGCATTGAAGGTATTGCCACTCTGAGAAGGGATGCTGCAGTTCCAATTTTTCTGCAGAGCATGAGAGGCTGAATAATGGGGCTGAGACTAGTTCTACAGTGACTGTGAGGAACTCCATTGATGAATGTGTTACTGGTTGTGACGGGTCAATTCAATCTAGACTCGTGGCATTTCCTTGTTTTATACTAAGGATGTAGGTCAGATCAAGGACATTGTGAAGGCACATTGGGATATTATAATGGTTGATCCTGAGGTTAAAGAAGCTGTGGGTGCAGCTCTGAGGTTAATTTATAAGAACAAGATGAATCTGAAGAGACTTTTGTGCTACCCCAAGAAAGTATTAGGTGTAGAGACTTCTACTATATATGGTACTATGCTATGTGGACATTGCAATTTTTATGGATTTACAGATTCTATTCCTGTTTTTGTCAACCCTTTTGACTTATCAAGGCATGTCTTCCATGCGGCAGGGGACTGCATGTCTGGTGAGGTGGTTTACCTTGCTTCCTGTGAAGTATGCCAAATGTTTTATGTTGGGAAAATGAACAGGAGATTTAGGGATAGAATTCGTGAACATTTATGTTAGATTAGGTCTAAGTCTAAGGTTAATGCATTGTCCAAGCACATCATGGATAATGATGATTCTCATACCTTCAGGTTTAAGATAATAGAGAGGGTTAGTCCCAACTTAAGAGGTGGGGATATCAAGACATACACAGAGGAGAGGGAGACCATCTGGATCATGAGGTTAAGATCCGATCAACCCCCGGGACTTAATGGGAAGGTTTCAATTAAAACATTTTTGAAATCAAGGAAATTGAAAGCTTGAAATATATTATTGGTGTAGGCTGTACAGACTGAGGAATGATGCCACTTTATTGTTTTTAATTATATGCACATTTGTTTGTATTTTAAAAATGATGTAAATGTAATGAGTGATGTGTTTACTCTGTGCTAGTATAGTCTTACATAGGATATATGTTTTTTATACATATATCTATATGTAGTTTTAGTTTTATTTATGCATGTTATTATTGTGTTGTTTTAGAATAATTTTTAGGTAATGTATGTATATGAGGCATTATATTTATATATATATGAACGCTGGCACTTTAAGGGAGTAGTTGTTTTCCCGCCATGGAAGCTATTTAAGTTTGAATGATTTTAGTAATGCTATAGGTCTGAAGAAGCCTAGTGGTGAAAGCGCTAACCTGTGTGTTTTATTCTTATGCAATAAAATAAAGTTTGGATATTTTTACAACTTCTACGATCTCCATTTGGTATCTGGTGTTTTGAGTCCCTTGGATGAATATAACTGTGTATTACCTAGTGTCGCTCCAGCTACTATTGTTTTATTTTATTGTTCTCGGCTTGTTTTTGTTGGCTGGAGCGTTAACTCCGTGCAGACCCGTTGTTTAAGTCATATAATTGCTTTAACTTGAATTGTGGTTTTCTAACCCATCTTGACCATACATAATACTTAAGCTGTTACCAAGGTAACTAAAGTTTTATACATGACATCAAACTGACAAAGTTGTTCAAGGGAAACAGTAGAAGTCTGAACTATGAATGTCACAGAATGTAACAATCACATTCCGAACAAATAGTATTAAATTGACAATAATCATACAGTTTAACCTTTGCTGATTATACAAAATAGAATGTTGCCATTTAAATCTATAAACTTTCAGTATATGCCATAAAATGGCAATTTATGAATATGGAAAGGGAACTTGTAATCATTAATCACAATAAGTGACTGTGTTTTTTTTAACCTATAATTTCACCCATTTTATAATAAGAAATGACAGATATGAAAATACTTATATGTAGGAAATGGGGGGAAGAAGGATGCATTGATAACTAAACTGCACTAACTTTCATCAATGTCCACATTAAACAAACTTGATGCTTTAAGTAAGTTAGCAACAAACAAAGTGATTACTTATATGCTGACAAACAATGAAATATAACTTCTGATATATCCAGTAAAATACATTATATTATAAACATTAGGTATAAATATTATTATCATCTATTTATATTAAGTAATACGTTTTGAAAGACTTCATCAATAAGGGTGATCATGTTAAATAACTGCATGCTATAATCTTTTACTGAGATTTTATATATGATACATCCTACTTTACTATGATTGAATTGCTTATCATCTATCTTTCATGTAAATATTAATTGCTTATACAAAAAGTAGCCATTTATATTGAATTAGAATTCCGTTTAATCTACAGTAGTAGTACAGCTGTTCAAAATAATATAAATATTGCTTATTCCTATTACGAATATTCTCCATATGATAATTCAATTTATGGAGCTCAGATGTTCTGGATTGTCAAGGTATGAGTGATAATCTGATGGACTTAGGTTTATCCATCAGATTAGCAATGATTTTCATTCCATGGCTAGTGTGGATATTAGTTTTGTTAACATTTATTAATTTAAATGTGTTATTTCACAAAAACATTTTAGTATGCTTGACCAAAACATTACTTTATTGGTAAACACTCAAATTATAAAACTGATAATTTCCTTTAAAAGCTCAAACATCAACTTTATAGTTATCATAGGAAATGTTTAATAGTCACAATAAAACAAAAAATACATAGTCTAAAGAACCCAAGATGGATTTAACTTTATTATCTTTAAATACCAATGGCTTAAACAATCCTAGCAAGAGATCAAATCTACTGAAATATTTAAAACTGAACAAAGGACAAATTATCTTCCTTCAAGAAACTAATTTCAAAACAAATGACAATTACAAATAGAATCCTAAGCAATATATGATATAGGCACAATCCACTTATAAGACAAAAACAAAAGGGGTAACAATTTTATGGAAAATAAATGTGATTAACCCAGAAATCATTTATAAGTATGAAGATAAAGAAGGCCTTATGGCATTAGTAATAGTTAAATATAATAACAGAATATGGACCCTAGCCAATCTATGCTGGTTCCCATGCATTGGAACAGGAACTGTTTAAAAACACTTGGATTTCATTTCCAATAATTATAAAGACAGCTTAATATTAGGAGGAGATTTTTAACTGTATATTTGATATTTCTGAAACTACAAATAAAAGACTGCTGAGTACATCTGCTGTATCAAAAGCTTTAAACAAGTGGGTAGAATCATTTTATCTTGTAGATACCTTCAAATTTAAAGAAGATAAATCTTTGTTGTTTTCCCAGTAAGGTCACATACTTGGTACCCAAACTAGAATAGATAAAATATTTGCTGCTCGTGACTTACGCTCTAAAATCATTAATTTCTCAATCACTCTCTGCCCCTTTTTAGGCCATAATTCATTGATACTAAAACTTCAAAATGGGTACAAACCATTAACCTTTAACTCCAGAATTCCAGCATATATAACTAAAATTAAAGAGTTCAAACCCTGGTTATCATCCGAATCACAGTTCTTCTTACACCACAGAGATAAATAAAGTAATGATATGGGATTCATTAAAAGCTTACATATATGATAAAACCCTCATTTGGTATAAAAAAATCAAAGAATTGGATTCTGAATTATTAGATCTACAATCCAACCTATTGTCAGTAAAAGCTGAAAAAAATCAAAATCATTTGGAGATGAAAAAGAAAGTAGAAGTATTAAACAATAAATACAATGAAATTCTAACACATAAAACTAGTTTAGCTTTAGAAAAACTAAAAATTAATACCTTAGCCACTTCTCCCAAATATCTATATAATTTATCCACAAGAATCAAAATACAATCAAAAGCTAATAACATTAAAAATATCGTCCATGAAAAGAAAGGGAAAAATGTCTCAGATATAGGTCACATTCTTGATGCCTATAGAAATCACTATATGGAACATTTCCAAAAAGAAAATATACATATTCCTCAATTAAATTTAGATGAAAAATGTTCTAATATAAAAAAAAACAGAAAAATTAAAACTAGATCTGCAAGCGTCCATACCCTGCAAAGAAATTACATATACAATAAAAGTGGGTAAAAATAATAAATCTTTAGGTATAGATGGCATAATTATGGAAATATATAAACTTTTTCCTTCAAAGATACTATCCCCCTTCCATAAAACTCTATTAGAAATTCAGTTACAAGCTTTTGGAGATATTCCTTAATCACACCAATCCTAAAGGAAAACAAATCCCTAAACCTCTGTACCTCATATAGACCTATATCATTATTAAATAATAACTACAATATATTTATGACAATATTAACTAACAGAATGAAAATACCACTATCCAAGACAATAAATAATGATCAAACTGGGTTTACATATCATAGACACACACATGACAATATTAAAAGGATAATTTCTCTTTCAGATTATGTTAATAAAGAAAATAAAGAAACACTCATAATTGGTTTAGATACAGAGAAAGCCTGTGATTCCCTAAATTGGGACTATTTATTCAAAATCCTAATACTATTTGAATTTCCTGCATCTTTTGTTCATCTTCTAAAGAATATATATACATTAGTCTGATGAGCCTGATCTGCAAGGCCATGGAACGTATTATTGTGGAACTTATAAACAAAGACATTGGCAACCTTAAAACACTGGACCCCACCCAGTTTGGGTTCGTGAAGGGCTGATCTTGCCTCCTGAACCTGACTGACTTCTTTGAATCAGTCTCCAGAGACGTGGACGAGGGTAAGGCAGTCCACACCGCTTATCTGGACCTCACCGAGGCCTTTGACACCATCCCCCACTCTGGAAACATAGATAAACTTACTAAGCTGGGCATTAATCCCTACGTCACTCAATGGGTTGCCAACTGGCTTGCTGACAGAACCCACACTGTAAATGTAGCTGACTCCAAATCCAGCTCCAGACAAGTGACAAGTGGAGTACCTCAGGGTTCAGTCCTGGGACCGCTCTTGTTTGGCATCTACTTCTCTGAAGCACAGGCCAACACTAAGGGACTCTGGCTAACAAAGTTTGCAGATGACTGCAAACTGGGAGCCATGACTGAATCCTCAAATTATGTTGATACTCTACAAAAGGGCCTTACAGAAACATATGCTTGGTGCCAGAGCCATGAGCTCAAGCTCAATGCCAAGAAATGTATAGTTTTCCCCTTTGGGAAAAAACATGTACTCATGAATTACCACATAGGTGGCAGTACACTAAACACCAAAAGTGTGATAAGAGACTTAGGGACACATGTGGACAGTGGTCTCACCTTCAATAACCACATTGCCACAACAGTCAGGAAATCCTTCTATGTGGCACACCTCATCACTAAGGGCTTTTCATGCAGAAAAAAGGAGGTCATTGTCTCACTGTACTCATCCCTAATTAGATCCATTATAGAATACAACACCCCATTTGGTATGTACCTCTCAAGACATCTGCAATAACTGGAAAGGCAGCAGAAATACCTCACTAAAAGAATCACAGGCCTAAAGCAGATGTCCTATGCTGACCGCCTAAAAAAACTCCAGCTATACTCTGTCGCATATCATCTTCTCCGAGGCTATCTCTGCTTAGCATACAAGGCCATGTCAAATCCAGAACCGTTGGACATGCTACACTTAAAGAAATCCCAATCCCTCAGAGCCACATGCTCCAGGGATCTTAACCTTGTCATCACAATAAACAAAACATGCTGGAGGGATAGGTTTGTGATCCAGAGACTCCCCAGACTCTGGAATAGACTGCCCATACATGTCAAGCAGAGCACCTCTTTGGCCCTCTTCAAAAGGAACCTTGATGACTGGATGGGAGAAAGGAAATTCAACCCAGGGAGCACGTCAGTCACCCTGCTAGACAGGGGTCCAGGGAAGTAAATAGTGTGGGAAGAAATAGCCAGGGAATTGTTATGGCTAGGCTTGTATAGGCTCTAGGGCCGATAGCCTAGTACCAACCTATGAACCTATGAATAATTTAGCATATGTCAAGTTAGGTCCTTTTACCTCAGAATCTATACATATAACAAAAGGCACTAAGCAAGGATGTCCCATATCACCAATTCTATTTGCTCTAGCTATTGAAATATTGTCAGATTCAGTTCGTAACAATATAAATGTCAAAGGAATGGATGTTTATAAACAATACAATTCTAAAGTAATGCTATTTGCTGATGACATATTATGAACATTAATACAAAAGAGACATTAGAAGAATTAGATAGATTAATTGACAAATTTCACATGACTTCAGGACTCCATTTCAATAAATCAAAATCAAATTTGTATTTTTAAATAAAAAAAGAACTGCAGACTAAGGGGGATCATATCATAGGAAAACAAGAATCTACCTTAAAATATCTAGGAATTATGTTATGCAAGGATAATAATGAATTAATCTCAAAAAACTACAATAATATCATCAATACAATTAAAATCTCTGTGGAAAAATGGAACAAAATAATATTAACATTTGAAGATAGACTACAGTTAATAAAAATGGCTTTACTGACCAAGATCCTATATATAGACTTGGCAATACAGCTGTTACCAGAAAGGAATATACTTAAAGAAATAAATTCATGCCTAGTAAAATTTTTATGGTTTCCCAAAGGAAACAGAATAGCTTTAACACATCATATCAGACCATGGAAACAGGGGGGATTAAACTTTCCTGATATAGAAACATATATGAAAGCATCAATATCTAAAACAATCTCAGATTGGATAAGTCCAAATTACTCTGCAAATTGGAAAGAATTACTAACTGTAATGTCAATAAATGAATTTGATTTACAAAAAATATGTTCAAATAACAGATAAAAACAATTTGCTGAGGCACATATTATGTATTAGCATGCAATATAACATAACTAAACCCACTAAAACTCGTATGATTAATTAAGACATCAAGTCATTTAGGAAAATTATTAATGCAAATATAGAGTTAAAAATCTGGTTTGAACTTTTAACACTATTTATAGTCACAAAGAACTTTCCACATAAAATATATAGAGAAATTATTAATTCCTGGGAACAGAAAGGATTTGTTTGTTGGCTCCACTGTATCAAATAACTAAAAGTTTTAGATACGAAAGTAATAAAAACAACATACAAAATTCCACAACAGGACTGGCTAACTTTACAGAGTATTCTGTCATAGTCACAAAATTTAAGTAGAATAATTAAAAATTCTTCATTTAAAGAAATACATACATTTACGAAATACATGTATAAAATTATATATAATAACTTTGACATGGGAAATAGTATTTCAAAATTTTACACAGTATTAATAAACTATAAAACAACACCCAAAACCTTATATTGGAAGTAAACAACAAAAGGACACTCAGTACAGTTAACTGAAGATATTAAAACAAATATCTTATTATCGATAAAATATACATCCTTTACACAATACTGGAAAGTTTTTAATTGGAAATGTTTGCACAGAGCATTCTTATCCCCAGACAGAATCAGTAAAATTAGTTCTTCCATCGCCTCACAGTAAGATGTTGTCCTGTTTGATTCTCAGCTAAAGTGTCTTCTGTGTGGAGACATGCGTGAATGGGTGTACCTTCGTTGAAAGTTGTGCGTCAGGGCTGGCAACTCGGTATGTAAAAATCTACTGCCAATCATTAGTGGACCGGAGTTCCGCTGTGGCGACCCCTAACCTGAAAAAGCTGAAAGATACAACAACATAAAAGGAATATGTTAGAGATGTGAGCAAGTACACAATGCAAATTAGAACCACATTTTCTTTGTGTTAAAATTAAGCCATTTTGGAATGGTATTAATAACTTTCTGCAAGCTTTATTTAATGAATCATTTTATTTAACTAAAGCTCTTGTATTATTAAATGTGAACGAAGGTCCTCATTTGAATAGGTCAAACATGTATCTAGTATGGACTAAACTTGCAATTTCAGGGAAGTGCATAACAAGAAGATGGACTACGAACACGATACCAAATTTGGAAGACTTCTACAGCCTACTGAAGACCACAGCATTATTGGAAATTAAGATTAAAGAACTAAGAATTTATCCAAAGCCATTTATCAACAACCCCTGGGGAAAAGTCTTTTTGTTGATTGACACTATACAATAATTGATCAGACACTCTGATAATGGATTGGACATACTTATAAAATAACTGTATACATTAAGATCTGTTATAGTATCAGGCTAATGTAAATAGTATACATAGTTATTTGAGATGTTATGTATAAATATTATAGAATTTATTCAAATGTATTTGAAAAATAAAAAAAATGTTTGAGAAGATTTGCAGTGTGCATAACATGTGCAGTGTTATGAGTAGTGTTGGCAACAGTATAGCGGCATGTGTTAGTAGTCTCCACTGGAGTCAATGCCTGCATTGCTGCTTTTCACAGCCATCTTAACCAACAGAGGAGATATGGACATTGCCTTACTTATCAAATGTTCCCAGGCCAACTAACCACAGTCCATTTCTAAGTGGACAGGAAGCCTTTAAGGTACCTAGTCAAATCGTATTACCTATAAACAGAATCAAATGAAATCCATGGTGTGGCCTTTCCTATGGATACTAAGCATACCTCTCAACCTCTTAGAGCAAGAAATCTGGACAAAGCTATAAATAATGGGGCTCAAAAATAGGGGCAATTGTTAAATATTGGTCTTACAAATTTAGCAAGTTTATAGAATAACAGGTTTTGCATTAGCATTAATTTTCTGAAAGGTATAAAGTTAGAATCTCAAATGTCTGTTATTATTTTCTGACTTTACTCCTCAATGATTTGTCAGAAAACCACAATTGTATGAGAAACAGACCAAACATAAAAGGCAAAAATCTGGACATTCTGAGAAAATCTATACAGGTGAGCAGTATGAGGGGAAGAGAGTACATAAGATTAAGTAACAGAAGTTTTTTAGATTTGCACAAGTTACTTAACCACATGACACAACTGTTGACCTTACCATTCTGAGTCTGCATTTAATTAGCCTAAAAAGTCATAGGCTGCAAAACTTGAGTTTCATGGTGTACAGGCAGTACAGCTCTGTCTAAAAATGAGACATTCAGATATGGTCATCATCTGATTGCTTAATTACAAGTCAAGAGATGGGGAGGAAACTATACTGTTGTTGATTGGTATGGAGTATTGAGTGGAGGGGCACTGAGAGAAATGTGGGAGATAAAGGAGTTCTTTAGCAGCTAATTTAAGTATGCCAGCTGGCCCAGATGTTTTTAATATCTGTATTCTAACCTTAGAAGGTTTGGGGGAAATTGAGATATGTGGTGAACTGGTGATAGGGTATGGCATCATTTTGTATGATTGGAGTCCAGTTGCAGGCAAGGGGTTGTGTATGGATCAGGAATATCCCATAGAGAACATACTCCATGTCAGTGGAGAACAGGAGTGTGGCAGTGCGCCCTAAGGATATGCAAGGGGGGGGGTGTGGTTTGAAGAAAATTGAAAGGATGGAGTGCTACCTATGGGTTTATTAAGTGATATAACTGAACATCTACAAAGTTGAAGAAGGGGTTTAGAAGTACAGAGGAAGAATATAGACCACTGTGATCCTATGGAGAATTCCAATTTGAGCTTGGGGATATTCATTGTAATGGCTGGGGTTTGGTGAGGTGCAAAAGGGGACAATAATTCCTAAACCTTGGAAGACATTATAAATGATATAAATATAGTTGGAGTAATAAGTTGTGGGGGGGAGGCAAAGAATTGAGGAGGAAAATTAAAACTGGTCCTTGTGAAGACAGAAGTTATGTGTGGAATATGTCCAGGGGAATAATGAGGAAATGGAAACGGAAGGTGAAAGAGCTTAGATTACTGATCTGTATGGCTATTATAGAGAATGTACAGGTCAAGTGAGGCATTGATGGCCAAAGAAGAGAACAAACTAAAAAAAGTAAATGTAAAAAAAAATGCTGACTGCAGTAGAGCTATGGAAAATGTACATTACTTGGGCAAAGTTTGGATAGGGAGTGCTCAGTCTTAAAACACAGCAGTTTATTTCGCACTTTCACATTGTAATCCAGTGAGTTTAAGCAGTTATTTGCATTTGCAGTTAAAATTTATGTCATTCTTCCATTCAGCATTGTCTGCATTGACTCGTAGTCATATTATATGAAATTATCGTTTTTTGTTCTCGTTCTTTGCAAGGCAGCAAGACTGTTATTTTCTCATATTCTAAGTTCAGTTTGCATTATCTCAGAGCTGCAGCTGCAGCATCTTGAAGTTAGCAGCATATGTAGTCAGTAGGTACATGGTCACTGTGTCCGTGTATGGGATATGGTGGGCAAAGCACTCCTCTTGCAAACAGTCTACTAGTCTAATGGTGTTGCAATGTACTAGTAAACTCAAAATGTCAGCATTTAGTGGATGGAATCAGACTGGCATTAAAGGATGACTGCAGCATATGTTTACTTTACTTGCTTGCATTATCTCTGCCTGGAATGGTACAACCTCCGATCTCACTTCAAACTTGGATGAAGAGTCTAAAATCTGCAGCCTGTTAATGAATGCAGCATTGCAGTTTTATCAATGAGAGGTTTGACAGAAGGTGCTTAAATTGGAATACTGCTTCTGATTCTGAGAATGGAATGCTACAGTGTAGGGATGGGCAGGTGGCCTAATGATTACGGTGTTTGCCTTACAAACACAAGGTGCAGGGTTTGAGTCTCACAAGGGATAATTGGCTAGGCTTGCAAGGACAGTTAGCTTAGTACTAACCTATGAACCTAGAACCTATGAACAGCGCTGAGTGCTCATATAACTTAATTTTCTTGTGTAATTTCAGGGGCCAGACAGACTAATGAATTACTTTGAGATACGATTTTTGAAACCTGTAAGAAAACTTATGAGAGGCTGCTGATTAGGCTGTCCTTACTCTTGAGAAAGCTATGGCAACTGCACATAAACTATAGGCCTGGATTAATAGACAAGTTGCATAGTATAGTATTCACTAAGTGCATTTGTGTGTGAATTGACTGAGTGTAGCAAAGCTGGCCAGTTGTGAATCATAGTCCCACAAGGTGCTGCAGTGCATTGAGCTCATATATGTAACAGAAGATGTAGGCAAATGACTGTATAATAACATGTAAATAACACTGTGTAGGGAAATGAGGTTGTGCTGTAGTGAAATGCACATTATGTAATTTGAACATAGTCTTGACTGATGGTCATTTTTATTTGCACTAATGTATATACATAAATATAAAAGGGTAAAGTACTTGGAAAATGTTGCAGTTGCAGATGGTGAGAATACTTATGGAAGAAGGATCAGTTATGTAACAGCATACTGCAGTTGTTAATGCCAATACTTCCTGCCAGTTTGTGTAAGGTGGTATCCAGGTGCATGTATTTGAAGCTTCATAATCAGGGGAGACGGTCATAAGTAATTATATTTTAACAGATTTGCCCAACCATCAATTCTGTGTTATGTGTTATGTGTTATTATTTATTTATGTGTTATTATTATTATTATTATTATGTAACAAGTATGTGTTAGGGCTCCTTAGTATTTAAGTGTTTGTGTTTTGCAAGTGTTAGATTTGCATTGAGAAAGCAGCACTACTAAGCTTGAATGAGCATGTTAATTTCAAAGCTGTTTTAAAAAGGTGCACTTTGCAACATTAGTACCTCTTTCTTATTCTGGAGTTTTTTGTGCATTTATTGTTGGTTGCTATGGTAATGTCAGCATGCTGCTGTTTGATTTTATGCCTACTGTAAGGGATATTTAAGATGTGATTTGCTTGAAGAAATCTTTCAAGTGCCTGTTTATTTTTTATTCATAGTGGGTGGGTGCTTATTTATTTTATTTGCTTACTGTATTAATGGCAAGCAGTATAAATGTAGAACAGAGTCTCCTGAAACCATAAAGCACACTTTTTTACTGTGTTTAGAATGTGTGTTGTAGTAAGTAAATAAATAGACTAGTTAGTACAAGACAAATTTTATTTTTATATAAGAGAACTTTATTTTAGTTTTATACATGTTCAAAGTTTTGTGTTAATTATATAATTAATTTGTTGTTCTGGTTTATATTTTATGTTATTTAAAGAAGGCTGAAGTCAAGTGCAGCCGCACCCTACACCCAGTGTTATTTTTCTAAAACAATATTGTATTTTAGTTTTGCACAAGTTCACTGCGGTGGTGGTGCTGCGGTAGCATTGTCGCCTCACAGTTAGACGTTGCCCGTTCGATTCTCAGTTAGACCGTCTTCTGTGTGGCGACATGCGCCTTCATTGAAGGTTGTGCGTTAGGCCCGGCAAGCCAGCATGTAAAACTCTACTGCCAATCATTAGCGGACCGGAGTTCCGCTGTGGCCGAAAGACACAAACAGTTTTGCACAAGTTCAAATATTAATGTAAATAAAAGGTCTTGCCTACATAAAACATTCTGCAAGAGCAAACTGCTAAATAAACCACATCAGATGTATCACAACTAGCTGCTGTATTAAATTTAAAAACTTTATTAAAACCTGGATGTATAAATTTCCCAGTGGAATCAATATATCTGCAAAAGCTGCATTTGTTTTATTTTTTCTGAACATGTTATCATGACTTTAATGTCTAATGTAAAGCTGTCATTTGTATATGGGAAATTATTAATGCAGAAGTGGGAAATGAGTAATGAACACAAATAAAATTATTAGCATTGTGTAATGTAGTGAGTGTACATGCATATGTGTTTAAATTGTGAAGTACTGAAGTAGTAAGGATGCTTTGTTTGGTGAACATATATTTGTCATAAACAAATGTGTTACATAGTGAGTTATTTGCTGTTATTAATGATGCAGCAAACATTAGTATAGCACAACTTTGTTAGAATGAGATTTTACATGTGTATATAACTATATGGCTTATATTAACTGTTTTATAGGAGGATGGAAGGCACACATCATCATGGTAGTTTTGCTTGATTGATGATCATTGATGGATAGCCAACTGGCTCACAGACAGGACCCTGGAAGTTAGAATTGGAGAGTCTACCTCTACAAAGAGGCCAGTCACAAGTGGAGTCCCTCAGGGATCAGTCCTTGGACCTCTTCTTTTTGGCATTTACTTCTCAGAAATCAAGGCTGATGTCAGTGGTCTCTGGCTGACTAAATCTGCAGATGATTGCAAATTAGGCGCTGTCATTGAATCTCACACTGACACAAATGTTCTCCAGGAGGGGCTGACACAGACAAACAACTGGAGTCAAAGTCATGGACTAAAACTAAATGCCAAGAAATACATAATAGTATCCTTTAAGAAGTCATCCATCCCTGGTAACTATCATATTGACAACACACCCCTTACAGCTGACCCAGTAGTTCAGGGACTTAGGGGTACACATAGATAGTAATCTAGCCTTTGATCATCATGTGTCTACAGTGGTGAGGACATCATTCTATGTTGTGCAACTTATAAACAAAAGTATGGCATCTAAGTCCAAGGAAGTAATTGTTCCATTGTATTCAGCATTCATCAGACCTATCATTGAGTACAATGCCTCCTTTGGTATGTACCTAACCAGGCATATCCAACAACTGGAATGTCCACAGAGGTTCCGCACTTAAAGAATACAAGGCATAAGTAATATGTCCTATGCAGACTGCCTCAAGGCCCTATCCCTGTATTCTGTCTCCTACAGGCTTTGGAGGAGAGATCTATGCCTGGCATCCAGGGCATTGTCAAACCCCACTCTGATGGACCTCCTGCATATCCACAAAACAAACAGTACTAGAATTACCCATTCTAAATACTTAAACCTTGCCTGTGATATAAATAGGACCTGCTGGAGAAATAGGTATGTATCCCAGAGACTACCCTGTCTATGGAACAAGCTCTCCCATCCATGTGAAGCAGAGTTCCTCCCTAATCCAATTCAAGTGCAGCTTGGACTATTGGATGGGAAACTGGAAATTCATCCCTGGTTTGACACCTATGTCTCTAATGCAAACAGGTAATCTGTAAAGGGTTCATCTCCCAGGCCCATGCTTGCACTTATCAAGGGTATCAGAACTCATCAGAGATTTGGGATTCATGGCTAGGCTTAAAAAGGACACTGTGGTCATTAGCCTAGTAAACATCTATGAACCTATGAACCTATGAGTACAACAACATTTTTTGAGTATCACTGTGGCCTTTGTTTTCATATGCACTAATGATGCAAACAAGGGATTGGGGCAAAGAAAGGACAACTTCAGCCATGCGGATAATTGCATTGTCATGTCTGCCCTTAGGTCATATGAGAAATGTATGTTTAGTAAAGAGGCAAAAGCATGGAATCAAGCTGTGCTGGACATAATGCAGTGAGTGACCGAAACCACACATTAACACAGTGCTCCCATATTGAAATGTTGTGAAAACTGTTGTCCCAGGGCACCATTCTACACTGCTGTATTCTTTATGCTATAGTCACAGTTTGCCTGTGATCTAAGAAGATATGAAATGCTTATTTTAATTAAAAGTTTTGTATAGTCTGCAGTTCACCAGGTGGTGAATCTTTATTCCATAAGCACAAAAAGTCTATACAAAAGATTTTAAGGTCTCAAACTGTAATTACATTTTCCTCCCATGGGCACAGAAAAATGAGCACTGTGACTTGTTTCCACTGTAAGCTATTTCTCTGGGTGCATGTATTTTTTTTTTCAAAAAATAGGAGTCACCTGATGTGACTTTAAGTGACTACCGCCCCTGCAAATAAAAAAAAAATGATATTCATCAGGAAGAAGAATGGGGGCTAGCCATATTAGTCATGTATATAAGATTGTTATATCCAAACACTGTAATCCTTTTTGCCAAAAAGGAGAAGATTGGTTGTTCATAATATATTTCATAAAATATGAGCCCCATAAAAAGTGAGCACAGCTTTTCATATTATATGTGATACAATTATTGATTAGGCCAATCCAGACTGGAAAATGTACTGTAATAAAGTTTTCATAATTTGCTTTAGGGAATATGAGCCCCCCTCAAAGGCAATCACATCCTCTCATATTAAATGTGACACAAACAGGCTAATAAAGACTGGTGATAGCCTCATAAAGGCAGACATTTTTTTCAATGATCAAACTGTAAACCACCTCCCCTGTAAACCACTCTATTAGATGGAAGTGATGAAATGCAGGTAAAAGTGTTGGCTTAAATGTAGTTCTGTAGGTGACACTTATGGGGTGTTGTTATTTTTTCTTTGTTAACAATAAAAATAAAAATAAAAACCTTTTAACTAAGAGTGAGGTTCCACTGAACTGGTAAACCCTCAATTGTCCTTAAGGTATATTCAAACAAGGGACTAACCTCTAACTTTTGGGATTGGCTCCTTGTTTTTCCATAACCCAGATGTTCCTCCAATCAGCTTCACTGGACCATACAGACATTATCTGTATCTGGTAGAAACAAACAATTGACCCAATATCAGGGCACTAGCAGATAACAAATAATTGACAAGGCCACTGCACAACGAAGGTTGAAAACTTCAGTACTTGTTCAAGCCAAAACGAACCACCGACAGGACACCAGTTTAATCCATAGCTACACAAATTTATTACAGACTTAGCGCTTTCACCTTACAAGGCATCATCAGAGTCAAAAAGCTGTTACAACAACTCACATTTAAATAATAAAGTCTGTAACCAATAAAATAATAAATCAATTGATTCATTAATTAATTAAACCATCATCCAGTAAAAACATTTACACAATCAAACATTGAAAGTTATACTCATTCACCTTAAAGGGCCTTTGCAGGAAAAATTTTTTTAATGACACTTAATACAGTTGATGTGCTAAAGCAAATATAGTAATATAATAATAGTTACAATATTGAAGTATTAAATAGCCAACTTGATGAACTTATTTCAATATATATATTTCTTAATCAAATCTAAAGATACTTAATAACATTCTTGTTACAAATGTTGTTACTAAATGAATTCTTTCATATTTTATTTTATTTTAATTTATTTTATTTTATTTTAATGATTGTAGTACAAATAAATGTACATAGATCCAGTCCTATAGAACCTGGGATCTATGCACCAAAAGGGGTTTAATAGAAATAAAATCATTGAGTCCAGGGTAAGACATGGCTTTTAGCCGAAGCTGCCACTCCATCTCCTTTAAAGCAACCTTGTTCTTAATATCACCGCCACTATCTAAAAAAACCCTGTCAATCACAAAAAACATGAATCTCTTAAAGTTGTTACATTTGATACTATGGAGGTACAACGCATTATGGGAATCCTTGTTTTTGATGGATCTGAGATGTTCAGGGATCCTATCATTTAGTCTGCAGGTGGTCATCCCGACGTAAAATGCCTCACAGGATGTGCAGTTGGCCACATAAACTAGATTTCTAGTATTACAGTTGCATATTCCCGGACAAGCCAAGGTATATTTGTATCCAGAAACAACTACATAAGGGCCATCCGCTACATACCTACAGCACCTACAACTTCCACACTTACCCATCCTCGACCTATGTT
Organism: Protopterus annectens; assembly: GCF_019279795.1. NCBI lineage: Eukaryota > Metazoa > Chordata > Ceratodontiformes > Protopteridae > Protopterus > Protopterus annectens. The sequence continues at coordinate 733,618,711 of NC_056745.1, forward strand.
GTTGTTTGTTTCTTTCAAGCATATCTTTTAGGTTCTTACCCCTACTGTAAACTATCACCGGATCTTTACCCACCACTTTCTTCAAATCATTGTTCAAACAATAATCCCATACATTTCTCAATACTGTACAAAGTTCCGTAGATTTATCATTATACTTCAAAATGAAACATGGACCCTTATCACTTTTATCCTTGTTGTTATTATTGTTATTGTTGTTCGCCCGTACCGGATCCAAGACATTTGAGGAACCAGTCCCATCTACACCTACATCACTCAAGATAGGAGCATAAATACTACGCTCGTCTTTTTTGTATATTTCTTTCTTCACACTTCGCAATAAACTAATCGGATAACCCCGCTCCAATAACATTCCAATTAGCTTGTATATTTCCAATCTGAATGTCGCATCGTCACTTACCAACCTGGAAGTTCGTACCATCTGCCCTTTTATTACCCCCTTCCGTTGATGAAAGGGGTGGCAACTGGTAAAATGTAATAACGAATTGGAGTAATTGTCCTTCCTATAAATTGTACTAGACAGTACATTGTCTATCTTGGAAATACTAATATCTAAATAATTAATACTTTCTGCTCCCCACGAAAAGGTGAACTTGAAAAAGCCAGTTGTACCATTTAGGTACTCAACAAATTCTTTGGCAAGTGCTTCACCTCCTTTCCATATGATCAAAAGATCATCCAAAAATCTGTTGTACAAAATGATGTTGTTCATATATTCTGATGAAAACACATGTGCCCTTTCCCACGCCAATAGCACCAAATTGGCATAAACCGGGGCATATTTGGCTCCCATGGCCACACCCGAGCTTTGTTTGTAGATTTCTCCTTCAAATTTAATGAAATTGTTATTCAAAACACATTCCATCAAATCACAATACAAGTTTACTCTAGATTTATTGATGGCATTGCTGGAGTTGAGGCTTTCAACAAACATGTCTAAACCTTCATTGTGAGGTATAACCGAAAATAGGTTAATAACATCTATTGTCAAAAAACTATAGTCATCTGTTATACTCTTAATGCCTCTTAATCTCTCCAAGCAATGCCAAGAGTCCCTTAGGATGTGGGGCACTTCACCTTGAACTTTCTTGATTTCATGATCTATAAAGGCCGCAAGGGGCTCAGTCTTTGAACCCCGTGCGGCAACAATTGGTCTAAATTCTAAATCATGGATACCCTTGTGCACCTTGGGTATCCCGAAAATACAAGGTACCACTGGGTTTTTAACTGACAAATAGTCATATTCACTTTCACTAATCGTAGCTTGAAAGAGTGCATCATGCAAAAACATATCAATTTTAGCATATGCACGGTTAAGTTCATTAATGGAAGCCAAGGAATACGTATTTTGATCACCCAAAACTCTAGTCATGCACGTCAGATAATCAATCTTGTTCATAAGTACCATCCCACCCCCCTTGTCCAGCTTCATGCACCTCACATTGTTTGAGCTAATAAATTCATTGAGCAATAATCTTTCGCCCCTGGATATGTTGTCCTTTAATGTACTAGGCAATGCACAAATTCTTCTAAACTCAAACTCTAACAATTTCTCAAAAAACACAAATTCTGGACAAGTGGGTGGGTTAAATGTACTTTTTCTTGTTAAAGAAGCACCTAAATTACTGTGTCCACCCATATCAAAGTTCATATTGTCGTTAAAATACTTCTGGAGGTTCAACCTCCTCACAAACAATTTTAAACTTGATAAAACATGTGCTATATCTAGCTTGAAACTGGGGACATAACTCAGACCCCTCGTAAATAACTCGAAGTGTGTGCCTTCTATCTCAACTTCAGTATAGTTGTAGATAGTAAAACCTTTTTGTTTAGTTACCATACACTTTAAACCTCCATCAACTGCAACACCCATGCTGTCATGCGACAACCTAGTGTCAACACACAATACATTGTTGTCAAAACCATTAGCGATGTAATAACCACCATTACTCACTTCTTCATTCATTGCTGATGTATTGCTAATTGAACAAAATACATTGCCCACATTAATTTGGCTGTCTACAACCACACTATGGGTAGTGTCACTATTCCTATTCCTTCTAAATTCAATTTTGTCATTCGAACATAAATGCAAAGGCCCATCTAAAAGATTGACATTAACAGTGTTAGATCTTTGAACATTAAAAACAGATGAAAACATATGAGAACCACCATTCACATTACTACTACAAACTTCACCCAGTCTCCCTAATAGTAACCCCCCCTCCCTCTCCCCCTACCCCTGATGTGCTCCCCCCGAGGAAAATAGGCAGTCCTTGTTCCTTGATTCAACAGTCTCTTCGACCTCCTGGGCCCTTGATATTCGTCCAAAAAAAATCATCGTCTCCACCAGGAATATGATCAATACAATCGTCACAAAATTCCCCTGTGTCAATGTTTTGTGACATACTGCCTTTACTAAATTCAGTATTGAAAGTCTGCTTAAGCCACTTTTTCCCGGGTGGATACACATTCCTATTGGCATAATCAGTAGTGTCTCTGAGCAATTTTTTGTTCTTAACCAATCTACTTTGAAGTACATAGCTGTCCAAGTCTCTAATAACTTTTTCAAAACTTGTTTTATGCTGGAAAAAAAGCAAGTCAGTCGTGATACTAGTGTGTAGTTTAGTAATGTCATCCCTTAAGGAGCACATTTTAGCATTATTATTGTCAATAATAATATCAAGGAGCTCCATACCTGTTCGATCAAAAAGATCAGTCAATTGTCCAAAGGCCTTGGATTCCACGTCAATTCCCATAGGAAGTTTCCACACTCTTAGCCCCTTGGGCACTTGCTTCCGTTCCTTAGACTGAGCCAAAAACCAATTGTCCAGCTGCATGGCACTATATTTAGTACATAGCTTGTTAAACCTATATATCTGCTCCTTTAAGGAGGGCTTGTCAGCCCCCACTTGCTCTGAATTAAATGCATTTTCGCCAAAAGAAGGAGTCTGGAACCATGACTCCACTCGAAAAACATTTTCTGATCTCGTCGGAGGAACCGGAGGTACAACCAAACCTGCTCCCTTGGTGTTTAGTTGACGCACAACGCCTTGCGATGAATTGGCAACCACTCCACTGTACGAAGCGGAAACATTGGATGCATTAGGCAATTGACCAGGCGCAATTGAACTTGCCGGTGGTGAGTGCAGAGTAAATAATTCTGCTTGCGTATCGGACAGACCCCTCTCAACAGCTTCAATGTTAACATCACTGGTGTTACAAACTTCCTTACTGTTAGCGTAAACTTGAATAAGCTTATCTACCACACCTGCCAGCTCCTTCAGTATAGCCTCCATCTCCACCGAAGCTCACCAACTTCCGTAGGCACAGCCAACAAACGATAGAAACAAACAATTGACCCAATATCAGGGCACTAGCAGATAACAAATAATTGACAAGGCCACTGCACAACGAAGGTTGAAAACTTCAGTACTTGTTCAAGCCAAAACGAACCACCGACAGGACACCAGTTTAATCCACAGCTACACAAATTTATTACAGACTTAGCGCTTTCACCTTACAAGGCATCATCAGAGTCAAAAAGCTGTTACAACAACTCACATTTAAATAATAAAGTCTGTAACCAATAAAATAATAAATCAATTGATTCATTAATTAATTAAACCATCATCCAGTAAAACATTTACACAATCAAACATTGAAAGTTATACTCATTCACCTTAAAGGGCCTTTGCAGGAAAAATTTTTTTAATGACACTTAATACAGTTGATGTGCTAAAGCAAATATAGTAATATAATAATAGTTACAATATTGAAGTATTAAATAGCCAACTTGATGAACTTATTTCAATATATATATTTCTTAATCAAATCTAAAGATACTTAATAACATTCTTGTTACAAATGTTGTTACTAAATGAATTCTTTCATATTTTATTTTATTTTAATTTATTTTATTTTATTTTAATGATTGTAGTACAAATAAATGTACATAGATCCAGTCCTATAGAACCTGGGATCTATGCACCAAAAGGGGTTTAATAGAAATAAAATCATTGAGTCCAGGGTAAGACATGGCTTTTAGCCGAAGCTGCCACTCCATCTCCTTTAAAGCAACCTTGTTCTTAATATCACCGCCACTATCTAAAAAAACCCTGTCAATCACAAAAAACATGAATCTCTTAAAGTTGTTACATTTGATACTATGGAGGTACAACGCATTATGGGAATCCTTGTTTTTGATGGATCTGAGATGTTCAGGGATCCTATCTTTTAGTCTGCGGGTGGTCATCCCGACGTAAAATGCCTCACAGGATGTGCAGTTGGCCACATAAACTAGATTTCTAGTATTACAGTTGCATATTCCCAGACAAGCCAAGGTATATTTATATCCAGAAACAACTACATAAGGGCCATCCGCTACATACCTACAGCACCTACAACTTCCACACTTACCCATCCTCGACCTATGTTGTTGTTTGTTTCTTTCAAGCATGTCTTTTAGATTCTTACCCCTACTGTAAACTATCACCGGATCTTTACCCACCACCTTCTTCAAATCATTGTTCAAACAATAATCCCATACATTTCTCAATACTGTACAAAGTTCCGTAGATTTATCATTGTACTTCAAAATGAAACATGGACCCTTATCACTGTTATCCTTGTTGTTATTGTTATTATTGTTGTTCGCCCGTACCGGATCCAAGACATTTGAGGAACCAGTCCCATCTACACCTACATCACTCAAGATAGGAGCATAAATACTACGTCTTTTTTTGTATATTTCTTTCTTCACACTTCGCAATAAACTAATCGGATAACCCCGCTCCAATAACATTCCAATTAGCTTATATATTTCCAATCTGAATGTCGCATCATCACTTACCAACCTGGAAGTTCGTACCATCTGCCCTTTTATTACCCCCTTCCGTTGATGAAAGGGGTGGCAACTGGTAAAATGCAATAACGAATTGGAGTAATTGTCCTTCCTATAAATTGTACTAGACAGTACATTGTCTATCTTGGAAATACTAATATCTAAATAATTAATACTTTCTGCTCCCCACGAAAAGGTAAACTTGAAAAAGCCAGTTGTACCATTTAGGTACTCAACAAATTCTTTGGCAAGTGCTTCACCTCCTTTCCATATGATCAAAAGATCATCCAAAAATCTGTTGTACAAAATGATGTTGTTCATATATTCTGATGAAAACACATGTGCCCTTTCCCACGCCAATAGCACCAAATTGGCATAAACCGGGGCACATTTGGCTCCCATGGCCACACCCGAGCTTTGTTTGTAGATTTCTCCTTCAAATTTAATGAAATTGTTATTCAAAACACTTTCCATCAAATCACAATACAAGTTTACTCTAGATTTATTGATGGCATTGCTGGAGTTGAGGCTTTCAACAAACATGTCTAAACCTTCATTGTGAGGTATAACCGAAAATAGGTTAATAACATCTATTGTCAAAAAACTATAGTCATCTATTATACTCTTAATGCCTCTTAATCTCTCCAAGCAATGCCAAGAGTCCCTTAGGATGTGGGGCACTTCACCTTGAACTTTCTTGATTTCATGATCTATAAAGGCCAAGGGCTCAGTCTTTGAACCCGTGCGGCAACAATTGGTCTAAATTCTAAATCATGGATACCCTTGTGCACCTTGGGTATCCCGAAAATACAAGGTACCACTGGGTTTTTAACTGACAAATAGTCATATTCACTTTCACTAATCGTAGCTTGAAAGAGTGCATCATGCAAAAACATATCAATTTTAGCATATGCACGGTTAAGTTCATTAATGGAAGCCAAGGAATACGTATTTTGATCACCCAAAACTCTAGTCATGCACGTCAGATAATCAATCTTGTTCATAAGTACCATCCCACCCCCCTTGTCCGGCTTCATGCACCTCACATTGTGAATGAGTATATCTTTCAATGTTTGATTGTGTAAATGTTTTTACTGGATGATGGTTTAATTAATTAATGAATCAATTGATTTATTATTTTATTGGTTACAGACTTTATTATTTAAATGTGAGTTGTTGTAACAGCTTTTTGACTCTGATGATGCCTTGTAAGGTGAAAGCGCTAAGTCTGTAATAAATTTGTGTAGCTGTGGATTAAACTGGTGTCCTGTCTGTGGTTCGTTTTGGCTTGAACAAGTACTGAAGTTTTCAACCTTCGTTGTGCAGTGGCCTTGTCAATTATTTGTTATTATCTGTATCTGGCTTTGAATAACGTTCCTCTTGAATGTAATTTATTAGAACATGTACACTCCTCCATCTACCTACTTAGGTGAATATATTACTTGAAACTTGAACAAGGCATCTTTATTCCTCCCACATGGAAGGCATCAGAGAGAGGATCTCCTAGATCTGCTAGCTAAAGTGATTTTATCTGGACTAATCCTTTGTACTGTGTTTCTCATTAGTCCTGTCACCTTGTAGGTCACAGGTTGGATACCAGACCTGACTCGAGCTTTATGTATTACCTTAATTTTCAACTTTAATGGCATGGTTTCACAATCCACAGCATGTTAGTAACTCTGCAGGAAGTGACAGTGCATTACAAAGTCAAACACATGCTGACATTACACTCACCCTTGTACAGATGGAACACCTCTACACCTCTACACCAGTATTTCCAAACCCATTTGAACACTGAGGATGATGCAGACATTCAAAGGTAACAGTGTCCACAGTGATACCTTTACAAAGGGGAGTCAGGTGCTGGGATTTGTTACAACTACCCCAGGAAACATTTAAAGCACTGGCTGATCAGTTGCAAATTTGTTGTTCATTGTTAAGGCTCAGAGCACTGCCACAGAGAGTCAACTGGAAATGGTTAGACTCCTGCAGGGTATACGTGCTGATTTCCAGAATAGGCATCATACTATGATCACAGTGATACATAGTATGGGAACATGCCAAGCATCCATTATTGCCTTCATTTGCACACTAGTTGGACTTATCAGACTTAATCAGGAGTCAATCTTGGAAGGGGAGGAGGAGGGGGTACTATCTGGACACATCTTTCAAAATAATTTCCACTATCACTTAGCCTGTCTTTAGGAGATGTGTATAATGCATATGACCTTGAACTACTGTGATTCAAGTGTGACATTTGTGTTAGTTACAATTTGACCTTAACAAACACAGGTCAATGCTTTACTTGAAAGTGAAAGGTTATGAAAATAAATACATAAATAAATAAATGAATAAAAAATAAACGAAGGCCTGGGACACTTTACAATTAATGTAGTTAATCTATGTAATTATACAGCTTAAAAGCTCAGGGAACTGTGGAAAGATATCTATATCTGACATAACATAAGAATGCAGTGATTAACACCATTAATGCTTAATACATTGCCATTCTTACAGCTGGCAGTTACCTTCAACTTCAAAGTAGTAATACACATATTCTCAAGGAAGCAATAACAGGAAAATTACAGATTAAATTGAGTATCCTGCCATGTAAAGGAAGACTGCTGCCATTTCACCCTCACCACTGCACAAAGGATGATGTTTTTTGTCTTTGAATACTTACCCAATTTGTGATTCTGGGTTTCGTGCTTTTTGTCTCGATCTTCTGGTCTTCGGTCTTCTGTTTTTTTTGGGATATAAAAGTAGACCCATATGTATGTATGTATATATATATATATATATATATATATATATATATATATATATATATATATATGTGTGTTATTAGTTCCAGCTAATTATAATTAGTAAATTATAATTATAATTCCATATAATTAGCTAATATAATTATGCATACCATGTACATAGCAATTCAAGATTTACCCCATACTGGTTGTGATGCTACAGCTGCTGGGCTAAGATTCATTTACAACCAGCTTTCTGATGAGCACTAAATGCTTTTTTCTCTTTCCAATGACATGCATTTAGATATGCAGCATTGTGTTGTTTTTTTATTTATATTTGTGCCTCTATTTTATGCCATATCATTGAACTTCACTTTTCAGGTACTTTTTCTTTATTTTTTGTCAGCAGCTTTAGTTCTTTATAGAACATGAACCTATCTTTGTCTTCTCCTGAGAGATTTTAATGAAGCATAGTAATTGTGAACTGAACACGTCAGGAGAGATTAAAATTATTAATGCAGATATAACTAAAGATTTAACTTTTTCAAAGTCAGTAGCACAGTTATTATAATATGTTCAATATTCTTGAAAAGAGACTGATTTCCATTATGGCTTGCAAGGAAAAGAAACTAATTAGGGATGCTAAAGACCATACAAATTAAAGAGCAAATCCTAATCTTAAATATGATTTGACTAAACAGAATTCCACTGTATGTACTAATCATGAAGGTTCATCATCTTCATAATGAAGTTATACAGGACACTGAAGAAAGGCATTCTAATGTTGACATTTTAGATTGGCAGATATCACGTTCATTACACTGGATAGCCAATCAGAGACCATATCAGAGAGAGGCAAGAAGAACTTTGCATACATAACAGGGTATCATAAACCACCCTCCTCAAATGAACTGGAACAGAAGAAATTACATTAAGAATATTTATCGTTGAATGGGTACAACTTGAAATCCTTAAATTTTGCAAATGATGTTTCAAAAATATGTTTTTTTTTATTTTCAATTATAGTGAATTTTTGCTAGATGAGACTAGTTAAACTTTTTTAAAAAAAGGGATTTTCCTTTATTCTGGTAAGTGTTATGGAACTAGTTGATTCTATCTTGGAGCTGAAAATGTATACAAGGAAATTACATTTAAAAATGTTTTTTCCAATATATCAGTTAGGAGAGATGTCAAATTATATTCTCAACAACTTGGTGGTCAGTTTTTAATCCCTCCCCATATCCAAGTTTGATTATTTTTGAGATGGCCCGTGACTGGACTTATGATACTGGTTCAGGCGCAATGGTGAGCAAAGAAAATTTTGCAACCTTAATGAAGATAAATCTGATTTATTATACACATTAACTAATAGCTTTTAATACAGATTCATGAAACCAGATAAAGGCGGAGATTTTGTGATAGCCAATTCATTTTGCGGGTTCATATTAAAAACACGAATGTTTACTTACCCGAACACCTAAACGCTGACACGTCTTCATCTAACCGTGAAAACATCGATCGTCCTGAAGCACGAAATCCAAAACATCAAATCATCATGGCTGGCCCTTCTGCGGTATAGCTCCGTAAGGTAAGTGTGCGATAGTTATGGACCTTAGGGTTAGGGTGCGGGTTAAGGTAAGTGCATAGATGGTAATGTATGTTAGATTTAGTGTAGGGTTAGAGGCAGGGTTTTATTAAGTGTATGTGTGTGGATTATTTAGTTTGTTTGGGTATAACTTTTTAAGGTAAGTGTGCGATAGTTACGGACCTTAGGGTTAGGGTGCAGGTTAAGTTAAGTGCATACATGGTGGTATATGCAAGATTTAGTGTAGGGTTAGAAGTAGGGTTTAGTTTAGGGTTAGAAGTAGGGTTTTGGTTAATGTATGTATGTGGTTTATTTAGTTTGTTTGTGTAGGTAATATGTAGCGGGCAGTGGGATGGGACAAGTATGACATTTCGAGTGTTTGAATTTCACGGTTTAGGGCGTTCAGTGTATTTCTTGTTCGCGGAATATGTGTCGGCATTTAGGTGTTCGAGTAAGTAAACGTTCGCGTTTTTAGTATGAACTCCATTTTGCTATCACTTGAAATGTTGGAGTATCTTTACAATGGTGTTTTTCATTACTTAATGAAGTGACTATAGCATATGAATGATATGACATTCATTTGACTGAAATGTACAATGCTGGATACATAGATGATGATATATAGGATTCCAAAGCCTCATAAAAATCTATAGAATCCACCATACAGACCTGTCATTTCAGCTTATGGATCGAAAATTTAACCTCTGGATATCTTTATAGACAAATGCCTAAAAGACATTTTTGTTTCCTTGTTTATTAAAATATTTGTGGGAATTTTAGTGAACATCTACAATTGTGGTTATCAGACTGCCCTTATAATGGTCTCTGCTGATGTCAAGAATTTGTTCACCAGTATTCCTCAACATACTGGAATAGATTGATTCTGAGAAAATCTAATCAGTTTTAAGGATTTCACTAATGTCATTTTATTACTAATTGGGCTTATGGAAAAGTTTTAAGTAACTTTTTTATGCAAATTAGGAGTTGCCATGGTGTCTTCATCTGCCCCATTGTTTGCAAACTTAGTTTTGTGTTATGGAGAATCACAGTTGCTTTTTCCTATGGAAGAAATGAAGGATGCTAAGCTTTATCTTGGGTGATCTGTTTATATTGTAGACTGCTGATGTTTAGAAGTTTGACATGTTATTCAGCAAACTAAATGGTCTTACAACTTTTTAGAATGAATTTATTATAGGCCAAACACTGCCATTAATTATTTTTATAATACTTTGCTGAGTGATAGATTAAGATTTAGGTTTGTATCTAAACTTTTCTGCAACCAACATTTTCTAACTGGTACTTTCATTTCAAGAGTAACCATCCTATGTGGCAAAAGTGTACTATAGTGAAGGGACAATTAGTACGAGCATCTAGAATTGGTTGTGATAATCAGGATTTTCAGAAGGAAGCAATGTTTATTTTTAACATGTTAATGAAAGATGACAATCCATATGGTATACAGTATTCTGTTACGAAATATGTTATGGAAAATAGAACAATGAGATATCCACCTATAGTAATATTTTCCTATACTTCCAAAAATGCAAATATGAGAATTGAATAAAAGGGGGATGTTAAAAAATTGTCAAAGTTTATGGTTCTAAATTACAACAATTATTTTCAAAAAAACTAAAAAAAAAATATTTAAAAAAAAAGGTTATTCCGTTTGGGCCCTCTATGCATATTTAAAAACAGCGGGAATATTTACAGAATTTTAAAATAACACAGACAAATGACTGGTGCTGAAGTCACAGATTAAAACTCAGTGCCAAAAAAGCATTATAGTGCCTTTAGGAAAAACTGCCGCCATTAGGAGTTAAGTCGATAGTCAGGGATCTGGAAACATATGTAGTCAGCAATCTGGCCTTTGACCAACATGTGGCCAAGGTAGCAATTAAATCATTCTGTCTCACCAAACTTATAAGTCTATTCAGCATAAAAACAATGTCTGTCTCTCCTCTGCTACTTTCCTAGACCTATCTAAAGCATTTGACATGGTCCCACACAAACAACTCATCTCTGTCCTCAATAACCAATCCTTCTCTCAATCAGTCACCAACTGGTTTCAGAGTTACCTGTCTGACCACCAACAATCCGTTGTATGGCAGAATGACATATCTCCCCAACTACCTGTCTCCATAGGCGTTCCCCAAGGATCCATCCTTGGACCCCTACTCTTCTCTGTTTTCACCAATAATCTAGCCTCTGCCACCAAACATGGCACACTCATGCAATACGCAGATGATTCAACCATCATCTGCTCAGCCCAGCCCCTACCCAAACTGCAAAAAGTCACACAGGAAGCCTTTTCCTCTGATGAAACTTGGTTATCAGATGCCCAATTAATACTCAACCCCAAAAAAACTAAACTACTCATCTTCCAATCCACCAAACATACTCAAAACAACTCTCACATTAACATCATAGCAAAAGACAACACCACTATGTACCCAACTGAACACACCAAATTGCTTGGAGTGGAAATAGACAATAAACTAAAATTTGACATTCACATATCCATGACCATAAAAAAGTCCACAAAAACTGGGAGCGTTATACAGAAATAAGCAACTTCTCACCAAAGCAGCAAAGATTTCAGTAGCAAATTCCCACCTTATTTCCACCCTACTTTATGCCTCTCCAATATATACCAACCTAAGGCAATGCGATCTAAAGAAGCTAGAGACCTGCTACAACAAAATCGCCAAATTCACCACAGGGCCATCCTACCGTAGTTACCACTGTCTCTCACTTGCTGAACTGGGCTGGCTTGACTTCCCTCACCTCCTTTAATGGTATCAACTATCACTCACCTACAAACTAGTAAACCATCCACTAAATGTCCCATCCCTCCAGAATCTACTCCAACCCTATCGCACCACCAGACCACTAAGATCCAGCAACAAAAATCACTTGCAGATCACTAAAGCCAATAACTCTGCTGGTGAAGCACTATTCTCTTGCCCCATAGCCAAATTATGGAACTCCCTCCTACCCACAATTACCTCTGTACCATCATGCACCCACTTCAAAACTTTACTAAAAGCGCACCTAAAAATATGCTGGCTATGCCCTTGCAACTCCCACTCTAATATCACCCACCCCATCCAACCACTACCTTTCTTTCCACCCCACTAACTACCTTGATTATAGCAAGCTCAGATGCTCATAAGCCTAGCACTTATTATGCAGCAGGAACTTCTTATTGTAACATTTGTTAATGTCTGTCATGTACTTCGCAGATAAAGATTCTAGTTGTCTACTGATGTACTATGTTCTTCATCTATAAATATGTTTGTAATTAATTGCTATATTAAATTGTTAATCGCTATGTAATCCAATGTAACTACTGTCTGTTTATTTTAACTGTGGAGCTTTTCTCCCTGGGCCTCCGCTGAAAATGGACCTATGTCCAGTCGGACACTCCTGGTCAACAAATATAAATAAATAAATAAAATAAAATAAAGTGGCAGTATAACTTCCTTGGACCTAGATCACATACCCTTACTTATTTATTTGTTTCTCAAATGCATCATTGAGTATAATGCCCACTTTGGCATGTACCTAACCAGACACATATGCAACAGTTGGAATGCCAACAAAGGCTCCTTAACAGGAGATTCCAGGGTATAAACACATTGTCTTATACAGATCACCGTAACGCCCTATCTTTATACTTGGTCTCCTACAGGTTACTGAGCAGTTTATCCCTTGGGTGCAAGTATCCTCAGATCTAGCTCTGATGGATTTTTTGCAAATCTGCAAAATGAACAGCATAAGCACCACTAGATCCAAGGATTTAAATTTTGCTTGTGACATAAATAAGACACGTTGGCTAGACAAATATGTGTCTCACAGGATCCTCATGCTCTGGAACAGGCTCCCCATCAATGTGAAGCAGAGTCCATCCCTAACTCTCTTTAAGTGTAACCTTGACCAGAGATTGGGAAATTGAAAATTCACCCCCATGTCTATAATACAGGTAGACGGTAATATCCAAATGAACATACTCCCTCACATAACCTCTAGAAACGTCCTAACATATCCCCACTTAAATGCCCTTGATACATTGGGACACAATTGGGTTGGGTTGCATGGCTAGGCTTATAAAGGCCCTGGTGGTTGTTAGTCTATATATATATATATATATATATATATATATATATATATATATATATATATGTGGTTCATACACCAATCTGTATGCCATGCAACACATTTTATGTAGGCAGAACTGGGGAAGAACTTACAAAAATAGATTTATAAACATTTATAGCATTTCTCGACACACTGTAAAAATATGTTGGCTAGACATACTTTATTTTGTGAGAATTTAAAAAAATATATTTTTCATTATTGACAAGGTTTTGAGAGATCAAGGGTGGATGGTGAAAAAATAATGTCTTACAGATAGCTTTACTGACATATAAAATTGAATTCCACCTGGCCTCTGGATTAAATGATTTATACCGCCTCATCAAGTTTGTTGAACAGGATGGCTGCTAAACTTTAATTTGACATCAAGCATTCATTAATTTGCAAAAAGCTTTATAAATTTTATCATTTATTATTTCATGTATTTTGCAGATATTTAATAGTTTGTTAAAAGCTTTATAAATGTTACCATTTATTATTTCATGTATTTTACAGATATTTAATGGTTTGCTTAATAAAATGTTACTTAAATATTGCTTTTGAATATATAGGGAATTTTTATATATCATGTGTCCTTATATCATGTGATTTTTCCAAACTATTATGTAAACTGGAAGAATTTGTGTTTAATATTTACCGTGATGATGTCTTTATATCATGATGGGGCAAAAGCACTAAATAAATGGACTCAAGTGTTTTTTTAATTAGTTTTTGGCTAAGCATGTACTGTGCTGTTCTTGATTGTGTTATTAAATAATTATATAACATATTTTGGATGTAAAATACTTCTTACAGCAATTGCTTAACTCACACCAACTTTGAAACGTTAGGTAGGGTTACCACATTTCAGGAGATTTTCCTGACAGAAGATCAGGGTCTCTGACAGGAAATCCAGGTATGGTGAGTACTTGAAGGATATTTTGAATCATTCAGAGAGAAAATTTCTGAAGCATGCTTCCTAAAATGTTTATTGTTTCACTTGAGTTTCCTATCTGCATTGAAATGCAGTGTAAAAGCAATCATTGCTGTGGCTTATACTTGTATGTGTGTGTGGAGGTGTGGGGTGTAAAGTGTATACATGTGTATATAAGACCAATGAGATGGCCATAATTTATTTTAGTTTGTATCACAGTTAAAGAACTGCACACAATAAGTTGCAATCTTTGGTGGTCTAACTGGATGTGTCAAAAGGGCCACATTACTGATCCACTGGCAAAATGAGTAGCATTGCCATCTCAAAGTGCTTGTCTACCTGCCTGAATTTGGTTGTAGCTCCATCTATGTGGAGTATGCATGTACTCCTTGTCTTTGTATGGATTTTATTTAGGTTGCTCGGGATTCCTCCAACACCCCAAAACTGTGCTGTATGTGGTTTGATGTTCTGTGAATGTGTCTATCTTGTGATAACATGGTTTGTCAGGGGCACTGTGTGTGTGTGTGCATGTGTGTGTGTGTGTGTGTGTGTGTGTGTGTGTGTGTGTGTGTGTGTGTGTGTGTGTGTGTGTGCGTGTGTGTGTCTGTCTGTCTATCTGTGAAAAATGATATAGGTGGATATGTACATAAATCTCCTAGTTAATGAACAAAATAAGGCATAGAATGCATCCGAGAACATCTAGATCCTCAGATTTTCTGGAGGTCATCATTCCTGGCTGTATAAATGGTTTAGTAGGTCCTCAACCATAGGCCCTACCAAGTCTAAAACTGACCTTAACTCAGAGGTGGGTTCAGAGATCACTAGCTTGTGTGTGAGGCAGAGGTACTTTGGTCATTATTTCAACACTGTTCCTCACAGTCAAACTTCAGAGGTGTGCTCAAAAGGTCTTTCCAGCTTGTGTGTTGTCTGGGGACAGAGTGGTCATTATTTCTTTAACTTTCCTCAAAATCACATTGTATAGCTTTATATAGAGAGTCCCTTTAGCTTGTTTAGGCCAGTGTACTGTGTAGGGGCAATAGGCTGGAATAAATTACTGTCAGTGTTATTTTATCCACTTTCTTAACAATTGAAATCAGATGTTTATACAGGTGGCTATCAAATAGGTATGGGGGAAAGAGGCATGCTGCATATGTACAGCTGAGATCAATAGGTTGAAATATGTTTTTGTGTTCTCTGTGGTCTTTTACTTTCATCCTAGTTTGACTCCAAAGGGGTAAAAAGAAGGTGCCTGTATTTTGTGGTTAAGGCAGAGGCAGCATGGCATGTAGATGTATGACAGCAGGAAGTTGAAATATATGATTATGGCCATTTTTCCTTTCCTTCTATCCCAATTTAACACCAGTGGGGAAGGAAAGAATGCAGTCATCCTACATATGATTTATGTGCCTTCATGAGCATTTTCTTCTCAGTTTGTGGGTAACCATTACTTAGTTTATTGGTAACTACTCTGCCACCATTCTTGAACAGTAAGCCTTGGACATAACTTACTTCTTCCTTGACAGAAAAAAATAGTTACATTCCTAAGTCATAACTTTTGTTCGGGACACCACTGAACCAAAGGTTGTTGAAGAAATCTCTAAAATTCACCTCACAGCATTTAGAACCCTATAACTTCTGGTGGCCTTTTGGTCTCCAGACCCCCAGTTTAATTAAATTCTTTCTTAGATACTTATTACAGTATAGTCTTAGCCATTTAGGATGATGTGTTGAAAGGATGTAGGAAGAAGATGGTAATTAAGACAATGTTTAGTAAATCAAAAATGTATTTTGGATAGTTTGAGGATGCAGGAAGTGGAGGAAAAGAAGGGAGCACTGGGATGTATGCCAGAGTAACAGTAGATAGCAGGGATAAGGAGTGCCATGGAACACTTAGGCTTCATATCACCTAAGACTGCCCATGCAGTCACTGTGTAAGGCACTTAAAAATTGGTGCTTCTGGGTGTGCCTTGTGTTTTCATTCAGCAGGGAGTGTGTCTTATTTGTCAGGAAATGGAAGGATGAAAAGGTGGCAGTCCTAACGTTTGGTGGGAGAACTGTATTACATCAAAATATAAAGAAAAATATGTATACTAACAATAAAACAAATGCAAACCAATTTAACAACCCATTTTCTAAACATAATAATGCATTTTCCAGGATGGTGTCAGGCCTCACAACACTCCTGAGTGGTCCATTATTTTCCTTAACACCCACCCTGCTGGCCATTATTGCTTGCATATTTATAGGACAACCTGCTTGTTTTATTTGCATATGCAGGAATATTTTGTGCCACTTGCTAATTAATGCTGATTTACAGAATGTGATGATAGACTTAGGCAGATAGTAATGCCGAAATTAACACCCCACCTAACCACTAGAAATTCCCTAACATACGCCTCCTGATAAATGCCCAAGATACATAGGAACACAATTAAGTAGGATTGCACACCTAGGTTTTTAAAGGCCCTGGTGGTCACTAGCCTTGTATGTACCTATGAACCTGTGCACACTGTGTTGACTGGCAAACATATACACCTTGCTGAGTATACATACTGCATGATCATCAGTACAACAGACAGATGTTTGCCTACTGTATTACTCTGAACAAATCACTTAAACAGGCGGTGTTCATGGGCTGAATCTGTAAAAGGTCTAGTGCATCAGTACTCTTACCTGGTTAACAAAATGCAAATATATAAATAAGTAAATACGTGAATAAGTGTAAAACAGTGGGAGTGCACCTGATGATGCAGAAGTGTAGACTAATGGGTCGAGTCATTCACTGAGTTCTTTAAAAGTGCCTTATGAACTGTGTATAACTTATGGTTGAATTCTCTTTGTAGTTCATGGTTTCATTGTGTGTGTAGTACATGGTCATATTCTATGTGTAGCGCATGATGGTATTGTGTGTGCAGTGCATGGCAGGGGCGGCTTGTGCCATTGGACTGCAGAAGTGCACCCCCCCCCCAGCTGTAAAATGAAAGAAAAGAAAATATTTAGTATTTGTAAATTAATACTGGCTGGCAGTGGCTGCTTAGCTGTGAGTCCAACTCACTCACTGTTAAAGTCCCAGAACTCAAACTGCATGCACATGCGTGCTTAGTGAGTTCCAGGTTTAAAAAAAAAAGTTTCTTCTGTAAATCCGGACTGCTGTAAAACCAGTCCAGATTAAGACGAGAAGGCATCAGTGTACAGATGCCCAGAAGTCTACGCGATAAAGTGGAAGGGGATCAGACTGCCACGTCCGCAGTCACGTACGTGATGTGAATGGCTGGATGGCTTCTCAGTCTCTTCTCTTCCCGTGTTTTGCATGCTGGGAAAAAGAGAGTGAGAAACAATCAGCAGGAGTAGTTTGTTCGATCTGACAGCAGAGCACTGAGCAGTGCACCTTCAACTTGCTGAGAGTACTTCTACTTTGTACTACTTGTAATATTAAAGGTGAATCACTTCATGAGAGTTATAGGGCTGTTTTTTTTCCTGATTTAAAGTTCTGTTATACTGCAAAAAGATTGTTTTGTCATTGACAGCCAGCCCAAATGTACTATATAATTCAATATCTTTTGTTCCTGCTATATGTAAAAAGCATTCTACTTAAGTTTTCTTTGACAGAACATTAAAAATCCCATATCTTTAGCACCAAGACTTCCAATTTTCTGCTAAGTTACCTTGCAGTTGTAGTTTGTCACAAGGCATCAATAATATTGCAGATATCATATTTGCAGCAGTTTTCTTGGTTTCATGTTTATTTAAAACTATTATGAAGAATAATGCATACGAATGGTAGAGGTATCTTTTAAATGTTATTTATTCGCTTCTGACACCACGTGTTACCTTCTAATTGTAAAATAATGTAAAACATTGTAAAACTATTAAAATAACAAAAAGGCTCAGGTGGAGCTGATATGATGACACTTTTTACACTGAGAGATGAAGGACAGCACTGGCAAATTTAGAAAGTATACCTTCTAACAGCATCAACTTTCTTAAAGAGACATTGACCCAGTTAATATACAGTATCCCTTCCTTGGGGGAAGTTCAGTCAGGAAACAGAGTCATAGTCAATTCCAGGTTGTAAAACTATACAATGGATCCATTGCAGCTGTATCCTTGGAGCTCTAAGAATTTCCCTGTGCCTTATTTTCTCAATCCCCCCTTGTGACCACACAACATGGGCATAGAATAAACACAGCCTGTAGGCTGCTGCTGCACCTACCCTCTGATAGGTATTATGGAACACTGATGCCTTCACAGACCTCTCTCCCCATGATGGGCAAGCTGACTTGAACTCATCAGAGGTAGTTTAATTTGTATTTTAACTCATCCATCACTATACTCCATTCAGTTTTGTGGATACCCCTAGCAGCTGTTCCTATCTGGCATCAGTCTGAAACAAACCATTCCGTCACAGGCATGCCTTTCAGGCACTACTATAGCATTATCTTTTCCTTCTCCAACAGGGAACATCCTGGGAGAGGACAGGCTTTCTCAAGTTAATATTATTTCCATAAAGGAAGCTTCCATTGGAACACAATTCAGTGAAAAAATCATACAAGCCATTGAATGGGCAGTAAAACAAGAAAAGCAGTGATCCCTTTGCCACCTAGACTCCAGTGCTCTAATAACAATGGTGATAATAATAACCTTCTTTATCTCTACCGCTCACCAGTTTCTGCTTTCCATGAAACAGAGAATGACAGAGCATATAGCACATTCTTGTTTTGACAGAAGTATCAATGTGATGCAGTGAATGGAATACCCTTTTTTAATACATTCTCACACTAAATATTAAAGAACAACTGGAAACCAGATACAGCTCTTGGTAAGTATGTATAAATGACCAATTTCACAATCAGAAGCCATCATAAAAAAATCATATTCATAAAACCTGTCTTGACTTCACAATTTTAGTGATTTATATACTGATTTTCCCCACAAAATGGAATTTGAATGGTTTAAAAAAGCTTTACTATTTATCAGGACTGTGCCCACTTAGGACACTGATGTTTGTTTTCATATGGCTTTAATTCTGATTTATTTTTTCAAAATTAATACTACCACAGACTTAGAGTGGCTGCAATGGAGGCAGCAGATGTGGCCATTTACATTAGACAGGTTTTGTGTTGGTGGGAATATTTGTTTACCATCAATTCTACTTTAAGGATTTTTCAAAACATTATTTGTGGGTTTTGGATGATAGTTTTAATTTAAGGAATGGTATTTTTATTTTATTTATTTTATTTAACATTTGTTGACCGGGCTAGTCTAGCTGGATATATGTCCATTTTCAGTAGAGGCCCGGGGAGAAAAGCTCCACAAAGAACAGACAAAATTAAAAACAAATTACCGTTACAAAGCATTTAACTTCAGTAACAGATCCATTAAAGTTTAGATAAGATAAAATACAGTCACGATGAGTTTGATACATTTTTGTTATCTGTTTTTTTGGTGGGCTGCTGATGACTTTCCTCTTTTTTAATATACTCTCCTGGCAGGGTTAACCAGATACTAGGGAGGCAATGCATTTGGGGGACTGTTGATTTTTTTTTGATATAATACACTGGCATGGTCAACCAAATATTAGTAGCCTGTATGTTTTGCGAGCTATGATAACTTTTTTTTTCTTTAATATACTATCCTGGCAAAGTTAACCAGATACTAGGGAGGCAATGTGTTTTGGGGGCTGTTGATTTTTTTTTTAATATAATATCATGTCAGGGTAAATCAGAAACTAAGGAGGCAGTGTGTTTTGGAGACTACTTTACTGTGGATGTCTTTTTTTCTAATAAAATATTCTGGCAGGGGTCAAACAGATATTAGGTAAGCAGTATGTTTTGGGGGCTGCTTGTGGATGAAATGTTTTTTTTAACTAATATCTTTGATCATAGTCAATCAAGATAAATTGGGATGATGTGTGGATGTTTTGTTGTTGAAACTCTGGCCTTGCATGACTGAAGTAAAATAATCTGCAAGCTCTTGACTATGTGATATAAAAGAAACACGGTAATGTAACCACTGTCTTCGCTTTTCATTATTTTAAACCTTGTAGGCTCAAAGCAGATACTGTGGGCAAACAATTGGGCTGGGGGGGTTGTGCCTAGTATGTGTGAATGAAATGACTGGCTTTACTGTTGTACTTCTGACTTGCTTTGCAAGAGTAATGTGCATCTGAGTGAAGTAAGACCACCCATAAGCTTTGAAATTTGGCTATTGTTTATGTGAAAAAATGAATATATTAATAACAATGCTGCCTTTTCTCCTTTTTTTTGTCTTTTAACCTCACAAGAGCAAATCAGATACTGCAGGTGTGGTTGGCAATAGGGATTGGGGCTATGTGTGAAAGAAACAACTGGCCATGCTGTTTACTGTTGTTGTATATGGCTTTCTAAGACTGTAATAGTTGTCTATACTTTCAGATGAATGTAATCTAATTAGCAAAGTATAAGTCATTCTTAATGTATGTTATTTTATCTCTTCGTATATATATATATATATATATATATATATATATATATATATATATATATATATACTGATATGTTAGAGCTTTGCTGAAAAGTTTTTTTTTTTTTTTTACTAAAGTTATTTGGACAAACAAAAAGTATAATAAAATGAAATTTGTATTTGTGTAAGGCACACATAAATTGTGACTAATGTTTCTGTCAACTAAAAGAAATTAATGCAAGTATATAGCCTAACTGTTACTATTATTTATACTTTAATCCTGGCAGGGTCAAAGCAGATACTTTTCTTTGGTAATGGCCGGGGGGATTGTTGTTTAATGTTGCAATTCTGGCTTTCCAAGATTAATGTGTATTTTGGTAAAGTCAACTGTCCTACAAGCCTATGTCACTGGCTCTCAGAACCACTGGCACATTAGGCATCGGAGTGTCCTTGAATTGTGAATGATAAATAAGACAGTACAGTGTGATTTCCACCTGGCATTCTACAAAATGCAGATTACCTGATACAGGACAATGTATGTTTACTATATCACGTGTAGTCATAATAGTTTCATGCAGTCAAGACCAACCACTTTTTTACTGTTTAAAGATGTTTAGGTTTTGTGCTGTTATAGCATAACCTAAACACCTCATTAGTTCTGAAATGCGATTTACAGTAAACTCTCAGTTAACCGGCACCCATGGGGATTGGTAGATGCCAGATAACTGTAGTTTCTGGTTGCTTGAGAGTTACTATTAAAAATAGGCCTGACTAATACTGTACCCTATACTATTTGTTTAGTTTGACTTGTTCTTAGGTTGGAGAGAGAGAGAGAGAGAGAGAATGTATTCCTATCTTCCCTTTAAAATTTGAAAACTCTAAAAATGTAAGTTATGTTTCTGCAGGGGGGGGGCAGAAAATTCAACACATGAAAATTGTACTGTATTTCTTCAATTTTTTTTTTCTGGTTGCTTGAGAGTTCTGGTTGCTTGGATTCTGGTTAACTGAGAGTTTACTGTAGTCTAGTATTTGGTAAACTACTCAGAATGTGCAATAGTGATCGAGCAATCATTTTATGTAAAATGGTAAGCATGATCAGTGTTGTTCCCACGGTAACATAGCTCCACCCCATGAAGTTAGCCCCACCCCTTTCTAGTTGGCCCCACATCATTCAGGTGTCTTCTGCAGCCCCTCTTTGATGTGAAATCACCAGCCGCCACTGGTGCATGGTCTCATTCTATGTGTAGTTTGTGGTGACATTCAGTGTGTAGTACATGGCTGCATTCTGCTTAGACTGTTACAGTCTTGCTGCAGTTTATATACTTTATAGTCCATATGATAGTCAAGGGTTTTAATGCATTACTGTGTTGAATAGCATCTTTTCTTACATTACTTCCATCATTATGTGTTAACCACTCACTATAATTTGATATAGCACAACTGCTCTGATGAATTAGTTCTGTACCCGGCCATGATGCATCAGTCTAACCACTGTGGGTGCATCCAGCCATTTCATGACTGGGAAGCTGTGCTGTTACTTTAGAAGTTTAGATCATATTTTACCTGAGAAATATTGTCGTGTGTTCTGCCTGGGGGTGAATATATTCCTGAACTTGTTTTTTTCTTCATACTGACTCTAAACATGTCCTGTTGCTATATCCATTAGACAGATGGAATTCAGGCTTCCGGTACTATAGGGTTCTTGAGTTATGTAGCTGTGCTGCATTTTGCATCGTGCCCTTTATTTTATGATTTACAGTGGTATCTGAAATTCCTGTGGTCCCAGGCTTCATACAGTTGGATTTCACAGCATCAGCAATTATGTACACAAGCGTGTGACTCTCGTGCTTTCAAAAATGGAAGTTGCTGTCTTATTTAATTTATTTACTTTTTATATTTTGTCATTGTGGTGCTGGTCAACAGAATACAGACTTGAAGCTCTGTGTGTACAGTTTTCAGGTCAAGCAGTGTTTGGGTAAAAAAAAAAGTTATGTGCTTAGCATAATGTTCCATCTGTGTTGTTCATTTTCAGTCTTCCTCAACTATTGGGTTTGGATTTAATCAGCCATTATACTAGCTTGTGATCTCCAACAAAGTCTCAAGCTCCTTCCCTACGCATAGTGCACCACCCCTATCATCTCTTAGATCTTATTTGCAGCATGACAGGAAGACTATAATGATATCCCATAACTGGAGTTCAACACAAAGGACATAGGTGTCCTTGAAGTGTCTCATTCTTCCAGAAGTCAGTCATGAAAGTTGGGGAGTTGAGGAAAAATTAAAATGGACGACAGATGGAATGTTATGGTAAGCACATAACTTTTTTATCTGATGTTGTAAATTTTCATTAATTCCTCAACTAAAGGGACAGAGGCCCCAGCTACCTAACTTCCTTGGTGGACTCTAATGAAGGATATTCCTGAGTACGGTTGAGCCAAAGGCTGCTCTTCCCCTCAAGACCAGATCTAATTTGTAATGAGTGATAAAAGTATGAGGTTTTGATCAAGTTGCAGCCACACATATATCATCCATAAAAGCTCTAGAGTGGAATACAGCAGACATTGCCATAGAACTGGTTGAATGAGCCTTTAATGGCTTTGGTAAGGGAAGATTCAATTTGGAAATGCAATCTGTCAACCATCTAGCTAAAGTTACCTTTGTAACTTATTTGTCCACTTTATTATATGCAAAGGAAACAAATTGCTGATCTGTCTTTCCAATCTGTTGTTCTGTAAAGGAAGAAGTGTAGTTGTCTATGAACATCCAGTAAGTGTAGCATATATTCCCCTTTATTTGTAAATTTTGGAAAGAATACTGACACCACCTTAGGAAAGAAGGAAGCATTGGTATGTAAGGTGACCCTACCCTTATGAAAATATGGAGGCTTAAAAGATAATGCTTGGATTTCTGAAATTCTTCTAGCAGATGTAATTGCAACTAAAAAGATAGTTTTTCAGGGCAAACGTTTAAGATCACATTTAGCTGCAGGTTCAAAGGGAGAATGAATTAAAGCATGCAATACCAAATTTAAATCCCATGGTGGTATGGGGTCTTTATAAGGGGATGTTAGCAGAAGACTACCTCTCAAAAAGCCTTGCACAGTTTAGAGGAAGCCAGTGAATAATTTTGAAACCCTGCATGGAATTTAAAGATTGCTGCAAGTTGAACTTTAATAGTTGATGAACTAGCACCTTCATTAAATAAAAGTGCTAAAAGTTCTAGAACAGACTGAATTGGAGCTGAGAAGGGGTCTATCTGTTTCTGCTCTGCCCAATAAATGAACCTTTTCCCTGTACTCCTGTAGAGGTTCCTAGTAGAAGGTTTTAGGGAAGCTAAATGTATGGAATGGAGAGGGGAAGAGAGTGTTAGTTGCTTGGCTATTAAAGCAATTGAAGAAACCATGCTGTTAGTCTGAGATTTGAGATATCCAGGTGAACCATGCCTGTTGGGTGAGACAGATGGTCTAGAATTGGATCCAGAATCCAAGGTGGATATAGAGGATGAGGTCAAAGGAAGGAAAACCAAATCTACTGAGGCCAGTAAGGTGCAATGAGGATGACTTTGCTCTTCAACCAGGCTGCTTTCTGAATGAATTTGGGAATTAGGGGAGTTGGAGGATAAGCATACAGAAGACTGGGGGTTTAATCTTGGAGTAGAACATCCCTTGGTGATTCCTCTGGTGGGGGATCAGGGCAAAGAAGCTGCTGCACTTGTTATTTAGGGAAGATGCAAAAAGATCACAGCAAGGCTAGCCCTATGACTGAAAATAATTTCTGTCACTTTGCTGTTGAGAGACCACTCGTGAGTCAGTAAGATGGACCTGCTTAGTTTGTCTGGTATCACATTGGACTTATGTAGAATATGAGTTGCTATTAGAAAGAGGTTAGAAGGTATAACCCATTGCCACACTCTGAGGGCTTCTCAACACAGGGGATAAGATCTGGTTCCCCGTCATTTGTTTATGTACCAACTACTGACATGTTGTCTGTCTGCATTGCAATTGTCCTGAGAGGGAGATAGTCTTGGAATGCCTGTACTGCTTTCATCTCCAGAATACTGATATGCAAGTTGACCTCTTTGGGGGACCAAGTGCCTTGCACATCTTTTCCCAGGAAATGCCCCCCGCACCCAATCTGGGACGTGTCCAGGGTCACTATGACCTTGGACTGAGGGAGGATGAAAGGATGACCTTGTAACAGCTGTTGTGGCTGCATCCACCAGGAAAGGCATCATTTTCATACGTGAGTTATTCTTATTTTTGCTGACATGGGTTGAGAAAGCATTGACCTCTGTGTTGCTAGCATCCCTTGTCGAATCTTCATGCAAAATCTTGCTAAAGGGACTAAAATTATAGTGCTGACATTGATGCAGGGCTTGCAGAATCAATCGGGCTGAGATCCTGGCACTGCAAATGATTTTCCTGACCTGCATCCTTATTGTTTCACTCTCAATAGTGGAGGAGAAACTACCATAAATACTGTGTTGAACACTGCTCCTACAAATTCTAAAGTCTGGGTTGGCTGTAGATGAGACTTGTAATTTATGGTTATTCTGAGATGTAAACAGGTCTGTAACACCTGATCTTGAACTTTTTTCAGTTGATGCCTAGTCAAGGCAGTAATTAGCCAGTCATCTAAATATGGAAACACCCAGAATTCCTGTAGTCTCAAGTGAGCTGCTACCATTGCCATCCACCTGGTAAACATCCTAGGGCCTATGGTGAGGCTAAAGGGCAGTGCTCTGAAATGATGGTGACTGGCTCCAGCCAGTACCTTCTGGATCATCTTTACATCTTTATATGATAGTACATATCCTGAAGATCTATCAAGCACATCCAGTCATCCTTGCCCAAAAAGTGTAGAATAGACTGAACCATGACCATCTGGAACTTAGTGTGTCGAACCAACTTGTTCAATGCACTAAGATCCAAAATAGGTCTCCAATACCCTGTTTTCTTTTGCATTAAAAAGAGCCTTAAGTAAGTTCCAGATCTTATTTGGTCTGGTGGGACCTCTTGGATTACTTTTTTTAGCAGGTTTGTTTGAGTAGTGCTGCTGCTTTCCTCTGATTGGGTGGAACATTGGGAATTTTTCTTGACAGTGGAAGAGGTAGAGAAAAGGGAATTATATAACCTCTGGATATAATTCTCTGCATCCAACTTCTTTTGTTATATTTAGCCAGGCTGTCTGGTGCAAAGATTAGTGACCCCTGACTGCCTCCAGAGGAAGGCAATTGGGCCTCCATTCAGGAGCGCTGAAAGGGTCTGTCAAAAAAGGAATCTCTAGACCCCCATTTTTGTGGACATCCTCTGCAACAGGGTCATTGTCTTCCATTATTGCTCCCCCTCTGCCTCTGGGGGAGCTACCTCCATGTGTGTTCTGGAAAGGACACTGAGATTTTCTGAACCACATTTTTTTACCTCCCCATTAATTCCTGGAAAATGTCCTTTGAAGGGTTGAAAAACACACACCCACTGCAGAGAGGGTCTTTTCATCTTTCTCATACCTGGAGAGTGTGTCATTTACTGTAGGGCCAAACAAAGAAGTCCCATCAAAGGGAGCATTGATGAATGATGACTTGAAGGCCTCCACAAAAAACATGTAGGTGCATCCAGGCATGTTTCCTAATGGAAATACCTGAACCCGCAGCCCTTGAGTAGCCTTCTGCAGTGTATGAGATAAGCTTCATTGAAGAATTAGATGTAGCTTGTAGGAAAGTCAACTGAGAGACTACTGAAGAGATAGCCTCAGCAGTTTCTTTCCAGAAACAGATTTTGATAGCTCTTTAATATAACCTCTATGAAGCCTCATAAAATGTGCCAAACAGTTCAGTGATCTGAGTGCAAAAGTCACTGAAGCATAAACACACTTCTCAAATTTGTCTATTGCCCTAGACTCTCTGTTAGGAGGATAGACAATGGAACTTTGTTCCATGAGTTCCTTTTATGTAGCTGCTGCCATTACCATGGCATCTACTGGCAACCCTTTTCTCCAAAATTCCCTGCCTACTGGTGGAGCCAGAATCCATTCTGGTCTCTTGTGGATTGGCTCAATTATATCAGGTTCCCTCCATGTCCTCCTAGAAATCAAATAATTGAGTTCATCAGTGGGTAGAGTAACCCAAGAGGTAGATGGGCGAGTCCCAAAGGCTTCCAGAAATACTGATTCCTCTGAAGAAGTGTCTTGGGAAGACCAACCACCCTTCTGCTTAAGGATCACAAGAATGTCTCCAAATAAGACATCATCAGGTGGTGATTTTGGGGATCCCTCTTCATCGAAATCAGTATCCTCTGTGACTGACTCTTGAGGAGAGTCCAAGTGCCTCATTTTGCACTTTCTCTTCCTTGGGACTTCCTCTGTGGGGTGGTCTGTGAAGTATCAGAAGAGACTAAGATACCCTGCTGGGTAGTCTGGAAGCTTTGAGCTGGCTGTCCCTGTGGGGTAGAATGTTGAGGATCACGGTGAAAAGTCATCTGAGACAAAGGAGCCAAGAAAGTGAGTTTCTGGCTCATTGCCTCCCTGTGCTCTAAGAACAATCCACCCAAGGTGGAATTGGAACCCAAGCTGTCAGGCGCAGAAGCTCTGAGAGGAAGAGATGGCTCTGAAAACCTCTGAGTCAACTCCATCCTCCTGGATCAGACAGGGATGCTTTGGCTCCGAGAGTCATCTGATTCCAAGGATGTCAAAGCCAGTGCACTCAGAGCAGCATTCATATCAGAAGACAGTGCTCTGTTTGGATCTGAACCAGATGGACCCAGAATGTGTGGAACAGAGAACTCTAAAACCACAGGATGGATTAGAGGAGGAGCTCTAATGGGTGGAGCAGTAGATGTTCGGGCTTCCCTATCACAAATGAATTGTAACCATGAGAACACCTGTCTGAATTTGCTGTGTGAAGAATTTCCTCATCATCCTGTCCTCATCTGCTTCTGTGAGACTCCTGACTCCTGGAGGAATGAGAAGATAGCAGGGATGAAGATTTGGAGTGCCTCTCTAAAAAGGGAGAGCACTCTGAACGGGACTGGATCCAGACATGGAGAGTAAGTTGTCCTTGGCAAAGGTTTCAGATCCCAGGGTGTAGGATCCAACACAGGCTTAACTGGATCCAATGAGGGTTGGACCGTAAGTAATTTCAGATCCAGCTTCTCTTTCTTCTTCCTAGGCTCTGATGAAGAAGAGGTTGGAGACTCAGAAGACTTAGACCTCTTGGTAGGGTCTGTAGACTGGTGTTTGGGGGACTGAACTCCAGTAATGGTTTCAGAAAATGAAGATGGCAGTAATCCTTTTAAAATCAACTTATTCTTCCTGTTAGCTAGTGCTCGGGGGTTGAACCCATGACAGATACTGCAGTCTTGTTGTAAATGTTCTGCATCTAAGCAATACACACAAAAGTTGTGGGCATTGGAATAAGGCAACTTGTGCTCACACTTATCACATATTTTAAATCCTGATTTTTCAGACATTGTTAAAGAGAAAAGTTATTGTAATGAGAAAAGCGTTAAACTAAACCTTTTTTTTTTCTAGAAATAAGAGGAAAGATAAAATACCAGCAATGGTATTAAAGAACTACAATTTTATTGTAGATAAAGACAAAATATCAATGATGGTAATTAAAAAGGAATACATTAAGAGTAAAAGGATGAAGGGAAGGAAAGTTAGGCCTACCAACGATGGTAGGATAGTTTACACTTAGAAGTGTAAAGAAAAAGATAGTAGAAATGACTTACAGTTTAAATTAAATATTACAGATTAAAGCAATAGTGATATATAAGGAGTTTTTAGAAAGGGAATATCAAAAAAGGACTTATCTCCCACTGTAATCTCGAGAGCTGAAGGTGACCACATGTAGCCGCTGAAGTGGCAAACAAGATCTCATAGATGTTAGGGATGGTGCATTATGGGTAGAGAAGGAGCTCGAGAGTTTGTTGTAGTCCATGAGCTAGATACTCGGATCCAAATGCATTAGTTGAGGAATTAATGAAAATCAATATCATATCACACTTAGCAATGTACTACTCATATGATATCTGTTCTGTATTGTGTATGTTGCATTTCATTTTCTGAGAGCATGCACACTAGTTGAGGTTAATGATATGTCTAGATTTATATAGAAAAGCTCTCATTAGTACAATGTGGCCTTCCTAGGAATAACCTCTACTGTTTTACGTAGCAGTTTAGTAAAACCATTTATTTGACAGATGCATTTCCCACAAATGATTTCCAACATACAGTCACCAAAATAAGTAAGGATTTACATTTTTGAGAAGTATTTACATTTTTTTTCTCTATTAGCGACCATAAATAATGAAACTAAATTATTTCACAGAGTTTAACATCTCAGAAGGGCAACCCTAAAGGAAAAAAATAAACAGTTTACTATATATCTGTAATGTGCAAACACTGTCATACAAAAATCCTAAATAGTGATGTATTTAAATTCATTTCATGAGGTATCTATTTGTATTTATTTGCTAGTTATGCAGGTGAATTAAAGAGCTGTCATATTTATTAAATCATATATGTCATTTTCATAATATGAAATACATAAAACATATAAAACTTGGAGTAAAGAATGAAACAATAATTAAAAATGCATTGTTGCTTATTCCTTCTGATTCAATTCACATTTTAAGCTCCTGTGTTTTACCTTCTTATCTCTAATCTACAGTTTCTCATAAAGACAAAACACTTTTCTCACAGGCATTCTATTAAGAGTTTAGATCACATTTTATAAACAAAGATGATCAGGCTTTTATGTGTGGGCAATGAAACTTAATATTTTGCAGAGTCAAGGTCACTCTATCTAAGAAAACAAGTGTGTCACCACATGTGAACCATTTTGTTTCCCAGTGCGACTATTTCCCTATTGCCACTTGTGGTTTATTTAGCAATTATACATGACAGGATATGTGTTGCAACAGCATCATGACTCACATGGTGCAGGAGGGATCAGGGGCAGAGGCAGTGCAGTATATATTACTGAGGTTTAAATGGATTTTTTGTAATAATATAAAAAGAAGAAGTGAAAAACTAACACTCTTTCCATTTTCTGTTAATACAGTCATATTGTCTTCTGTCTCTGTAAATGTTACTTTATCTCTACCAAGGCAAACAGTGAGAATGCTGTCTCCTTTTCATCTATGTCCTTCTGGATCACATTTGTCACATTTATTGATACAGGTTATATCAGATGAAAGCTTTTGTTCAATTTTGAATGAGTTTGTTATAGGTTCATAGGTTAATAGGACATTACTGGGTCAGAGGCTTTACAGCCCTTATAAGCCTAGCCAATATATTACTCAGTTTTACCCAATATATGGCACCTAAGGGCAAGAGGATGGTATGGATTTGTGTCTATGCACTGAGTGTCTTACAGATTGCCCCTGTCCATAACGGGACATAGGCACTACCCTAGGTGTGAATTTGTAAGTCCCCGTCCATTGATACAAAGTGTGTTTGAAGAGCACCAGGGAAGGACTCTGCTTAATGTGAATAGGAGGCCTGTTCCAAAGAAGGGGCAATCCCTCAGACACATATATATCTCTGTAGCATGTTTTGTTTGAATTGCTGACTAAGTTTAGATCCCCAGATCAGGTGACCTCATGCAGTTTGACTTGCAGGTGTGTAGTAGCTCCATCATGGCTAGATTTGTTTTTTTTTCAAAACAGGTTTATTGTTTTAACATATAAGAGAAATATCATAACAATTTTATACAAGTAATTAAAAATAGGTATTATTATAAAATCATGGCTAGATTTGTGAATGCATTGTAGGCCAGGCATAGATCACCCCCTATAGTCGGTAAGAGACAGAGTAAAAGGATAGGGCTTTCAGTGTATCCACATAGTTCATGTTGTTTACACCCTGTATTTTCTTTATGAGGAACCTCTGAGGTCACTCCAGCTGCTGTAAGTGCCAAGTCAAGTACATGCAAATGGCACATTATACTTAATTACTGGTCTAATGAGGGCTGAGTATGGCGAGACTATAATTTCCTTGGATCTAGATGCCATGCGTTTACTTATAAATTGTGCCACATAGAAAGACTTCCTCACCACTGTGAACACAATGTATGACTCTGGTTTCCTACGTATTCTTTGTGTAACTTATCATTCTGATCAGGGCAGCTGACACTTGCTGTACCCCATTTAATAACTATTCTGCAGAATTCTGATGGTGATATTTAACACTGTTTGAAAAAAAAAATCATCCATGTTCTTGAAAAAGGGCAACACAGGCTATATTAAACATTGCTTCTTAAGATTAAATTATTTTTTTAAGACTAGGAATATGTTAAGTAATAACTTTTTTCATATATTTAAACCATATAAGCCATCTAGAATTTAAAATATGCATGATACATAACTGCATATTTAATACAGGAATAAGTATATTTTTCAAATTCAACAGTTATTTTTACATTTTGTATCACACCATTTCATCACAGTTTTATTTTGCATGTCTGGCTGTCAGACTATAGTAGAACAAATTACTAAATTACTGGCAAAAGAATACTCTATATGCACCAAAACAACTTTCTGGACAGGCCTTAGAAAGTATAATGCCTGCAATATTATAAAGCTATGAAAAAAATATGAAGAGAATTTGGTAAAATAGTGAAGTACCAAATACTGGCCAAAATGCAAATTTGTTTTCATCTGTTTTAAGGCAGATTTTGAAAATAAAATTGTTAAGTCATAAGACTGTAAATAATGTGAAGATAATTTGTTGCAATACTGATGCTCATAGCACTTATCCATGTACATGGAAACATGTCAAACTATTTCTACACAATATTTCTTTCAAGTCTTTATGAGTTCTTAAGTACACCCATTAAACACAAGTGGATGTTGTGCTACTGAGATCTACTCTTAACCTTGTTAATGAACTGAATGAAGGAACGAATAAATAAATAATTATAGAATGGCTGTGGAATTACTTATCCAGGAAAACTCAGAGGTAAACATGGTTTTGATGTTGTGTTTAAAAATCCATAGAAAATGTAGGAGACTAATATTTTATTTTGTTGTTTATATTATAAATTTAGAATGCACTGAAACAGAAATAGTACAATGTTTCCAATGCTCCCTGACCAACACTGAGATATAATAATCTGATTCCATTATATAAAATTTTAAAATACTGGAACTGATAGAAAACTGAAGAGAAGATAAATAGAGGAATGTTAAAATGACTCTAGACCAAAGGTTAAGGAATAACAGTGATGTTAACAGTAGCTGATGTATATCAGCATGCTTAAAAAAATAAAAACTAGTACTATTATATGTTTTCATTGCTTGCAGTATAAAGTCCCTAACTTGCCAGAATAGCTGACACTGATAAAAAATGATAAGGAGAAAGGGTAAATCCTGACTGCAAATAATAGTTCATTTCTCAGGCTGCATACATTATAATCTCTACTCTGTACAACTCGAATTAAAATAGATGATTTATATTATCTCAGAATAGTGGCACTTTGTTGCAATACTTTGTATTATGTCGCTGTGTGAGATAATACAAGGTGAGTCCTGTTTGGTGTCTGTTTTAACAGTGTAAAGTTATTTTTGGTTCTTAATCATGATAGCATAATGTAGAGTGCATTTAGCTTTTATTTTTATTTCATATCTTCACTTTTATTCTATTCTACAGCAGTTGAAGATCAGTGGAATAAACCTGGAGATTTCTGAAGTGGTTTGTGTTATTTTCACCTTTTATTTGTATTTTATTTCATTTTTATATTTAAATTGCATACATGCATCATGAAGAGCATATACTTATTTCTGTAACTATACCATATTTTTTCTATAGTATTGATGTGACATTCCCTTTTTATATTCTCTTCATTCTCTACCACTCTGTTATGCATATTTTTAAAAAAATTAATAAAACAATGTTTTCAAAAAGGGACTTTTAAACAGGATGCAGAACATCACTGATCATATGACTGGGAAAGTAAGATGCCCTCTAAAATGGGAGGACTCATAACAGAAGGAAAAAATGTCCTCATAGACCTGGAAAATAAATTATGCATCTTGTGGTTGGAGCTTGACGCTAGCATGTTTTATATAGAAAGGCAAAGCAATAGCCAATAACTATGCAGCTGGTCTGCTCCTGGACAGTGTCCTATAGATTAAATCAACATACAGTTATTAAAATGTGCGTTCTTCAGCCAATGTGCTGAAACATTGTTATTTTTCGGTGAAAAATTACACATCTTCCTCTTTGCATTAATAAGGAAAAACTTTGCACATTTATTCCTATGTTTTGCCAAAGTCTTTGTGGCTTAATAACTCATGCATCTGTTAGAGGGACTTTTACTGTTTGTTTTTTTTTCTTACAGTAATTCTGGTAACATCTTTGAATTTTGTAAAGTATTTTTATCTTTTAAAGCAAGTACAGAAATATGGATAACACACTAGCTGACTGATGTTATCACTCTGTTATTCTCTTTCCAAAATGTACCACATTGCAGTACAAATGACACACCTGACAAATCTTTATTTTGATTAGTGCAAGTACAATATATATCTCATGGGGCATTACACTCTTTTCTATAGATACACGGATAGGCAGTATGCTTTAATAATTGTCAGCAATTATTAGAAGCTTTATTTTTTTTTTCATTTTGACTAAGACAGCCAATGAGGAACAAGTGTAGGGTGATTCAAAAACTACTGCCTGGTGAAGTGACTTGCTCAAAGTAATATAGTTTGCATAAGGAAATTGCCAGTGTCGAATACAGGACTGCAGGATGGGCTCAGGCAATTTCCACAGAACAGTGCAGTTGATAACCTGAAGATTATATTGCATTAGCTACATCAAAACTATAATTATACAGCATTATGTACATAATAAAATCACTTCATAATTTGCCTGTGCTACAAAGATCCACCTTAAACTTATTATCTCTCAGCCATACTGGCCTCTGTTGTTTGCTCAAAAAAAATACAAACCAGCACCTTATAGTTCTCTAAAACAGTGTTTTGAGACTAAAAAAATGATACAAATGTGTGTTTAGATGTTTAAGTAAAACAGTGAAGCCTGATAGGAATGCTCTAGATAGTTCCCTTACTGAAACCAAAACCCAAAAAATTCAACATGCCACAGACATGCCAAAACCTAATGCCCAAAATAAATAAGCTTAAAAATTAAACTGTAAGTGCTTTTTTCCCCCAAGGTAGAAAGATCACCTGTACCTATCAAGGCAGGGATAAGTTGGACATACACCACAAAACATATATATCATATCCACAGTCACTCAAACATAAAGAAGGGAGAAATCTCTCAAAACAAAGGAATCACTGTTGACATACACTTAGATATGACAACAGTAGTAATTTCTTATGAAAAACCAGAACTGGCATTCTGTTTCTATGTGTCTTCTATCTCAAGTTCCTGACGCTCAAAGAAAAGTAAGTCAGGAATGTGTACTGAACACATCTAGGAGTATGCTTCCCAGTCTGACAAAATGAAAAAAAATGCTTCTTACAGTCTTGACTATAAATAACACAAAGTATCGTGATCAGATGTTAGAATATTTACCTTTTGTGTCTTTCATGTGATGGCCTGGTCTCTATGTAACCTCCAGTTTGTACCAACCCTTTTTTATTTACTTGTCTTCTAGGATTCCAGTACTGTAAGCATCTTGGGACTTTGAAGAAATAAAGCTGAGAAGCACCATATTCATAAATTCCTGAATGACAGAAGGGTATTTAAATGAATCTTAAAATAATGGGGAGACTGGAAGCTTCACATAACTGTTTTATGCTGCTGATTAAAAAATGACTGACTGGAATACAGGATAGCTGGTTATTTGTTTTGTCAGCTTCATTTCTGAGACCAGGCTGCCTAAGAATACATCATGCAACCATTAACCAACTGACTATCAACAACCACCAGTCCATTATAGATGACCACTTTTATTTAGCCAATGGCCATTTTACTGATACATATTTAGTTGAAATTCCTCTAACAAACTAATCTTTACTATCATTTTTTTATCTGCAGTAGGAAGTCCTATGATGTCTGCAATATCTTTTAGTGATATAGACCACTGATGTTGCTTGGTTGATAACTGTATATATGATAGTAGAGTACTTCTTTAATACTCCCACAAAGCTAATGTATGATTGTGTATCATGTGACTTCATTTTCCGGGCTGTAATTTGACCTGCTGCTAAAGAAGCTACAAGCGTCCTTTCAGCTCTTTAGTCTATCATTATTTAAACAATTTATGTAGGATAAAGAAGCTTCAAAACACAAAATTAAATATTTCATAATATGTTATGATTTACTGACCCAGTGGTGCAGACATTAGCTCTAGGTGATTTGATCACATTGACTAACACTGATGTTACTCCTCAACCCCATGGAAAAATGGAAACAATGGGGTTGATGATATCCACAATGACAGTATTTA
The DNA here is from genome assembly GCF_019279795.1 of Protopterus annectens. Taxonomy (NCBI): domain Eukaryota; kingdom Metazoa; phylum Chordata; order Ceratodontiformes; family Protopteridae; genus Protopterus; species Protopterus annectens. Next base: position 733,653,828 of record NC_056745.1, read on the forward strand.
AATGGCTGATACTTTGTAAAAATACAGAATGTGAAGGCTTATCAGAACAATGCATGCCAGACACTTGCCATGGTCACATAACATTTTCAGATATTACGTATCAGTAAATCCCTTTGTATTTTTTTAGCCTGATCATGAAATAAAATCTTAAGGGAAATCTGTGGTAATAGTATGTAAAATTAATTAAATTAACCAACAAGGACAAACACGTAGATATACTTTTTTCTCAATTACCCCCCTCCCAAATTATTCAGAAGTAGTTTTTGTTTCTGTAAGGTGCCACTTATAACATAAAAATCTGCTTTTTCAATTCTTCTGTCTAAATGTAAATATGTTCAAAAGTATTTCATTCTGATATCTGATTTAACTTAAACTGCATAAGCTGATCCACACAAACCATATTATTTTTCTTATTTTACCTCACTAGCATATTAGGCAATATTCATAGTCACTTGCATAGATGCAGTAGGGGTACTCGATGCTTATAAATGAGTGTAGCAAAGGTATGATTCATAGAGGCCATTTATGCTAATGCGCAAGGCCTGAAAAATAATGAGATGCAAATGAGAAATGTAAAGCATAGTGTTGCTCGTCTGGTCAGGATAAAACAGATAAACAGTTGTGGGTTCAGTTCAAGCAGCTTTATTACACACAAACACATCAGGAATGAGGCTTTGCAACTTCAACTTAAATAATCTTATAAATAGACTGACTACCACATTCATACATGTCAACACTTTGGTTGTTCTCTCAAAATAGCAGTGCTGCCTGCACATGCTTACATCTGGAAATACTTACATACACACTCTCCGTTCTACATCCTCCCTGATTGAGAAGTAGATCATATACCAAATGACAGTATTCAATTACATGCAATTACACAGAAATGATCTTTTGACATGCAGTTATACAGAGCTAATTCTTTGACATGCAATCATACAAAATGAGACACATATAAAACAATCATGTCCAGGTCACTGTGTATTTTACACTAGGTCTAGAAATGCAATCTGATTGTGTAACATAAAAGTGAGAACTGGATCTAGCAATGGGGACTGTCTACAAGGAATGTTCAACTCTAGGGACATCTGGGACATCATCAGGAATGGGAATGGCTACTAAGACATGTCGTTTGGTACGAACATTGTCAGGGTTGCTGTGAGATCTAGAGTCTGTATCACAGGTATGAAGCTGCAATATCATTTCTGTCACAAGAAGAAGATTCCTGTGGTTTCTCCTGTATTCTATACCGTCAGATTCCACTAAGTAGGGTCTTGGCTTGGCACATATACCTCTCACTTGACCAATTTGATCAAAGGCTTTCATTGTTTGTATTCTCACTGTCTCTCCTTCATTCAACGGACAAAGACATCTGCTCATTTTATCATAGCTGGACTTATGAAAGGAACACTTCTTAAAAAGTTGGGATTTGATTGCTTTGTTCTTTTTAGCATTAAGCATCAACAAACTAGAACTGATGGGCAAGGTTGTTCTGGCTTGCCTAGATAGAAGTCTCCGAGCAGGTGAGCCAAGTAGGTTGTCACGGGGTATATTTCTGAGATTAAGTAAATTCAAGAAGATATTAGTATTGTCACACTTTGACCTCTCGAGTAATTGCTTTACACTCTATACTGCATGTTCAGCAAGCCCATTTGACTGTGGGTATTCCAGACTACTAGTAACATGGAGAAAGTCCCACTCTTTTGCAAATTTCTGAAACAATTGACTGGTAAACTGGGTACTGTTGTCAGAAATAACTTTGTGTGGACTACCATGGACTGAGAAATGATGTTTCATCTTAGTATTACAGCACTGTACATTAGGTTAGGTAGCAGATCGATATCAAACCAGTTCAAATAAGAGTCTACTAACACTAAGTAATGCTGATTGTTCCACTCAAATATATCAGTGGCTACTGTTGACCAAGATTGTTCTGGAATCTGGCTTAGCTGAAGTGGCTGTTTTTGCAAATGCAGTTTAGTACTGTTGCATACTGAACTAGAAGAAATCACTTTATCAATGTCCTTTGACAGAGAAGGACAAAATACTAGTCCTCCCACCCTTCTTTTGGTAGAATCAGAACCTGGGTGGCCATGATGCAAAATATGAATATATTCATGTTGTAAGGAAGTAGGAACAATAACTTTTGGACCTTTCAAAATAATACCATCTTCCATCAGCATCTCATCTCTGTATAGAAAATAAGGTTGTTTTGATGGTCATCTGACATTGATGAAGTGGTTGAGCTTCTGCACAATTGGATCAGTCTTTGTATGATCTCTTAGCTCCTCAAGTCTTGTGGTAGACAAATTACACACTTCCATGATATCAGTCAAAACTCTCTGCATCAAGCTGTTCTGTGGTATTTCTGGGTGATCTAGATAAGGTATCAGCCAGATAAAGAAGTTTGCCTTTTGTATGGGCCATTTTGAAGTTATACTTTTGTAATCTAAGCATCATTCTTTGTAGTCTTTCTGGAGCGGTATGCATAGGCTTCTTTAAAATAGTGACTAAGGGTTGATGATGAGTTTTGATTTGGATAGCTCGGCCATAGATATAATCATGGAACTTCAAACATGCAAACACAATTGCCAAAAGTTCCTTTTCAGTTTGAGCATACCGCATCTCAGTTTGGGTAAGAGCTCTAGATGCATAGGCAACAGGTCTTACTTCTTGAAAAATAACTGCACCAAGACTGAACTTTGAAGCATCACAGGAAAGAGCTACTGGTTTGTGGACATCATAGTATCTAAATGTAGGCGGATTGGCAATTTGCTGTTTGAGGTTATCAAATGCTCTCTGGTGTTGTTCTAACCATAACCAGGCAACATTTTTACTTGTCATTTCTCTTAAAGGCACTGATAACTCACCAAAGTCAGGGATGAATTTGCCCAAATAGTTAACCATACCAAGGAAATGCTGTAAGGTTTGGCCATTGTCTGGTGCTGGCATCTCAAGAATGGCTGTTTGTTTGGAAGAATCAGGTCGTAAGCCTGTACTGGTAAATAAATGACCTACATAAGTAATTTTCTGGTAGTCTGAATTTACATTTCAGAGGACTGAGCTTTAAATTCACTTCATGCACTCTGTCCAGAACTTTCCTGAGGTTTCTGTCATGCTTGGTTTCACCATTACCTCCAACTAGTAAATCATCCACTATTATAGCACATGGATATCCCCCAAAAATTGCCCCATTGCATGCTGATAGACTTAACTTGCAGAATTTATTCCAAAAGGCATCCTTGGGTATCTGTATCTACCAAACGGGGTACTGAATGTAGTCAATAGTGAATATTTGTGATCAAGCATCACTTGCCAAAATGAACTGTTCTCATCTAAGACAGAAAAACAGTGGCATTTGCCTTGTCTGTACACATAGGATGATGAAGTCTCTTTAATACCTTTACCAAGTCTCTTGGGTCAATGCATATTCTGATTTCATCTGAACATTTCTTGTGAGCAGCTACCATGGAAGACACCCACCCAGATGGTTCTGTGACTGGACAAATTACACCTTGCTGTACCATTTTGTCTAACTGAACTTTGACTTTGTCCTGCATAGCTATTGAAACTCTCCTCGCTGGTCTGACCACTGGACTGACCTCTGGGTCTACTCTCATGGAGTACACAACTGGAAGTTTGCCTAGCTTGTTGTCAAAAACATCAGCATACTCTGAGAAAATAGCATCAGTGAAGCTGGAACTGGGACATGTGCTTACATGATGTACTTCTTTAGTAAAAGAAAGCAGTTTAATTCTCAAACTGTCTCTGAGACTTAATAATGACTGCACAGGTCTTCGAACTACATAAAATTGCAAGCTGTAACTGTTCCCAGCCAAATAGCATGAAAGCATCACTGAGCCTTCAGTTTGAATCTCTTCACCTCCATAAGCAACAAGCTTCGCACAATTAGCCAAATTAAGCTGCTCACCAGCTTTCACTCTAGCAAATGTTTCTGCTGACATCACATTACATTTTGAAGCAGTATTGACTTTGAGCTCTGTGGGATTACCATTGATCAAGCCAGTACAAAATACTTTATCCTTTACCAACAAATCTACTGCATTAACCTTTTCACTGATGACTGATACACCATCTACATAGAAAGTAGGGCTGCAGCTTTCTACATGATTGACTTGCTTTTTGAGTGACCTTTCTTAATAACTGAATGAGGCTTGCTTGATTTACAAAACTTTTAAAAGTGGTTACATTTTTTACACTTGTGGCACTGATGACCAAATGTTAAGCACTTCTCTCTTTTAGACTCATGATTGGCACCACAATTATGACAGTTGACAATAAGACTTGACTTGGGTTTTGCAGACTCACCCTTATACTGCACTAAGCATGCCCATTTTGCTGAGCTAATCTTGGAACTTGCTAGAAAGTTACAGGTCCTCCCTGGGAAATCTTGCAGGGGTTGCAGCTGCCATGTGCTTAGGCCTGTTTCTGCTTGCCATGTGCTGCATGCTGTCTACGCTTGCTTGAGAGGCTGCTAAAACCATGTTCTTATCACTTGTAAGCATACTTTAAATCACTGTCATGAAGCAAAATATTTCTCATTTTAACATTATTAACACCACACACAATCCTTTCCTTTATCAATTCATCTTTCAAATCACCAAATCTGCACATTTTAGCATTATTTCTCAATTCTGTGATATAAGCTGCAAAAGTTTCACCTGTTTTTGGTCTCTTGTATAAAATAGATGCCTCTCTATTGTAACATTTGTCTGGGGGTTGCACATTTCTTTAAATTTTCGTTTCAAGCACTCAGTGTCCTCTCTTTATTCAGCTGATACAACAATATGGCAGTTTCCCCCTCTCCTGCATATACTGCTGGTGCATACACAAATAAATGGTCTCTTTCAATGGCCTCTGACTCAACTAAGCTAAGAAAAATGAATGCCCTTGGCATGCAACTTTGTCAGAAAAAGCTGCTTGTATGAAAATATTGTATTTCTGCTCAAATATTCTCCAATTTTCTGCAATATTATGATCAAACATAAGTGGGCTGGGTCTTTGAAATGCCTCTGCCATATCAACCTACAGTAGTGAAGGTGCTCGGAATTATGTATGAACATACACATAGATATATGCCAGAACTTGTAATTATGCCCAATAGCACAACAGACTCTTTGAAATAACTGCACTTTGACAAACAAGTTTTTGTAGCCCAAGAACACTTTAAAATCACTGTACTTTGTGAAACCATTCCTTATCAGTGTAAGAAATACTTTGAATTGACTGTACTTTGCGAATAAACTGTACACAGCAGAAGAAGCTCAGAGTAAGAAACACTTTGAAATGAATGCACTTTGCAAATAAACTGTACACAGCACAGGAACCTTTCAAAATGGCTGCCCTTTGTGAAATAACTATGTACATTGTAAGAAACACTTTGCAATGGCGGCACTCTGCAAATGAATGTACATAGCACAAGAAACTTTCTGAAATGGCTGCACTTTGACTGCACTTTGCAATATAACTGTACTTTGCACACAACAAACTCTTTGCAATAACTGCATCGTAATAAAGCACACACTCTGCAAACACTTTGCACACTCTTGAGATACTTTGAACAACTCTATTTATGCTCTGAATGGCTTCGGTCAATGTGAAATACAAGTTTATGCCCAAAACACAGTCTTTTACTAAAAACAGGCAGTCAACTTGCTCTTTAAGCTTATTTTGCCTTTTTATTGAACTTGTTATGCCCACTTAACCTCTTATCATGCACGTTGTATTTTTCTTATGCTCATTTTACTTTAAACATTCCTGTTATACAAACCAAAGGTAATTCTGAGCCCCATATGAATATTTCTGCTAGTTTTATCAAATATCATAGTTTCAAACATTTCATTTAATTAATAAGGTGTTTTGTGCCATCTGTTTGATTAATAATGCATTTTATGCTACTCGCTTGATTAATAATGCGCTTTGTGCCTTATAAATGCTCCGTTTCATTTTCTTTGCAAAATAAATCAGTCATGCAAGTTTTGGTTACCTTAAGTTTGTTTCTGGCCCTTTTTGATTGTTTGAGCACTATCACCCAACTTGCTCAATCTGCCTTCACCTTCAACTCTGCACCTCATTGCTTGAAGAAGTTGTATTCTCAGTCCCGGTTCTGACGCCATGTCACTTGTCTGGTCAGGATAAAACAGATGAATAGTTGTGGGTTCAGTTCAAGCAGCTTTATTACACACAAACATATCAGAAATTAGGCTTTGCAAATTAAAATTAAATAAATTTATAAGCAGACTGACTACCACACTCATACATGTTAACACTCTGGCTGTTCTCTCAAAATGGCAATGCTGCCTGCATGTGCTCACTATTTATATGCACGTGCTTACATCTGGAAATGCTTCTTAAAGTTACATACACATGCTCTGTTCTATACATAGTATGCTAATGAGGTGATTTTGCAATTCATAGTCTGACATCCCTGCTGTATGCATATCCTTGCAACCAGTAAACTTGTTTATCCAAGTATGCACAAGCACTTCCCTGACACACAAATAAATTATTTCCCTCAGCAACATCTTCAGTAATTTTTCCTAATATGCACAAGCACCAAAATTAAACATTCACCTAAGCGACCCCTTCAGTAACATGTCCTAGTATTCACAAGCACCACATTGAAACATTCACCCAAGTGATTCCTTCAGTAACATGCCCTAGTATGCACAAGACAAAAATAAAACATTCACCCAAGGGACCCCCTTCACTAACATGCCCTGTTATGCACAAGCACCAAAATGAAATATTCATCTACGTGACCCCTTCAGTAAAATGTCCAGGTATGCAGAAGCACCAACTCAGCTCCCCTTGCATCTCTGTATTCTGACAGAAAACTGCTGCTTTCTGGTGTAACTCCAGGGCTATTTGCACACTTTATATGCAAATGAGTTTATTATAGATTCTTGTCTATGAATCAAACTCTTACATATTTGTGTAAAGCCCCTTAACATTGTAGTAGCTTACCCACTATCACTTATGCTTCAATCATGTTACGCATTTCTGATGGGGGGCATGTTCACAAAATGATCGCTGCATTTGTGTAGCCATCCTGAAAGTCCAGGATTTGCATAACCTTGTACCACCGCTCTTCATGGATCACCATTATGAAAATGTGAATCCCAGGACTATGAATACCACCCATTGTTATTTTTACTCTACTGAAATAAAATAAATATGGTCAGATACGTTTTGTGACATAACTAGACATGAAAGTAGGAGTTGGAGGCAGGACAAAATCTCCTAAATGAAAGAATGATGTACATTTACAAATCATATTTTTAGACAATTTTCTCCTCAGCATATATTCCTATATAAAGTTTGAACTATTTTTCTTTTAGTTCATATTTACTTTGGTATGGCAAATTTAAGAAAAGTGATTTCAAATGTAGGTATAATGTGCAGTACATATTTATATAGATACAATCATATTTGTTTTTCTTTAAAACAGTTTCATATAACATTAATGACCTGAGTAATGCCACATAAATGAATAATATAGACTTAAAAATAGAACCTAAGAGCTTCCATATTCACAAAATACTAATGTCATTGGATGTCAAGAAATTTAGAAATAAATAAATCAAGTGACTTATTTATTGTCTTAATGATCACAGTAGTCTGTATTGGCTGTCATATACTTGCAAGTATGTTATGGTCTGATGTTGCTGTATGTATGTCATTAGGATTTGTATTTCACTAAGTAAATTCAATAGAATATCTTTATGGCAGAATTGTGTATATATATATATATATATATATATATATATATATATGTATATATATGTATATATATATATATATATATATATATATATATATATATATATATATATATATATATATATATATATATATATATATATATATATGTCACTTACTATCAACAATTCTTAGCAGTTGTATCTTCAGAGATTAATGGAACATTTTATTTATATCACCAGACATTTCATTTTGATAAGTCATTCTGTTTTATACATTAAGTCATATAAAAAACTTTTTTTGATTTGACACATGAAGAATATATATATATATATATATATATATATATATATATATATATATATATATATATATATAAAACAGATGTCATTCAAATCATGATTTATGCACTAAAATATTGTCAAGGATTATTTTTCTTTCTGCACTTAGATCACTTCCGAAACTTTATAACAGCTCATTTTATTGTTGTTGGATTATTCCTCCTTACTGTTTAATTTTTTTTGTAAACAATACAAAAGCAAAGCAATGGAAACAAAATAAGCATCAGTCAGCTCCACAGTGGGCACCTATTTAGAGAAACACATTCCAAAATGGGAAACATTCAAGATCAATATTCTGGACACATGAAGATGTATTATTAACTGAACAAAATAAAATACCACTTTAGAAAAGATCTTGCAATATGCCTTTGTTACAGCTGTTCCCCTGTTATCAAAAACTGGATAAAAGGGCTTCAGAATAAAAATATGTAACTGCATGGCATGTTGGAAGCCATTGCAAAGTACGTACACAGGTGAGCTATACAATGCAATTAAGATTACTAATAATGTACAAAGAAATCCAATCTGCCAACCATGTCTTCCTGACTCAACAGAACTGCAATGCAATTACAGACTCATGCTGTAAGGAGGGTGTCCACTGAGGTGTTTCTGAAACATTGCCTGCAGTCTTCAGCCACTCCTACAATATGCAAACACGTAATAACACAACATTCTTCTGTCCATTGTCACAATGCTATAACAGTGAAACCATATACCAAAAACATCCCAAAATACTAGCTGATATACCTGCACAAACATAAACATACAACAACAATGCATGCATATAATTCACCATCCTCACTATTATAGAAAGTAGACGTAGTCTAGATATATATCACGAGTATCAACAGGTATGGATGCACAAGCATAGACACATACATTCAGACACTACACACGCATCCATGGACACTTGTGCACACACACACACACACACACACACACACACACACACACACACACACACACACACACAATGTTTACAAACACACATATACACATGCACACATTAACACACACACTCATGCACACACATGCACACGCGCGCGCACACACACACACACACACACACACACACACACACACACACACACACACACACACACACAAGTACTTTGACTGAAGCCTAGCTGAATGAAGTGCTGTATCAAACAACTCAATGAAGACACATATGATGGGTGCCACAGTAGTCTAAAGTTGCAACTTACTTAAATAATAGTTACAATGATTTCACAAAAAAATGCAGCAGAAATGTGAAACAGTGTTTCTGCAAGGTGGTCCTATGTGAGGGCTTTGCAACCCCACACATCTTACTCATTATATTATAATTCCAGTAACACAGATTATCTGGGAATACAGAATTTTCCAGTTGGAGAACACAGAATGTTAAACATTTCTGCTTCTCTGAGGTCCTATGATGTAAGTGCTTATGTAGGGAATATGTGGGAATGAGGTTCCCAAAATAAGGTAGAACATGAGGGCTTGACTCCTGCCTTCTTATGAAATATGATTTTGTTCATAAGTCTTCACCGATATGCATTCAGTTGATCTTCAGTCAGTTGGAGAACAGATGTGCTTCATACAGAACATCATTAGATGCATTTATACATAATTTATACATAATTTATGCATACATACAGCTTGACACACACACACACACACACACACACACACACACACACACACACACACACACACACACACATTGTTTGATGGAAGAGTAACCAATGGTGCTTTTTGTTTATGATTCAATCCAAGTGGACTATCCATTTTTATTTTCCTATGGCTTTACAAAAAATAAAGCACAACAAAAAGCTCACCAGAATTAAGGTGCAGTAGTCCAAATAAGTAATAATCCCAACAAAACAACTGACACCGACGTAGGGCAGCAACAATTTTAATGTAAAAGCAATAAATACAGGAGCAAAGCTTTGAAGTACCCAGTACCCTTCCTCAGTGCTTAATAACAAATACGAAATGCACGATTGTTCTTATACACATCAATTAATTAAAAGTCAAATCACATGCTTGAAGCAAATGAATGTTTAGATAAAGCATATATGTATATATATTTTTTATAGAATATATATGAATTGTCTTTTTAAATAGCATTTATATAAATTGCTGTTGTATGTCTCCTTTAATAGCTTTTTGTATTATACTAATTGAATGACCTTTTCTATTGGCTGTGTGATTTCAGTTGTAATTAACTGATGTGTATAAAAACAATTGTGCATTTGGTATTTGGTATTAAGCACTGAGGAAGGGTACTGAATACCCAAAAGCTTTGCTGCTTTATTTATTGCTTTTACATTAAAATTGTTGCTGCCCTACATTGGTGTCAGTCGTTTTGTTGGGATTTTTACAAAAAATAACCTATGTTTCCCTTACACCTTGTCTCCTTGTCATTTACATGGGTGGAGGATGTAGACAGATGGTCAGAGGCATGCCATTTTCAGATACTCACAGTGTTGTTACTGCTAAGTGTAAACCATATTTTTGTGCTACTGATTCTTTTTTCAGTAAACTGTTATGTTCTTGGTATGGGTTCCTGATGATCTTCAACCAAGGATGAAATGCCACAATGATTTATTTTATTTATTTATTTATTTATTTGACATTTTTAACTGAGATAATCCATCTGAGCAAAAGCTCTTTTTCAGTGGAAGCCCAGGAAGAAAAGATCCACAGTACAAGTAAGCAAGAAAAATTGACAAAGATTGAAGTTGAATACAATATACAATAAAACAGTTAAGCAGATGTAGATAAAGCTCCACAGTACAATATAATAAGATGGGATCACTATGGAATATCGAAATTCCACAATCCCAAATTTTTGAATCCCAAGGACCAGAATCTCGAGATTGCAGAATCTCTAATGTAGTGAATGGGGATTGCTGTACAGTGCGGAATAGGAACTTTGCCGTTCACTCCACTGTAGTGTGATCTCAGAGTTGGTATATTTAATTTGCACTGGGTACATGTTAGAATAGTTTGTTGTATGTTTTACTTTTTTTTTTTTTTTTTTTTTTTTTTTTTTAAGTTTCGAGGTTCCACAATCTCGAGATGCTGCTCCTCGGGATTCAGAGTCTCGGGATTGTGGCATTTCAGTATTCTGTAGTGATTCCAATAAGAGACATTATAACATTGAAGAGAAAACATAGCAAAGAAATATACAATAAAACATTGGCATGGATTTACATAACACATTGGGTTATCTTCAGAGGGCTGTTGTACAATACAGAGTAGTTGTTAAATGAGTTACTTAGTAGGGAAGGGAGCAATAAAGAGGATAGTAGTAGAGAAATGGGTGGATTCATGTGGGATGATTACATAGGCAAAGCCATGTGCTATTAAGGTGCCTTTTGAGAGTTTTCCTGAATTTGTGGATGTGGGAAATATTTCTAAGGTTCATGGGGAGCTTGTTCCATGCAAGAGCAGGGATGTAGCTGTAGAGATTCTGTCCAATAGATTTTTTAGGTTTGTGAATTTGTAATGGACATTGCTCAGACCTTCTGAGGGCTTGAGGGGGCTTATAAAGGGAGACAAGTGTGGAGATGCTATGGAGAGAGGAGGGCGTATTCAAAATATATGGATAATGAAAAGTTGGGTAAATAAGAGTTGGTTAGGAAACTCTAGTCAGCTGAGTGTCTGGAGAGAATGACAGTGGTGTGATCTTGAGGGCAGATTGGCTGCAAATCTAGCAACTTTGTTGTTGGTGGTTTCAAGTTTGGAAAGTAGTGAGGACTGTAAGTTGGTTAAAATCTGAGAGCTGTAAAAGAAGTTGGGGAGAAGGTAAGCTCGGGCTAGTGAGATCCTGGAGTTTCATGTGAGGAACCTTTTGTTTCTATAGAGTAAACCAAGCTTTTGGTGGGTTTTCTTGATGCAGTTAAGTACATGAAGGTCAAATTTTAGCTGATCGTCCACTATTTCTCCAAGCAGTTTAGTGCAGGATTCAGCTATGATCATAGTGTTGTTGATGGTGAATGGGGATTTAAGATAGTAAAGGGATTTTGGGAGGAAGAGACGAAGTTTTGTCTTTTTAGGGTTTAGTATGAGTTAGTTGTTAGTGAGCCATGTTTCAGTGAGGTTGAAAGATGTTTGTGTCAAGCTTAGCAGTCAGTGGGGCTTTCAGCAATAGAAATGATGGCGGAGTCATCTGTGCATTGTAGGAGGGAAGACTGAGGACAGCATGTGTGAAGTTGGTTAGTAAAAATGTTAAAAAGGAGGGGGGCCTAAAACAGAGCCTTGAGAGACACCTATTTTCATGGGGAGAAAAGGATAAAGAGCAGAAAGCCATTTACAGATTGCAGCGTGTTTGTGAGGTAGCTATTGAACCATGAGATAGTTGCTGAGGAAAGGTTGAGTTGAGAGAGTTTGGAGAGGATGATGGGGTAAGAGACAGTGTCAAAGGCTTTGCAGAGATCTAAAAAGATACAGGGCTCTAGTTTATCATTATTTCTAGCTAGGAAGATGGAGTTAGTAAAGGAAATATGTGCAGTAGTGGTGCTGTGGTGAGGGCAGAAGCCATGTTGAATAGGGGTAATTAGGTTTTCACAAGTAAGGTAAGCTGAGATTTGTTTATAAATCCAATGCTCAAGAATTTTGGACAGGGGAGAGAGTATGGCAATAGGTCTATAATTAGGAAGCTCACTAGAATTTCCACCTTTGTGGATTGGCATAGTGTGGAACTTTTTCCAGAGGGCAGGAGCGGTGGATTCACTAACTGAGCGGTTAATAAGGATGGAGACAGGATATGCTATGGAGTCAGCAGCAGCTTTTAGGAAGAGAGGAGGCAGGTAGTCAGTTGAAGGGGAACATGGTTTAACTTTGCTAAGAAGTTTTTTGATGTAGCTGGTTGAAATGGGTTTTAGTGAGAAAGGTCTGTTTTGCAGTTAGGGAGTGGTAGGGAGTGTCGGGCTGGTTGTGTGGACAATTTGTATAAGTTTGCTGATGGTATCTATGAAGTATGAATTGAAAATTGAAGCAGTTTCTCGGGGTGTGTTATTGGGGCAGTGGTTGGGAGTTGAAGGATTTCCTGGGTGCAGAATTTTGTTTTATAAAATGAAAATTAAAAAGTTCACTACCAGTTAACTTCCAACGATTCTTATATCTCCAAATAGCAAAAAAAAAAAACCGAACAGATGGAAAATGCTCTCTTTAATATATAACAAACAAAGCTTTCGGGAATGTCCCTTCTTCATTGTTAAAAATAAGTAATGCTAAAACATTGAGCTATAACAGTTTTTCAAAGAACACCACATGATACAGCCACCCAATGTATGATCTAAGATCATTAAGACATCATTAAAAATACAATTATTTCTAAAAGGTACAACTTTTATCCACATTAATCACATATATATAATACTTGCTTAACATTAAAAAGAAAAAAAATATGGAATTTCTTCTACTTAAAATAATACATATATTCCTAACGGTCTATTACATGTATGTACATATCTAGTATGAACATAATTAATAAAGTAGTTAACTATCTATACTGCTTCTGTCTAAAGTCCAGCATTGGTTTGAGTGTTATTCTATTATTTAATCCTGGTAATCTATCTGCTGCAAGTCTTATTATCCACCTATATTCAGACATTTCTAACTTATTATTCTGATCCCCAAGTGTTAAATTTTTATGTATAATTTCTAATACTTTAAATTTAAAGTTATGTGAATTACCTTTGTCTATTCTATGTTGTGCTAATGCATTACATGGAATGTTCCTTTTCATGTCTGACCTATGTTCAATGATAGGTCTTTTAAACATCTAGAACATTTTCCAACATTGAATCCCTGACATTGTGTGCATGTAGCTAAATGCACAACCATAGTTGTCTTGCAGGTTGCTGCACAATTTATTTCGTATTTTAATTTACTGATTGGGTGCTCGAAATATTTCTTGTCACAAATGTCTGAGCAGCAACTACAGTTGAAACATTGATAAAAAAGAATGTTACTTTTGAAAATATTATTATCACCTCTTACATAATATTTTTCCCATTGATTTAATACTATGTTAGCATAAGTAGTGGCCATGGGAGTACCCATGGCCATTCCTGACATTTGTAAATATGGCTGCTTGTTAAAAAGAAAAACATTTTTTTCCAAAACTATTTCAATCATGCTACATAGCGTTTCCACCTATTTACCCTTCATTTTTACTTCTTCACATTACTGTGAATAAAGAACTCATATCCAAAGTTACCATCATAAATTCTTCATGGGTGTTGCTTTCATACCATGTAAAGAGTTTCGTAGACGACTGTTTTTTAATATGGAAAGGAGATGAACAAGAATTGGTACATTTTGTCCAAGATCTGAATAGCACTACGAATTTTCTTAAGTTTACTATCAATTACTCTTGGAATAAGATAACCTTCTTACATGTAGAAATGTATAAGGGTTGTGATAACAAACTAGAAACCTGTGCACATAGAAAGAATATACAGGTGAATAAATACACGCATCAGAAGTATGCATGCAGCACATGTATTTAAAGGTATTGTAAAAAGACAATTATTAATAATTAGCAGGCTAAATACGGATTCTAAGAAATGTAATGAACAAATGGAAATCTTATGTCAAGAGTTTCAAAATAGAGGATATGATATGGAGAATGTTACACAAATGAGAAAAAATATAATGGAGCTTAGAACGATGCAAGTAGCCCCTTATTTTAGTAACTATTCAGCTATTCTTGACAAAGATGATAATTCATGTCCTATAGTGAGGTATATTACAACATATAACAACATGACAAAATATGTAGAAGCAATAATAAAAAGGAATTGGCGGATTTTATTGGTTCAACCAGAACTATATGCACTGTTAGGTAACAGACCTTACTTTGTACATAGAAATATGAGTAATTTAAAAAGGAAGTTATGTTTTAAAGATTTTAAGGTGAATCTAACTATTCCAATAATATATAATAAAGGAACAGTTCCCTGCTACAACTGTAGCTGCTGCTCAGACATTTGTGACAAGAAATATTTTGAGCACCCAATAAGTAAATTAAAATACGAAATAAATTGTGCAGCAACCTGCAAGACAACTATGGTATGGTTGTGTATTTAGCTACATGCACACAATGTCAGGGATTCTATGTTGGGAAATGTTCTAGATGTCTAAAAGACCTATCATTGAACATAGGTCAGACATGAAAAGGAACATTCCATGTAATGCATTAGCACAACATAGAATAGACAAAGGTAATTCACATAACTTTAAATTTAAAGTATTAGAAATTATACATAAAAATTAAAGACTTGAGGATCAGAATAATAAGTTAGAAATGTCTGAATATAGGTGGATAATAAGACTTGCAGCAGATAGATTACCAGGATTAAATAATAGAATAACACTCAAACCAATGCTGGACTTTAGACAGAAGCAGTATAGATAGTTAACTACTTTATTAATTATGTTCATACTAGACATGTACATATATGTAATAGACTGCTAGGAATATATGTATTATTTTAAGTAGAAGAAATTCCTTATTTTTTTCTTTTTAATGTTAAGCAAGTATTATATATATGTGATTAATGTGGATAAAAGTTGTACCTTTTAGAAATAATTGTATTTTTAATGATGTCTTAATGATCTTAGATCATACATTGGGTGGCTGTGTCATGCCGTGTTCTTTGAAAAATTGTTATAGTTTAATGTTTTAGCATTACTTGTTTTTAACACTGAAGAAGGGACATTCCCGAAAGCTTTGTTTGTTATATATTAAAAGAGAGTGTTTTCCATCGGTTCGGTTTTCTTTTTTGCAGAATTTTGTTGACAGTATTCTAAAATGTTTTAGGGTTTCTGGGTTCAGTATCTTAGGGTGAGAGGCAGTAGTTCTTTTTTTCAGAGTTTATGTGTTTGTTGGTTTAATTTCAGAGTTCCCTATATTGTTGGTAATGTGTGGGAGTTTTGGTCTTAGTCCAGAGTTTCCAGGCGCAATCTCTGTTATGGATAAGAGACCGAGTAGAGTTGGAGAGCCAAGGGGAACACCATGATTTGACTCGGACAGTTCTGGGAGGGGCAAGAGAGTTCAGAATGTTTAGAAAGAATTTCTAAAAAAAAAATTAAAAAAATTTCTTTTTGTTTACTGGAAAATTCCTACTGGAGTTTCTCCCATTTTCAGTAGAGGCCTGGAAAAAAATCACAGCACACAAAGAACAAAACTACATTACATAACAGAAAATATAACATACTTTATTTAGACAATACAGTGATTTATATAATGTCACATCACATAGGAACAGCACAGTACATACATATTCATTTAAGTTATTGCAACATGAATTTGTTGGTTACATAGAATTTTGATATTTATAAGTAGCTTCCTTGTGCAGCAAGATTTTCAGTTAGAATATGTAAAGTTTTATAATACAGGATATATTGGGATTATACTAGAGGATGCATTTAAAGAAAAAGGAAATTATAGGAGAATACTATATATATGTAGAGGATGGGACAGAAGAAGGTAACAGCATGAGTGCAGGGTGGACCAAGGTTCTTGTAAAAGCATGACAGAAAGAAGTAGAGGTCAGTACAATATACTGTAATTATATTGCTGTTGAAGAAAGAAAAGTTATGTGCAAGATTTTGATACCACCGTGCAGTTAGGAGGAGGAAGAATGTGTTCTGGAGGTTCAGTCTGGAGTAATTCAAGAGCATAACCAGTTGTTTAGTAGGGATTTCATCAGTGACACATTAAAGCTACTTATCTTGTTTATCTATCTTGTTTCAGGGGTGATTTGGTTCCAGGCTTTTTCAACCTGGTTAGAGTACAATGAGTCACTTGTGCTGTCATTAGATCTTGTAATGAACAGTAGAGCTTTGTTGCTGGATTGTAGGGCTGGGCTCAAGTAGTGGTATGGGGTTATAGTATTCCTTTTGGAGCTGGTCTGTTTTCCGGGGAGTATATTGCTATAGTAAGTTGAGAGCAGTAGATGTAGTTTGTAAGTTCTAGACAGTCAAGCCTTTTAGAGCTATGCATTGGTGGGTTTTGTGGGGGTTATTAGTTATTCATTTTATGATCTTGTTATAGGCCATCTCTAGTTTGTTTTAAGTGGTGTTGTGTTTAGGTTTGTAAAGATCAGTGAGACATAGAGTAAGGGTGGGTGTAGACATGTCCAGGAGTGATCATTGAGGATTTGTTGCCTCTATAGAGGGACCCTAATTTCCAGTTTGTCTTTTTTTATGGCTAGTAGTACATGTTGGTGATGGTAACCATTGAAAATGTTGGGACCCATAAAAGCAAGTCCCAAAATGTGGAGACAGACTGCCTGAATGATCAGACTTCTGTATACTGAATCAGTTATGTCATTTCTCAGAATATTTCAATAGGGAGCTGTTGGTCATACCTGAGACTTTAATTGAGTAATACTCGTAGGAGTTTGGCTTGTTTTATGCACTCCATTTTAATTCTATTTGAAGACAGGATATGGAAAGATTTGTTTTGCTGAAAAGCATCTTTTTGTAACATTTAGGAGCAAGTCTAAACTATGTAGCAATGGTTCAATGGCTAGGAAGACCTGTTGGATGTTGTCTTGTAGGTAGGTTAGGGTTTGGTCTGAGCAGATGAGTGTGGCATCACATGCATATTATATAAGAGTAGCTTGCTTAGTGGTGGACTGGAGGCTAATGATAAAGATATCAAAAGAGTAGAGGGGTTAGTGTTGATCCCTGGGGGATGCTGACTGTTACTGGGAAGAAATCAGAGTAGCGTTGTTGCCATTTCATGGCTTGTTTCCTATTGGATATGTAGCTGTGGAACCAGGTTAATGACGGGATATTGAGGCCTAGACAGGCTAGTGCCTGGAGGAGTTTTGGGTTTACTACTCTATCAAATGCTTTTGATAGGTCCAGGACAAGGCCTTGATATTTACTTTCCATTGCTTCTGAGTTGATTAACTGCATTTGTGAAGTTTAGAAGAGCAGTTGTGCTGTGGCTAGTTCTAAAGGCACATTGACTGGGGGACAGTAGGTTGTGGTTGGTGAGGTATTGGAGTAGATGGGTGTGAATGCATTTTTCTAATATCTTGGATAGGGATGGGAGAATAGCAATTGGGAAATACTTGGTAAGGTCAGTATAATTCTGACTTTATGGAGGAGTATAATGTAGGATAATTTCCAGATGCTGGGGACGTGGTTCACTTGTCTAGATCTATTAACTCACTCACTCCAATGGAGTTCAGGATATTTGCACTGTAACTTCCAATAGGTGGAACCTAAGCATTTTGACAGAATCAAATTATTGTTGTCACATTTCAAACAAATGTTCATATTTCTGGAACCATAGGGATTATGAAAGAAGTATAAATGGCAAACCCTTCAGCACAAACTATTTTTATAGTAGCAATATTCTTTAGTTTCTAGAGCTTAAACTGAATTTTATAAGTCACAGTAAACACAGTAACTATTACATTTGTAATATTTTGTAAACAACATAACATATTTCAGCAACCATTCAAGTTACACTGTAAGCAGCATTTTAATCATCTAGCTGAGAGCTTTCATATAAGAATAAGGAGTTCTGTCATTGTTACTTGATTGTTGAGATATTTAGAAAAATGCGAACATTATCTCTATATAAATGAATATCAAAAAACAACAATTACTATCTATTTACTGCACTAGGCAATGGTCAAATATTACTGCAGTTGAGTTTGTTATTGTGTAACCTTTAAGATGAACTCTTTTAAAACCTTGCACATAGCATGGTTTTGGAATTATTGATGCAAATATGAAAAAGCAATATTTGACACCTAGAGGCGTCAGTTGGAGTTAACTCCAGATGCACCTGGAGACATCATTCTGATGTAATGAGTTAATTAGTAATTAATATGGAGACAGGCCAGTAAATTATAAGCAGCCACTGTGGTTGGTTTCTGGTTTAGTAGGTATATTGTACTGTTAAGCTGGGGACACTAGGGACACTACCAAGTTTAAAACAACCTCATATCCAGACTAGTTAAAGTGCATGACCCAAAGGAACTCATACAAGTGCATCTCACCATAAACAAGGTGTCATACCATATCCTTGCAATCTATAGGTCCCCTCCATGTCTCAGGAAACACATGCTACCTATGTCAATGTACTAGAGTCCCTCACGATTCAACCCAAAATGATATTCCTGGAGGATCTCAACTACTCTTCTATTGACTGGAAATCCTACACCACTTCTAATGCGCAAGCCCAGTGACTCCTAAACTTTGTTTATACCAACATCCTGGAACAGTTGATGCATTCTCCAAACAGGGGTGCAAACATCCTTTATCGTGTACTCACGAGCATGGATGGGAGGGCAACGCTCCTCAACCAATGTAATATCTTTGCTGGTCAGATCTGATCATAAAGCAGCATTACTTGAAATAAAAATTAAATCTGAGGATCCAGCAAAACCAAAAACCTTTAGGAACTTTTCCAAGGCTAACTTTTCACTACTAAGCAACACCTTAACTAAATTCCAGGCATCCAAAACCCAGTAAACACCATGGCATATGCTGAGCTATTTACAAGTTCTCTGTACAGCCTTATTGATAGCTGTATAGACCAAGCTGTGCCCACTTGTACTAACAATAAGACAAACTCAAAAGACAAGCCACCTTGGTGGAATCTGAATATCAATCAGTTACATCACAAAAGAAAAAAAATCTTGGCCAAGCATAGGAGGAACAGAGCCATACATATTAAGAGCCCCCTGACCAATCTAAATAGGCAGCTAAGAGGATTAGTTAATACTTCAAAGGCTAAATTTGAAGAATAAATAGATTCTCAGACAAAGAACGATTACAATGCTTTCTGCAGCTATGTCTATAACTTCAGGGGAAATACACAACATATCTAAACAATCCTTTCTTGATTTATAACTTACTGTGGAATTGATGGGTAAGAGAAGTTTTATTTGAATTTATATTGTATTTGTTATCACTGTTTTTCACTGTTTGTAAGTAGGAAGGGACTGCTTGTTAACAAGATTTACTTTCATTCGTATTTTGTTTGTTTACCTTTAATTTCACTGTTGGTTGTCAGAAAGGGATATGTTTTAGACAGGCAAGCTCTAGCCACCCCAATAGACCTAGACAGCTCTAAATTTACAGAGAGGAAAATCCTGACCATATCTAAACAACATAAAAAAATTGCAACTTTTTTCTGGCTTGTAGAACTTGTATGGTCAGAACAACTTACTGTACTTTAGTTGTATATTGGTGGTGTGATTTTTTTTGTCATAGAAGTTGATTTAAGTTCTCTTTGAATTCTCTGGTTATAGATTTTGATCTTTTCTTTTCTAATATTGTATTAATTTGAAGCTGCATATGGATTCCTTAAATGAGTATGCAATTAACGATTTGCTAATACACACATATTGTGGGCAGTGTAATAAATGCTATGCGTATTTAAAGGTAACAGCTGATAACACTGGTGATCTGTGTTCCTCGTGTCAAAAGTTGGATGATTTGTTTACCATTGTTAGAAATAAATCTAGACTTAATGATGATGATTGCACTTGTGCAATTGGCATGGCTTGGAGAACTGTTATTTCATATATTAATGACTGGACTAATGAACTAAATAATGTTAAGCATAGAACAAATAGAACACAATTAGGAAATGATGCATCTATTTTCTGCAAAGATCATTCAACCCCTATGAAACAAGATGATGCCAGTGGACAACTCTGGAATTCTCAATGCAAGTATGCAGCAATCTGAGGATCTAGTTTGTTTAGAAGGAAACAAAAAAGAAATAAAGGAAGGAAAGGAAGAAGTTCACAACAAATAACAAGGAAGAAGAAGAAACTGATTAATGACTGTAAAGGAAAGAGAATACTTAGTAAAAAGGACGCTGCTTTGTTATGTAACACACTGGTTACAGGAAGTGATATTTTTCTATCAGAAAACCTTCAGTCTGCAGAAAAAGGCATCATCTTTCCAACGGAAAAGGTAGAAAAAAGAGGCAGGTGAAAAGGAAGAAATCAAAATTTAATGTAGAAAGATTGAAGAACATTACCATTAGAAAAAAGAGGAGAAAGACATGACTCAGGTTGTGGATTTTGCAATACTTGACAAACACTAGGCAGGATTTTTGCCATGTCAAAAATGCAAAAGCCCACAGATAGCAACATTTGATGCCTTTCTGATGGTTATTAATGCTAGAAGCATTAATAATAAAGTTTTTTTACTGGAAAATTTGCTACATTCCCACAAGATTGATGTTATTGCTTGTGAAACATTGTTAAAGAACAATGACTGGAAACCAGTCCTGTCAGGGGATAAATGTTTTTACTGTAACAGAGATTCTAATAAAAAATCAAGTGGAGATGTTATGATAGGGATTAAAGATAGCCATGAGACCTGTGATTATTACATGTTTAACGATAACACCAACACTATAGACTGTGTAACTGTGACAATAAAGATAACCCTGGAACATATAACAATTGTTGGAGTGCATAAACCACCAAAGTCAAGTGCAGATTACCTAGAGGAATTCATACATTTCTTGCAAGAAACACAGGAAGGAAGAATAATATTAGCTGCAGACTTAAATTTACCAGAAACATATTAGAATAATATTGATTCAACAACGTTAATAAGGAAATTATTCACAGGGTATATTCAGGAACAACAATTGCTTTAGATTGTAAAAAAAAAAAAACTACCATGGGATGGGACATACTAGACATTGGTTGTACTCCCAAAGAAATTACTGTAACTTCAAGTCACGTTTTACCACCATTGATGTGCAGTGATCATGTGGTTATAAAGGTTAACTTGTTACTAGATAATTCTGCCAAACTGAAATCTAAGCCAATGCACAGAAGGTTAATTGCAGATTATATGGAAGCAAAACAGTCACTATGTAAAACTAACTGGAGTGAGGTGTTCAGTGGAAAAACTGCAGATGGAATGTGGAAAGTTTGGAAAGAGAAACTGAGTGCAAAAAATCAAAAAAATGTTTAACATCAGGATCTAAGTAAGCATACAACATCAGGCGGATGGATATATTTCCATAAGAACAAGATATCTGATTAAAGTGAGAGACAGAAATATAAGAAATGGGAGAGAGGTTGAATTACAACTTTGAAAACTGAAATAAACAAGCTGGACAAACAGATTAAGCATAGTGTGAGACAAGATCAAGAAAAATTTGAAGACAATTTATATAAAGATATTGTGCATAATAGGAAACCTTTTTACAGATACATAAGATGTGGAAGGAGTAAAGACACAGAAATTGATAAACTGTGTGCAGATTCTAAATTTATTCTCAGACACAACAGATTATAGATATATTTACAAAATCTTATGCAAAACAGTTTGGCTCCACAAAAGGGGTTGTACATTTCCTAGTGACATCCAGGTAACCCCAGATACTGGAGTCAAATTAGATTATATTGAAAAAAAACTGCACAAACTGGATCCAAACAAACCACAGGGAAGAGAAAGAATTAGTAACAATGATTTGAAAACACTGCAGCAAGAACTTACAGTACCATTATATTTATTATTCACTAGGTCATATAAATATGGGGAGATTCCTCAAGATTGGAGACATGCACTTATTAAACCTGTCTTTAAGGGAAAGGGGAGTAGGACAAACGCAGAATCATATAGACCCTTAAGTCTACTTTCATCTTGGTGAAAAATAATGGAGAAGGTAATATTGGATAAGTTATTGTCAGAACTGGATAGGTTGGGACTTGAAACCATACATCAGCATGCATATGTTGAAAACAGATCTATCACAACCTGTAACATGATGTTCTATAACAATATAATAACAGCTATGAATGAAAAGTTGTGTTGTGATGTAATTTATATAGTTTTAACTTCAGCATTTGACACAGTCATATACATAACACTGATCAATAAATTAGTACTAGGTATTGATGTACTCTTGATAAGATGGATAGCTGCATGGCTTACAAATAGGACATGACAAGTATCATACAACTGGACATGTGAAATCCTTGGTTACAGTCAGGGTGTCCCACAGGGCTCTGTCCCAGGACCTTACCTGTTTAGATTGCATCTTTCAGACCTAACTTTTTCATCTGAGGTGTTTTACAGTCTATATGCAGACAACCTGAAATTGGGTAAACTGATTACATGTGTTACAGATAAGGCATGTCTGCAAAATAACTTGACTAAATTGACCATTTAAAGTGCACAGGAGAATAATATGTTGATAAATACATCAAAAACTAAGCATATGAGATTTGGAAGGCATAAATTGAAAGGTGACTATTTAACACAGCACACAGTGATTGAAACTGTAGACTCATTTAAATACCTGGGTATATGGGTAGATTCAGCTATGAGTTTTTCTAATCATATCAACCAATTAGTTAATGATAGTTATAGAACTATAGGTTGTATAAAAAGATTTATAAAGTTTAGGAAATCAAAAATAATGAAGTTGTTACTTGTTAGTTACATTAGACCCAAACTTGAGTATGGAATAACAATATGGAAACCCTATAGGAAAACAAGCATGAATAAACTGGAAAGAGTACAGCGGAAATATACTAAGGGCATCCATGGATGTGAAAATCTAAGTTATTATGAAAGACTAAAATATCTAAACTTGTACAGTGTCTCTTACAGATATCTAAGAGGAGATCTTATTCAGGTATATAGGGTATTTAGGGACAACTACCTCTGGGAATGTTTGGGGTTAACAAAAAGTACTAGAGAATCATCAGACAACCTATGTAGGAGATTATATAGGAATGAGAAGTGTACTAACTGGTTCTCTGACAGAGTAGCCGAAGCATGGAACAGACTACCAAATTATATTAAAGCAAGTACTAGTTTAGATATTTTTAAGAAGAGCCTGGATACTTTATTATGGGAACAAGTGTTTTGGTATATTGTCAAGCTAGAAGGCTATTATTTTTGCTGTGGTCAAGTAGTTTCATTTGAGGCACGGTATTTTCCAGTCGCTTGGTTGGGCAAGATATGGTTGAAGTGATTAACTGCTTCATCTAGTGGTAAGGCTTATAAGTAGCTCAATTGGGTCTATATTATAACATCAAAGTCTTAAAACTTCGAAGGTTATAATATCGAACCCTATGCACTGAACGCTGAAAATAGTGAAGCTGCAGAATATGAAATGCTTTCCTAGGGAAAGTATTCAGTGGGCCATTTCTGCAGCTTTGCTATTTCCTCGACTTGGAGTGAAGGTTACGAACCGGGTTAAGGTAAGTGTGCGAACAGATCAGGTTAAGGTGAGTGTGTGACAGTTATGGACCTTAGGGTTAGGGAGCGGGTAAGGTGAGTGTGTGATAGGAACCTTAGGGTTAGGGAGCAGGTAAGATGAGTGTGCGATAGGGACCTTAGGGTTAGGGAGTGGGTAAGGTGAGTGCGTGATAGGGACCTTAGAGTTATGGAGCGGGTAAGGTGAGTGTGCGATAGGAACTTTAGGGTTAGAGAGCGGGTAAGGTGAGTGTGCGATAGTTAGGGACCTTAGGGTTAGGGAGCGGATAAAGTGAGTGTGCAGTAGTTACGGACCTTAGTGTTAGGGTTGGGTTAAGGTAAGTAGATAGCTAGTAGTGTATGTATGGTTTAGTGTAGGGTTTTGTGAAGTGTATGTGTGTGGATTATTTATTTTAGTGTGCTTGTGTTGTGTGTCTGTTTGTCAGAACAGCAAATTTTTCCCTGGTAAAAAAATTCGCTATTCTGAGTGTTCGATGTTATAGTCTTTGGATCGAAATGGTTCAATGGTATAACATTCAAAGTTTTAAGACTTCGATGTTATAATATAGACCTGTTCAATCGTATTGCTTTAGGGCTGTTGTAAAGCATTCTAGATTGAAATTATGCAGGGTTTGGACTTGTTTCTATGTTACTTGTCTCTGTATGTTTAGCTGCTGCCTAAACAGCGTAAATGGGTAGATGGTCATTAATACTATCTGGTAAAGTTACGCTGCCATTAGTTGTTTGGGGCTTGTTTGTAAGAATCCAGTCTAGTGTGATTTCCTTACTGTTTTGTGTGTGTGTGTGTGTGTGTGTGTGTGTGTGTGTGTGTGTGTGTGTGTGTGCGTGTGTGTGTGTGTGTGTGTGTGTGTGTGTGTGTGTGTGTGTGTGTGTGTGTGTGTGTGTGTGTGTGTGTGTGTGTGTGTGTGTGTGTGTGTGTGTGTGTGTGTGTGTGTGTGTGTGTGTGTGTGTGTGTGTGTGTGTGTGTGTGTGTCCTATTAGTTATGTTTATTAGTTATGAGAACCCTATTAAGTTGAAGTCAGTTGTGGAATTGGTTATTTGTTTCCAATCAATGTTCATGTCTCCTAAGATTATTGTCTCTTCATTTATACTGTTATGCATTCACTAGAAATTTTTCAGTCGCAGCTAGAATATTTCCTGTGGGTTATGTAAAATCCAACTAGGCAGATGGATTTTCTATTATTGAGTTTGAGGTGGGTAATGGGAATTTTGGTGTTTTGAAATTGTGGGGTATTTTGAGTATGTTGGGTTATTTCTAGGGTGTTCGTAAAGATTACTGCTACTCCACCTCCTCTTTTTCCTAGTTTGTCTAATCTGATTTTGTTGTTGCCAGGTGGATTATTTCATTATTAGTTCTGTCTGGCCTTAGCCAGGTTTCAGTTACAATGTCTATGTTAGAGCTGTATTGTAAGAAGGATGCATGGAGGTCTTGGGTCTTGTTGCATATACTTTGAAAGTTTATGTTTAGAAGCAATAGATTTTGATTGGGATTATGTATAGGAGAGATGTTGTGTTGCTGTGGGATGGAGGGGTTGGTTCTGGCTGTGGGATGGAAAGGTTTGTTCTGGTTGTGTGTTAGTACGTTGGTCACAGTTGGGGTGGATGTCACCACTTTGGATAAGTTTAGTTAAAATAAGCAGGTATGTGTAGTGATATTTAAACTTTTGTAGTGCATGTAAGAGGGTAGATATTGGTGCCTTGCTGGAGTGGATGGGTTTAAGGATGTGTGTTTAGTAGTGAATGTGAAATAGTTCAGGAGATATAGAAAAATATGAAGTGGCAAAAGAATGACATGTTTGAATGTTTGTGGGAGAGACATTTTGTAACTGTACTTGGGATTCTAGGCTTGTGATATATGTGAGTAGGAGAACAGTTCTGGTGGTTTTATGGGAAGGTGTGTTCTAAAGTGGAGTATGAGATATGTTAGGTAAGTCATGGTTGTCCAGTATGATTTGGGAAATAGATTAGTTGGTCTGTATGTTATGACCATGTATAGGTGGAGAGTAGAATAGAGTAGTGTATTAGTTTAGGATATTGGCAGTACAAGGTGAGTGTGGTATTTACTCATGCTGTGAGGTTGTGTGGTCACAGGTGGGAAATGAATTGTTGCCTGACATGCCTAGTCACAGGTTAGAAATGAATTATGCAATGAGAGCAGAAACCAGTTGTGCTGACCAGTGCAGCCTACTATGAAGAAGTTAAGCAAAGGGAAGAACCCTAAATCCTACTTGGTGCCTTTTGAGTGCAAAGTAACTACTGAGAACTTGGACTGAGTAAGTAGGGCAAAAGTCCTATCATCCCAGCTGACAGCAAGGTCACTGAAAAAGTATATGGAGATGGGGAACTGATTCCATGTTTAAGATTTGCCTACCAATAAAATAAAATTGCTATTGCTAAGTGATCCCAGAAACTCTCATAAGCTACTATATCTAATGGAGTGTTTATTAGATAATGAAAAAATGTTCAAAACTCAACTATCTGCTTCTACATCTAAAACTGCAATAAGAAATGCAATAAGCAGTGAAACAAAAAAGCAGCTGTGGAGACATGGTTCACATTGACATGTTCTGTGCAACTCAAGCTGCAGTGAATGCTACCAGAAGAAATGTGAAATTTGAAACATATGCTTTAATTGAAGTCTATGGAGTGAGACCAAATAACATTTAAGACAAGTGAGTTAGCATTATGTCATAGTGCTAAAACCAGTCTAATGAAGTGATGTTCTGTGTGCTGTGGTTTTAGAAGGAGGAAAGATTCAAGTCCTGCCCTATTCTGGAAACCTTATTACCCCTGATGCATAAGCATAACATGAGCAACAACTAAAGGTACTACAAAAATATAGGAGAAGAAAGAATCTGTAGACATAGTGTTTTGTTTGTTTGTGTCTTTCGGCTTTTTCCCAGTTAGGGGTCGCCACAGCGGAACTCCGGTCCACTAATGATTGGCAGTAGATTTTTATGTACTGGCTTGCCGGGCCTAACGCGCAACCTTCAACGAAGGAACGCCCATTCACGCATGTCACCACACAGAAGACGTGCTAACTGAGAATCGAACGGGCAACGTCTAACTGTGATGCGACAACGCTACCGCAGCACTATCACCACGGTATAATCTGTAGACATAGTGTATAGGCTAAAATATGAGTTCAGTAAAAGAATGGGGCAACTGCAAGACAGTAACACTCATATCAAGAGACAGAATAAAAATCAGGAGAGGGGAGTTAGCATAGAAGTCATAAAAGGCTGCACTTTATTTGTGGTTAGACTGTAAAAAAGTCTGTCTGTTGTCAGAATCATGTCATGATACTATAGCAAAAGAAAGCTAAAATTCGAAGAGATGTAATTGTAGGAGCTGGAGGTGAAGAGACAGGAAACTCAGTATTAGACAGAAGTCAGCATTGATCTTTCAAAAAGCATTGTCACAGAAACAGAGATCAAAACTGAAAAAAAAATGGGTGCTTGAGTGAAGACCCTCAGAGCAAAAAAAATATAGTAAATACTAAAAATGATGTACATATGAAGTGCAAAGTTCTGAAATAACTTCTATTAAGGTATAGTAGATAGAAAACTCATGGGACCTGTACTGATAGCAGAGGCAGTAGAGCAGTTGGTGATTTTTGTTCAAAATTACACTTCACAGGTGATCTAGAAGAAATTGCTGTACCATTGTTCTTAGGGGAAGAAGCTGCACCTTCCTTCTCAAAGTAAGTTACTGAAGAAAATAACCCTTAGTTAATGGACTTACAGGTGACCAACATAAATTTTAAAAGAACTCAATCAGAAGATATTATTTAAGTCAGGCAAGAGAGAGTCTATAACCAAGGTTGTAGAGGAAAATAATGTTCCCATTACTTCTTAGTCCTACATTGAGCTGAAAGTTAACCTCTCATTTAGAATAAATAAAAATAAGGAAGACATTCTGTATCACTTGCTAGTGTGAAACTCTATGGTATTAATAATGAAACCAGCCATAGCCATGTATCTGGAGGTCATCTGTGGATGGCTGAAACAAGACAAGATAAGAGTACTGACCAAATTTCATTGGCCAGCCATGATAAAAATATATAGAAAGCATGAATTACCTGTCCAAAATGCCAGAAAAACACTTCCCAACCTGCTTATAAATGTCTTTGATCTCAATGCCTATGAGAGAAGTGCTATCTGAATGCATTGCTATACACTTCATGATGTTATTAGCAAAATATATCAATGGGTATCAGTATATGCCATCAATAAATATACTATGCTACTAAATTTCCAGAAAGAGTGCCGTAATGCAAAGGTTATGCTAGGGTTACTGCCAGAGAACCAGTAGGGTTATTCTTCATAGCGTGAAAACCTATAGAGATACTTACTGACCGAGGCACTCCTTTTATGTCCAGAGAACTGGTACGGTTATTTCTCATAGTGTGTACCCCTAAAGGGATGCTTACTGACCGAGGCACTCCTTTTATGTCCAGAGAACTGGTACGGTTATTTCTCATAGTGTGTACCCCTAAAGGGATGCTTACTGACCGAGGCACTCCTTTTATGTCAATGATGCTGCATCAATTGTGTCAGTTATGTAAGGGCTTTAAACCCAAACAGCTAAAGACCTTTGTCTACTGTTCATAGACTGATGGGTTAGTAGAGAGGCTTAATAAAATACTGAAATCCATGCTAAGGAAAGTTATAGATGTAGTTGATGAAAACTGGGAAAAGTTGTTACTCTATTTACTGTTTGCAATCAAACAGGTACCACAAGCTTCATATGGGTTTATTCCATTTGGACATTTGTACCATAGGCATCCAAAAGAGTTATTTGACATTGATAAGTAACATTGGGAAGAGGAAAGACACCATTTAAAAGTGAATTAGCTCTATGTTAGATCATAGAATTGATTAAAGATCTCCTTAAACAATGGAACTAATAGAGCTGCCTTCATCTCCTCAAAGGCTCAGCCAAAACTGTCTGTGGCCAATGAGGACATTAGGAATGCTGGTGTAGTATCATACAGATACACGTGTAGTCCCTTAGTTCCCACCACCCTATGGTAGCCTTGGAAGCTCTACAAGCACTGGCCCTGAGAGGTGCATGTGAGTGTCCACACATCGACAACCTGCACACTAAGAGGTACCCACCAGACTTTATTTTTCTCAGCAAACCTATGCTGCCTTCATCCCTTCCTCATCGATGGATGAGTCAGTGTTGGCTGCTTACTCCCATGCTTGCTATCTGTCCCCTACAAGAACTATGCCACTAATTAAATATGGGTCACCTGGGGCATAGTAAGGGCTTGGTCCCTGCACCAACTATGCCACTAATTAAATATGGGTCACATGGTGTGCAATAAGAGCTTGTCTCCTACCTATACCAACCATTTTACTAATTAAATATGGGTCACCTGGGGTGCAGTAAGGGCTTTATGTTTCCATTTCAAGTAAAGTGGGCTGTTAATTTTAATTTAACTGTGTGTTTAAGAAAAATAAGCATCTGGTTTATGGAAGTCCTGCCTCCAGTGTCACACTTTGGATTTTGCAATGTAAATATATATATATATATATATATATATATATATATATATATATATATATATATATATATATATTTATATGTGTGTGTGTGTGTGTGTGTGTGTGTGTGTGTGTGTGTGTGTGTGTATGTGTGACGTATATGTATCTGACAGTACGACAGATATCTGAAGCATCAAAACCTTGAACACCTACCACACTAAAAATTGATCAAATCACAAAGGTTTGAATACCCAGCACATCAAATCACAAATATCTGAAGCAACACAAAGGCACCCCACACCCACTGCTAATTATAAATAACAACTCAGCGAACACAATACAATGAGGAAAGGGAAAATTTCCCAATCCACTCTGTACCACAATCTCAGAAATCAGAATATCCGGTACCCCACACACACACACACACACACACACACACACACACACACACACACACACACACACACACACACACACACACACACACACACACACACACACACACACACACATATATATATATATATATATATATATATATACATATATATATATATATATATATATATATATATATATATATATATATATATATATATATATATATATATATATATATATATATATATATATATATATATATATGTATATGGTTAGCATGGTTAACATTCATTTAATCTAATGTTCATCTGGTTCAATCAAAAATGGTTGAATAAAATTCTCTGAATACACATTTTGCTGACTACACATTTCATTTAATCAGTTTTTTATAGAAAATCATAGAAGGACATAGTTATTCACTGGTGGTATGGTTTATGATCTTAGGATAGCAGGAGTTACAACTTCATTTAGTCAGGAGCATCATTTATACCTTGTAAATGCCCACCATCATGTTGTATCCACATATTTAAAAGTTTGTTCACCAGCAACAATTCACTATGTGTGGTGTTTTCTCTTTCTTTCATTGTTGTACAATGTTTGAGTTAGTATATTTAAGTCAGGGGGTGTGGGGGTGTAGCACCCCTGCAAAATCAAAGTTTTGAAGGAGTACTTGCCATATTTGATTGACATTTTTGATGAAACACAATATGTTGATAATGGAAATGTTGACACATTACCATGCATGCACCCCCCACTCCCCTGTTATTTATATATATACCATCTCCAAAGTCACACAATATTGGTGGAAATGGAACATTCTCCAACCTCAATAACTGTGCGATCTTGCACATCCTCCGACCATCTGCTTAGTCAACCAAATTTTGTTAACTAAACTGATGTTGACCAAAAGAACATTTGATTAAATATAAAAATTCCAAGATTTCCCAACAGTGGACAGAGGGGTAAATTTCCTTTCCGCACTGTTGTCCAATCTTGTACTTAAACATTGCAAACTTGGTAATATACTGTTTTATCCAAAATCAGTTCAATATTAAAATATGACAACTTGCTTTTTGATCATGTGAAAAATGAACAATCATGCTGTACAAGTCTGTGTATGTACTGTACATACATACAAACACAGACACATATACATATATATCGCAAAGCCTGGAAGAGATGACATAAAATAGAACCCCACAACTTGAACTCAGATATAAATAGCTCTGTAACAATGCCAAAAAGCCAGTAATCAATGATAAAAAAGCTATTTCTCCACTAAACTCACTACTCAACAAAATAACCCCAAATTGTTCTGGAACTCTGATTCCTCTCTCCTAAGCCCTGATACTCAACACAACTCCCCCCCCCATCTCCTGACAAAGACCCTCAAGAAATTGCCCGAGCCTTCAATTCTCATTTTATTGATACTATCCAAAAACTTAATGATTTCTCTATACAAACTAACAAAAGTATAATCGGCAACATAAATGACAATACACTCTCTAACCACTCCCCCACATCAATTGCATTTCCAACAAAAACCCATCCACTCCTCTATTTACATTACAACCAGTACCCACCTCTCTAGTTCATAAACTGTTCTCAAAACTAAAGCATGCTCCCCTCTTCAATGGCCTTCCAGCTGAATACCTAAAACTTGCAGCAGATTCTATAGCCCTTCCAATTAGCATTCTCAGTAACCTACCAATCTCTGAATCATATGTCCCACAACTATGGAAAAACTCAATTATTACTCCCCTTCACAAAGGCGGTAACACCAGTGATCTATCTAACTACAAGCCCATCTCCATACTTTCACCTCTATCTAAAGTTTTAGAAAAGTGTATTTATTCTCAATTGCTAAAACAATACTCGCACCCACCCAATATGGTTTTTGGCCAGCACACAGCACAACAACAGCCTTACTGTCATTTACCAACACTGTATACAAAGCTCTTGATGCAAGCCTACTGACATCAGTGATCCTACTAGACCTATCTAAAGCTTTTGATACAGTATCCCACTCAAAACTACTTTTACAACTTGAGACCGTAAACTGCTCCCCACACACACTATGCTGGTTCCATAACTATCTACATAACAGAAAACAATCTGTTAGATGGCAAAGTAAGCAGTCTGATTACCCACTCAACAACGGAGGCATTTCCCAAGGGTCTGTTCTTGGGCCCTTGCTTTTCAACATATTTATTAATAATCTCTAAAAAGCATCCCTGCAAAGTAAACTAATTCAATACGTGGATGATTAGACAATAATTACATCCTCTAACAACATCTCAGATCTCCTAAAGTTAACACAAAATGCATTTACTTTCATTGAATCCTGGCTTAATGAAGCTCAACTGCTACTTAATCCCAAAAAATCAAAACTTTTACTCTTCATAACCAAACCTCTAACTCTAGACTTTCAATTATTCTTTCAAAACAATACAGAAATTGAAATTGTAAAAACAGCCAAGCTACTTGGCATCAACAATTGATGACAAACTATCCTTTGAGAATCATATACTTAACTCAATCTAAAAGACCCATTTTAAGCTTGGCAAACTCTATAGGCATAAACTCTATTTGGACAAGTCTACCAAGTTGAAACTAGTTAATAGTCTACTTCTACCCTCTCTCTATGGTTGCCCTATGTTCATTAACCTACACACATCTCCTGAACAAACTAAAGTTGTGCTACTATATAATAGCCACATTTGTCATTGCCTGACCATTAAATCTATAAACTGGTTTGAGTTCCCTCATTACCTACATCACTCCCAACTTACTCTCACCCACAAACTACTAAATAATCCAAACTACTGCCCATCCCTTCAAACCATAATACAAACACACACCCTTACTCAGCATCTTAGGTCCTCTAACAAACAACTCTGAACCATAACTAAACCCAACAAAAGAGCTGGACAATGTCTCTATTCCCCTGCCATTGCCAAACTTTGGAATGCGCACCTTCTCTCATTTATTCAACTAGACTCTTTAAAAACATTTAAATTTGCACTAAAAGAACACTGTCTCAATAACCGTGTCTGTTCTTGTAGTCATATAATTACACCACCTTAAATGTTTTGGCCACTATACACTACAAATGCTTTTACTAACTTAATAGAGTTGCAATTTACACTATCTGTCTTTTTATCCAATCTCTCTTGCTTTCTTTATTTCTGTGACTGAATAAACAAAATTGATTAAAGAGTATTCTTACTTATGAGAATATATAAACAGAATTACTAAAAACCGAACACACTGGGTTTATTCTCTTGTATTGTATACCCATATAATATGTATTTGTGTTGCATATCTACTTCAATTTGTATTGTGTAAAAACTTTTTTGACTTTCAAAGTTAAGTTGATGTTATGTAAAAATGTATGTGATTGCATAGAGCTTTCGCCCTGGGCCTCCACTGAAAATGGGTCTTTGGCCCAGTGGACTTTCCCAGTCAACAAATGTCAATAAAAAATATATATATATATATATATATATATATATATATATATATATATATATATATACACTTCTCATATATAGAATTTGGAAAACAATGCACTAACAAGAAAATGAAACAAAGTTTGTTTTTAAATTTTAGTCTTGAGGAAAAAACAGTTCTTAAATCAAACAGTCCTTTATTCAGTATTTGCTCCAAAATGTATTTGGGCTAACAACTTTCTCATGTTCCTTGTGTCTCTTCCTAATAACAAATTCCATAGTTTTCCAGTGAGTTTGCAGACCTCAGCCTCAGAAGAAAATATTTCACTTGTGGAATCTTACACACTCCCAGTCCAGTCTTAGGCTTTCTGCCTCTGCCCCTTTCTCAATTCTGCCTTCTTCCTTTACACAAAATTTTGATGTGACTCCAGAATATTCCCTGTAGTTCTAGGGGATAAGAAATTGACTTCCTCAAGGTGCAGTAGCCCTGATATCACATTACAGGTGGTCAGTAGTGTGTTTCTGGGGTTTAGTAGCTGTATTACATGTTTACAAGCATTCACATACACTCACAAATCACACAAAGCAGTTAAACCATTCAAAAAATTCCCTTATGTTGCCATTGTAAAACTGCTAGTACTACAGTAACTTTGCAGTCCCACCACAAACATAATGTGCACCAGTGGGTTGGGCTTAGTATAGGACAGGCCAGTCTAGGTACTATGGCCTCTTACAATGTCAGTCTCAACTTTCAAATGGGATTCAAGTGACAACTGATGTGCAAAAATGAAAACTGCACAGTACGCAGTTCATGCTAATTACTCAGTCTGACAGCAAAACAATGACGCTCGCTATTGACAGCCATATTCTATAGTGTAGTGTAAAACTAGTATCCACATATATTTACACAAAGACAGTACACAACCAGATGGTATTGGTGTTTGTGCAACATTTATTAGTCATAATGCCCCATATACAATGAAACAGAAACAGATTGCATGCCAACAGTTTCTTCAGCATTTCCATTAGATTTACAACTGATAGTAGACAGAGATTGTATGATATGCATTCTGAAGTCTGACATAGGCTAAAGGCAGCAGTTTGCTTAAAGTTATTCACCTATATCCCTCAATTAGCATTTGCAATGAATCATGGTCTGAGTTGCTTTGCCCCCTGCAGTGACTCATGTTATAAGGAGCTTAGTGCACCATTGCAATGAATCATATATTGAGTGGTTGCATGAACCATTCATTTATTATTATAATACACTAAGCACTACCTGAGAGACATTACTCAGAAATTCATGAAGATGCATAGTGGGGGCTATAAAGCCCATGATAAAAAGGCCCTCTTTTTATAATGTGGCATTTTGCAATTCATGCACACATTAGCCGCAATGAAGAAAGATCTCAATGCAGCTAATTTATAGGTCTCTGATATAGCTGCTATGAAAAAGACTCCCATCCAGATAAAACAAAGTTCATCCCTGTCCATATTCAAGTGCAACTTAGATCTATGGATAGGAAACAGAACATTTACCCCAGAATTCTCCCCTGTACTACTAATGGACAGAGGCAGCTCCCGAATGCTTTATCCCATGCATGGGTCCCCCAAATTATCTATTGTATGATCCCAGCTACTCTCATCAGGGGTAATATATAATTATTGACCATGGGATGGGTAAGGCCACTCTATAAACAAATAGGTTAGATTATTTTGAGCATTAAAGGGGAAATTGGCTATGATTAAAATGGCCCACAAAGGCAGCTAGCCTAGCACTTACCCATGAATCACCGTTAACTACCACAAAGTACAGATGAGCACTTACCATGGTAGTTAACTGCAGTAGCCGTGTAGTGACAGGACAGACACCCCCCATCACTCTTACACACAAGTGCACAATAAAACACACACACGTACACACAAACACCATACCCTATACTTGTCCCTGCTGTCATATTGTCTACAGTATCTCCTTTTCCCTGTCCAGGAAATGTGCAGATAACTGCAGTCAGCCTGATATGTCAGACATTCAGGTTTCATACTTCATATCCTTCAGTAAATCGATGTGAGAGCAAAAGCTGTTAATGAGGTAGAGAGGTATGTCTAACATATCCTGTCCCTCTCTCCTATGGCATAGCATGTTTCAGACATTGCATAATGCCCAAGAAGTATGTTTTATGTCAGGGGTGTACAGTTCAAATCCCTTTACCCCCTTTTGTTGTTTCCTTTTTTAACATGAATATTGTAAATATTAATCCATTGATCCCTGTACTACCCCCACCCCAATCCCCTATTCTTTTACATGCTTCTCAGATATAGGAAATTAGAGTTATCTCTGGTGTTCGTTTTTTTCCCCAAGCCCCTGTACTGTTAAACTACCATTAAGGCAGAACGCTTTAGATTTATCCTTTGTGTCTACTGTTCACCCAACTCAACATTGCAGGCTCTGTTTGTTAGTCTAGGGGTGTGTGAAAGTATGACAACTATTTTACCCACCTCCACACACACCTAACCTAACCCTTTACCACCCCCTACTGCTTGCTGTAAGGCACCTCCTAATCACACATAAACCTACACATGCAGCCCCTTGCATATAGTCACACTCACCTCCTAGCCACACCTTCCCACTATACACCCCTATACAACAATGGATGCACACAAACTTTTGGCCATGTTACCTACTGTGACTTAGAGGGAGCTACAGTGCTGATCTATAAGTAGATGCCTTTGCAGAGGCAGTTATGTAGCAGCCAGCGCATGGCTAGTTACATATGCTTCAACACCAAACTGCTTCATTAGCATGTAGCACAGCCATGGAGACAGCCCAGTGTAGTGCTGCACATCTCCATGTAAAATCACACTGTCTCTGAAGACAAAATGGTTACCAATGTGCACAACTTGAGGTAACCTTTATGAATTCAGCCTATAGAGTTCATCTTCTGAATTGCATGCTTCTTGGTAGAGACAGAAAGATATAACCACTGGGCTGGTCTTGGTCTACAATCAGAATCAAGCTTGAAATAAAACAATCAGACTACAAGCTGAGTTCAAATCTGCAAAACATGTTTTAACCTGGCTGAAATATAGATTAATACAAGTTGTTTAACTTGCCCAAGGCAACCTCTGAAGTATTGCATTTGCCTAAAAATAAAACCCTACATTTGAAGCTTTTATACTTCTATATATTGAATTCCTAGGACATCTCAAGAGTCAGGAAAATGTTGGCACTGCAGAAAATCTGATAAACATTATTGTGTGGTTGTTAGTACTGTAACAAGATAGCTAAATGGTGGTTAACTGTGGATATGATTGCTTATTCATTTTTATGAATGTGTGCATTATTTATACTCACTGCATGGTTATGATTACACATAAATAAGTTTCTCTCTCTCTCTCTCTCTCTCTCTCTCTCTCTCTCTCAGTCACACACACATACACATACACACTATCTAAAGTGCAGACAGAATGGACTAAATTGTCAGCATTGGCCATGAAAATATTAATACTAAATGGCCGGAATAATCCTGTTGAACAAGACCTATTGTACATAGCTGCTGGCATTACATTATTAAATGATCTATGTCTGGAAGTAATGTCTGCAAACTCTGCAAACAATAGGTGCTGTGTAAAGACTGCCAAGTCACATATATGATGTAGCTGATGCATAAACAATGCTATAGCTGTTTTTATTTATTATGTCTGAAGTGATGGCTGTGTGTTTATCATTGAACTGTGATAATGCAATAAATGGAATAAAAATAATTAAAATGAAAAAACTGACGAGAGCAATTATTAATTTTTCATTTTTTTATTATTTTGCATTTTCCTTGCAGGCAAAACAAAGTAAGATGAGAGCTTATACAGAAAGAAAGAAGGAAGAAGAGGTCCATTCTATAATTTTATTTTATAAAAATGATTTTGTATGTAATGAAATTATAAAACCCTATGCTGTTGTAAAGGCTGTATAAGATACTAAGAAGCCAGTAAGACAGACTTGCGAAATGTAATGCAGCATATTTTAAATACAAGGATATCCAACGCAAGACTGAAAGGTAGCCGAATAGGGACCCAGACATGAAGCTGCCAAACTGTTTGACAGTCAGTTTTTATTAACAAAAAAACTAACAGTAATAATTCAGTTTCCACCTACATATGCAGATTGCTTCAGAGAACAGAAATTTAGGTAATGGGTTTCCATTATTCATTAAACTGTCCTCTAACTTGCACACTTCTGCAAACCTGTTCTGTATACCTTCAAACATGTATGACAGTTGCTGTCTTAGTGTTATAACCACTGTACCTATATGCTAAAAGGTGGTGATTTTAGGTTTATCTACTGTATCAATTGTTTTATTTAGTAGTGTTCCTTATTTACAAAAATAGTACTGAGATTAGCATTAATAACTGTTTTTTTCCATCTTCAGCCACAATGTTGTATCTGTCCATAATAAGTAATGCTCTTAGAAAAACTGCAGACTGCCAGTGTTATTAGTCAGGTGTCTCTAATAGCAGTCTAATATGATTTAAGAATTTGCTGACTTTATAGATATATATATATATATATATATATATGTGTGTGTGTGTGTGTGTGTGTATATATATCTATATATATATATATATATATATATATACATATCTGTTACAACCCCTTTTTCCCAGTTTTGCGCATGGGGTGAGGGTGTCAATTCAATAGTGACAAGCATCTAGAGGCAAGGTTTGCACCACTAGATGGCTAACCCTGCCACAGTAGCTTTTTCACATTACATACATGTACACATACTCACACCTATGGCCAATTTAACATGTTCAATCCACCCACTGCATGCCTTTTGAATGTAAGAGGAAACTGAAGCACCCAGAGGAAACCCACACAAACAAGACATGCAGAGTGCAAATTCCACACAGAAGGTACCCTGGCTAAGAATCAAACCAGGGAACTTCTTGCTGTGAGGCAACAATGCTATCCACTGTACCACTAATAGAGCTATTTTGAATTTCACCCGTAAAGACGGGTAGAGATCTAAAAACTCAAGTTTCAATTCTCGAGTAATTTGGCAGTCTATATTTGACAGTTAACTTGTCCTAACTAACAAAATAGATGACACCATAGAGGATTATGATAAGAACTCCGATCGAAATCATATTATTATATGTTAGAGACTTGGATGTCAAGAAACTCAACTCAAGAGCAAAGCTCAAGAAATGTGGAGATCACATAATAATGGGTTACAATAAGAGACCCAATCATAATTCTATCCAGTGCTGCAATGCAGCTTTACCTGCTCCATGTACTTACTAATGGTTACATAAAAAAAGGGAAAAAAGTACAAAGTTTTTTTCTAGCTCTGAATGCCGGTAAAAACCTTAATATGCACTGCCAGACAGACAGTCCAAAAACTATCCACTTATTTACTTAACATTTGCTTGAATTCACTTAAAAGTTAATAGAAGGACAGGTTTTGATCAGTGTGCATTACTGAACAATTTTTTATTGAATGATATTCTCAGTGATTTATCAGAAAAATCTGACAAGTTTAAGAGAGAGAGAGAGAGAGAGAGAGAGAGAGAGAGAGAGCAAGATGAGAAGCATAGACAGCAAGGCAGGAATCAAACTATTTCTGCTGCTTATGTTTCTTAGCTGGCACTGCAAGTACTTTCTTCCATGCCCGAGACTCAATATTAACAGCGCTTAGAAAAGTGCTTAACAACAAAATGCTGTTAATGGTTTTGCACTAAAGTAGTGCTTTTAACTTGTCTTCTTCACAATTTTGGAGTGTAATCATGGCATACCATGCAGTACATTATTTATTTATTTTTATACAGAAAGAGGTTTGATACAATGTGATATGCAAGTCAGAAAATTATGACTGTATATGAAGTGATGGAAAATTGACAGTTTTGTTCTAAAACCAAAATCACAGATTTCTTTTAGAGTTTGGATTTGTTTCCACTATATTAGTTTCCTTGTTTCACAAAGTTTTGCATCACATTTCTAGCAAGAATGTAATGTTATGTATATATAACTTTGAAAATAATCCCCCAGATTCTGTATGCCTTGCACAGTGCGCAGGATTAGTACAGGAGCTCAAGCAGGCAATATGTCTGCCGTGCGATCCAGGAACAGCATGCAGGGGCGTGCACAAGCGCTCCTGCACTAGTCCTGCATGGACTAAGCCCCTGTATGCAAATCACCCATTTGCAGGAGAAATCCATGCAAATGAGGTGAATTTGCGATCCAGGAAGCTTGCAACCGGCCATGCAGGACTAGTGCAACCTGTACAAATGTACTCGGGTAGTAACAGAGTACATTTCTGCAAAATCCAAAACAGAGCCGTGACAGCTCCAAATAAAGGCTGAATATCAGTTAGGAAGCATGCCAATGGCCAAGTATAAGGCCATTGGCATTGCAAGCAACATAAAAAATAAAAAAATCAGCATTCTAACTAAAATCACTGTTCTGCCATGCAAGTCAATGGCAGGCAGAAGACAACATGGCCAGTGAGTTGTGGTTGCTAAGGGGGGGAGGCTCAGTGCAAGACATATAACAATGCATTAGCAGGCAATCCTATGCAAATGAGGGGAATGATAGTGAATCCCAGTTTTTCCCAGCATGCTAGTCAGGTCCCAACAGTGTAAGAGTAGGAATAGCTTGGTGCAAGCCTAGGAGGTAGCTGACATCATGGGGGGGTGGGGGTGTCAGGCACACTGTAAGCAGATTGGAGCCCTGTGGCTCGAGTTTTCTCCGAGCTTAGCACAGATAAGCAAGGGGGTGTGTCTGAAGCTGCCTAGCACTCTTTACATTGCCTAAGCAGGTGTGCGTGCCGTGCACCGGGTTTTAATGGAAGAAATAAATGTTAAACCAGGAAATAGCAGCAGTGTGCACATTTGAGCACTCTGTTTGTGCAGGGCACCCCCGGGCTTAATCAGGAAGGCAATGGGAAGGAAAAACAGCAGTAGGAAGGTAATCAGGGAGAACTAGCATAGCTGGCAGGTGAAATGTATCAGAATCAACCAATTACACAGGCAGCAGACCAGCCCAGCCCAGAACACTACTATAAACTATGCAAAGGCCTTCCCCTCTGGTTTTCCCATACTCTACACCACCAGTGTATACAAGCGGGGAACTTTTAACAATAAAAACAACAAAATGATAGGGGCTGCAATAGCTATCATACAACAACTTGTGGAAGAGGCTGAGGGTGGTGAGGATGTGAATGCTGTCGACCAACCCACAGTGAGGAGACAGAGAAGAGTGTACAGACCCAGGGTAACCTACCAGGGGCTACATGAGCTGAAGATAGTGGAGCGCTATAGGGTGGACAGGGACATCCTACAGCAAATTCTTGAGCTGTGCTGGCCATGTCTGACACACAGAACTAACAAAGGGGAACCCATCCCAGTGGATACTAAGATATGTGTAGGCCTAACAGTACTAGCTACAGGTACCTTCCAAAGGCCAACTGGGGACATGATGGGGATCTAACAGGCATCAGCATCCAGGGTACTCCACCAGTTCCTAGACACCATGTCAGCACATGTCTGTGAGCACGTATATTTCCCCAACACCCGTGAGGCGTTGGCCAGCAATATGCAACTGTTCCACCAAATTGCAGAATACCCTGAGGTAGTGGGCACTATAGATGCATGCACATATGCATCAAGGCACCACCAGTTGAGTGGGGTAGGGTCTACATCAACCGCAAGGGCTTCCCCTCCATCAACTGCCAGGTTGTGTGCAATGCCCAGGGCATAATACTGAATGTGTGTGCTGGCTGCCCTGGAAGCTACTATGATTCCCACATCTAACATTTGACACAGCTGTACCACAGATTTTCCAATGGGAACACCCCTCATGCTCACCTAGTGGGGGGGATGCTGGATACACACTGGAGCCGTGGCTGATGACACCCATCAGAAATGCACACACACCCAAACAAGAACTCCATAATGAGATACATGCACAGACCAGAATTATAGTAGAGCGTGTTTGTGATGCTCAAGTCATGGTTCTAGTGCCTGGAAAAATCCAGTGGAGCCTTGCAGCACTCACCAGCTACATGTACCCAAATTGTCATTGTATGTGCCATGCTGCACAATATAATCATGCGGAAACAGCTGCAGCAGTAACAGCATGGGGCAGGGCCACACAGCCCCCCACCATTGCCAAGGCCTGTACAGGCACAGAGTGACTCAGAGGAGGAACAACCTGAGCCTGCCCCAGTAGGCAGAAGGAGGCATGCCCAGTATGCCCTGGCCTTGGCAAAGAGGCAACGCATAGCACATACACTGACACAGGAGGGACCCAGGGAATAACACCCTCTCTGACTCTCACATACAGTAAAAGGAATGCCAAACATGACACTACCTGTGCTCAACCATGTGTAGGGAGTGTACTATGTGCATCTGACATAGGCAGCCCTCCAGCACCACCCTCAATACTGGGACAGCCACAAGGTAAGTGACTCACACATGCCAGTCAGGGGGGTTCACATACCCAACAACAGTCACAGCCATCAGGACAGGTGAAGACAAACACAAACAAATGTTGTGCTATGGACTCTAAATGATGCTTATGGGTAACCTCCCCCCAGGCCTACACAGACAGACTACAACAGATCAGGCAGTGGGACACTAGTTCTGAAGTGTAGAAAGTCAGAAACTAATATGTAGGGAAATCAAAGCTAAGATCTGTAGTACACTGGTATGCCTCTAGTCAGCATGATAGGTTAGAATACAGAATGAAATTGAGTACCTGACATACCAGTACAGTCATAGCAAATTTGTACAGGTGTCAGCTGTGCCCCCCCATCCTACATAATAATATAATGACAGTCAGGTGTGTCCCCTCCAATCCTGTGTAGACATGTAGAAATAGTCAGGTGTGCCTCCCCCATCCTATGTAGAAATGTAGTAACAGTCAGGTGGGCACCCCAATCCTGTGTAGATATGTATAAATAATCATTTGTGCCCCCCCCCCCAATCCTGCATAGAAATGCAGAAACAGCCAGGTGTGCTCCCCCCAACCCTACATAATTATGTAGTAACGGTCTGGTGTGCCCCTCCCAAATGTGATGTACACACATCGTAACAGTCAGGTGTGCCCCCACAACCCTATGTAGAAATGTAATAACATGTATGTGTAGGTCTAATACCAGTGTTGCACAGATGCACAGAGGTGGCCAAGGTAGCAGGATAGGTTGTAGCATCTGCACAATATGCAGGTATGCGTGTGTTAGGTAGGTGTGTGTCCTATATCATGAAAGTGGTCAGTA
Organism: Protopterus annectens; assembly: GCF_019279795.1. NCBI lineage: Eukaryota > Metazoa > Chordata > Ceratodontiformes > Protopteridae > Protopterus > Protopterus annectens. The sequence continues at coordinate 733,696,722 of NC_056745.1, forward strand.
TGTATGCATGTTGAGGTAAGCCTGGTGGCCATTGCCCACTACCGCTGATGACAGGGACAAGCCCTCACAACTGCAGTGCCATACAAAATACCCACCAGTACAACACAAGGTAGAAGTAAGCCATTGCAAATGTATGGTGGTAATATGTGTCACCATCTAAAAGACTGACATGGTATAGCTGTTGGTCAACATATACAAGCAATACACAGTGGAAACTACCCCAGATATACAGTATATATTGTGTCATTCTGAAATGGACACACCTTTGGAAAAGTACATACAGATATGCATCACATCATTCAGTCTTGTAGTGGGGATACTGGTGTTGTCTGTCCAAATACTTAGATCACAAAGGAGGTAGGACTCTCTCCCTCTCTCTCTCTCTCTCTCTCTCTATATATATATATATATATATATATATATTGATTAAGGCACTTTTGAGCAGTTGTAAGTGGGTTTGTGCAGAGGTAAGCATTGCTAACTTCTGGTTAGAGTGCCTTACACTGATTTAGCTTCTCAATTGCTTATCCAGTGTAGGCATTGCTTACCCTCGTTCAAACAGACTTAAACCTGCTTACTGCTGCTTAAAAGTGCTTACTCCCACTTACCCTTGTGCTATTTTCTTTAAAAGAAAAGAAAAAGGGGTTGATAGGAAAGTGGTGAAAAAAGGGGCACAAAGAGGGAATTACAGTAGGGAAACTAGCCCAGGATGTACAGGAAGGGTGTAGGGAAGGTCCATAGCTGCCAATTTCTTCTACAGCAACAGCTGTGCATATACACTGAATTTGGAGGCAGATTTCGATACTCAAACCCCTGGGAGGGGGTGAGGACAACAATAATAAGTTGTGATGCTAATTAGACAGGATTACTTGTGTCCAGTGGACATGTGTGTGAAATAGACAGCTACGTATGGGGTGAGATGTTTTTGTGGGAATAGATTGCCCTTTTTTTTTAGGTGAGAGTGGGATGTAGGGGAGGGGTAGTAGGTATATTTTGGGAGGTAGGTTGGGTAGGTTAACAGACAAGACAAACAAGACACATACAGGGGTGGTATATGACACATGTGGGGGGTAAACACCTTGATGGGGAGGGGTGTTGGAAAATCAGAAGCCCATGAGCCCCTACTGGAAACAGTGGGACTGAGGTCCCCATCCATGGGCAGTCACCACTGCACCTTCAGAGCCCCAAAAGTTGCTGTGCTGGGGGCTGAGTCACAGAGCCAGGCTGACCACCTAGTAATCATACATGGCCCTCAAGCTGGCATAGCAGATCGCCAAACTGCTGATTGATCTTTCTACGCACCACGACCCTGACGTGGTGACGGGTGACAGGTTACTGTCCGCGCCCGGTCCAGGGTGGGGGCGAGCCCCATTCCCTGAGGCAGTTCCACCCAAAAGTGGTGCAGGACCAATGGACAAGGAGGTCCCGGGTTGGGCCCCAGACATGCTGGTGCCCGGTGCCACGGCCAGCTGAGGTGGGACAGGTGGGTCCACTGGGACCGGCCTTCCCAAGTGTGCTATAGTGTTTAGATTTCATCATCACATGTGGATTAGTAATAGTCAACACATTCCAGGGTTAGGTATAACAGCATACATAGATATTCCCATTAACCTAGACACCAGATACGGAACAGTTGCATAGCAAACAGAAGACATGCACATATGGGACCACAGTGGTAATAAGAACAGCATGCAGGTACATTGATGGCACCATGCCACCTATGTTGGAATAGTTCAATATAGTATGTAGAAACAAACTGGAAGCCGACCACCACAATATAGCACATGCATGGGAACCATTAGTATATTTATCAAACAATTGGACAGTATCAGAACATACTTGTCATTACACACCAGTTGGGGTGGGTATGTTGATTATTGTTGGAGGTATGGTGGGGGGGAGATGTTAACTAACAACTAGTATATTCCTGTAGTCAACATTACTTTCCTGGTTAGTGCTGTTATCTGTACCTTACAAGTCTTACTACACTACCCTATAGCCTTAGTTTGGACAGTGATATGGCTGTCGTTATTACACATGAACTGGTTTTACCTGCAGTATACACCTCTTACCTGGTATACCTGTGGATGGAATGTTTGTTAACACTAACTAACTCCCAGATTCTGGGTTGATGTTGTGCACATAGCTATCCAACTCTTTCTGCACAGACTCTGGCCATGTGTTGACCACATGCTGGTGTGCCGGGACATATCTAGAATATTGCCCTCTTCCACCTTTAGTGACCTGACACACACATATACATGCTTTCCTACACAGTTATATATTATGTAGCACAGTGATCAGTGATACTTTATTATTCAGAGAAACTGCAACACTCACAATTCCCTACATTACCAGAGTGAACAGTACCAGTACATGTTATAATGGCCTTCATTTCTCAGCACAGTATTCGTATCCAACGTACCTGTGGGAGTAATGTTTGTTAGCACTACCTGACTGTTGCCACACAAAACTTCCAGATTACACATTTGTATTATGCACAAACACCTCACTCTGTTACTGTACACACTCTGGTCACAGCTTGACAACATGGGATTGTAGATAGGACATACTTGTAATATTACTCTCCTAACAGTTTCAGGGCTTGCTACAGTGACAGGTTAGTTCTCATAGATGTTTGACAATCACTTGTATTCAAAATTTGCTGGCTAGACATCTGGGATTATCAAACAGACTTACCAGGGGGACAGGGAGCAGATATGGGCCCATATACTGAATATTCTGGCCTCATCTGTACAGTTGTGGGGTATGAATCTGTATGCAGCCTACTTCCACTCCCAGGATTCAGACCATGGCTGTGTCTGCTACAACTTAAACACTGTCCATCACAGTTGTGTCTGCTATATAGATATTGTTGTATATCTCCTATTTCCTGTCCGTCTTATTAATCCACTGTGCTTTTGCATTCTGACCTTGTATTGCAACACTCGTATACAGATTTCCAAGACAGTTATATTTTCTAGGACAGTGTGGGCGACAGTGATGTGTAATACCTCATTATTCAGATGCAAAGGCAAACCAACCCCACAGACTGTACAAAAACAAATATGCAGGACAAAAGCACATCAAACACCCAGCAATCTTCAGCTATTCAGCTCTTTAATAAAAGGTTGATAAACAAACCTCATTATTCAGAGCAGCTGCATCAGTTGTACTGCCATACAATGCCAATGTAAACAGTACCAGTACTGGGTATCATTCTTGTATTTCTGAGCACAGTGTTGGTATCTGACAGACCTGTGGGATGAATGTTTATTAGCACTACCTGAATGTTGCCACACACAGTACCAGATTCCACATTACTATTTTGCACATACATCTCACTCTGTTACTGTACACACTCTGACCACAGCTTGACAAGTTGGGGTGTAAATGGGACATACATGTTTTTTTTAGTTTCATAAGGTATTGGGGAGCTGCTAGTGTGCCAGCTTTGTTTTCATAGATGTGTGTCAATCAGTTGTATTTCCTGTTTGCTGCCTATACATCTGGGATCATCCCACTGATTTCCCAGGGGGACAGATTGATAGGCAACAGATATGGGGCACTTTACTGGACATTCTAGACATATCTGTACAGTTGTGGGGTATGATTCTGTATGTAGAGTACTACCACTGGCAGGATTCGAACCATGGCTGTGTGTGCTAAAAAAACAGCAGTTGCATGTGCTATTCGGGTTTTGCTGTCTGCATTTTCCCTGTTTTCTGTCTATGTGTCTCTCAGTTGTACTAAATGGCCTCTGGGGATTACACCTGTCATATACAGGCATTCCTACACATTCAATTTATGGTGCACAGTGTGGGTAACAATGCTTAATACAATAGTACTATTACATGATTGCTAATCTATATTACCATATGATACCAGAGTATACACATGCAGTCCAGCAGTTAGACCTTTATTGTCAGGCTATTACACTTTTATTGACATACAAACAATGTGAGACTATTCCTGCCATATTCTCTAGTGTATGCAGTACTTGCCTTGAACAATACAGGTTTTATACAGGCAATTAATTTACTACTACTTTTAGTTTTATTTCCTATGACAGTAAATGCATGAATATTACTGACCTGCCTTGCATCACAACCTCGCCAGGTGACTGACATGGGCCTCCTGGTTTGCGGCCCACTCCATTGCAGCTGTGGGGGACATAAGAAGAATATTTAGCCATACCTATCCATGATATACCTGAGCTGGCAATTATTACACACATAGTGGGGTGATACTTACACACAACTGGAACATCCCCTGCCGCTCTAGCCTCTTGGATCCACTCCTCCAAGAGATCCCCCTTACGCTGCTACACGTCAGCATAGTGATGCCTGACCTGCTCACCATTTCGGGGTATGCCAGTGGCACTGGTGAGGCCATGGGCGAGACGGTCCCAGGCCTCCACCTTATATTGGGAGCCCTGGTACTGGCCCTGCAGCAGTCTCTGATCAAGGTCTTTGACAAGGAGTCCTGCCATGACCTTGGACTCCTGGATGCACTAGCGCTGCACCTGAAAGCGCACATCTTCTCCCCTTACTGCCATTTTGCCTGCAAGGGGAAGCTACAACCAGTTATGAGATGTATTCCTGCCCCTTGGGTTTAAGTAGGGCTGATTTCCCACACTTTTCTGTGATTGGCTAGTTTTGAAAAGGCTAAGCTATGGGCACACCTGCTTACCTAGGGTTGGCATTGTTTAAAGGGGTATAACACTGGTCACAGTGAGTTAGCTGGCCTACACATTGCTTACACCTCCTAAGCTGGCCTGAGCAATGCTTAACGTTGCTTACATTAGATTTTGCATTATAATTCCTTTTTGGCATTGAGTTATTATTCATTACACCTTATATCTATGCCTGGTATCCATGATTCATGTGTACATATCTGGGGTCCTTGTGTTTTATTGGGAACTTCAACACTCTATTACAATTACACCTGACTTCTGGCCTTACTGCTGTACTCCAGTTCACATATTCATGTTATGTAGTGGGTTAAGGCACATATGTCTGTATACTGATTCCTTTCACAGGTTCAGTTTGGTTTTACTATGGTGAAGACCTGTTTGCTGATACCTCATTCTTTTGCCCTTCTGTTATGGCTTGGTGGTTATCTACTGTGACCATGGCGTATAGTGTCTTGGGTTCGAGACCTGCATGGCTGTTTATTTTGCTAATGGGCAGAACAAGAGCCATTGGATACAGAGTGATTAACGCACTTTTGAGCAGTTGTAAGCAGGTTTGCACGGGTTGGCGCAAGGGTAAGCAATTCTAACCTTCGGTTACATATGCTTACAGTGAGTTAGCTTTAGAATTGCTTAACCTGTGTGTGCATTGCTTACCCCCGTGCAAACTGACTTAAACTCACTTACTAGTGCTTAAATATACTCACTACTGCTTATTGGTGCTTAAACCTGCTTACTAGTGTTTTATTCATTATGACACTGACACCTCCCATGTGCATTTACTGAAGTACTCCAGTTCATAAATATATGTTATTTAGTGGGTTATGCAACAAAAATATTAGTCATAACATGCTTTGCCATGGAAAATGGAATGTGCTGCAGTAGGACTCGAACCAGAAATGGCTGCTTGTAAGGCGAATGCTCTGCCTACTACACTATTGTTATGCTGCTTCATCTGCATATATCTTCCTTTTATCCTCTTCAGCCATTTAAGCTGCATTAACCGCAGCTAAGCGATGGGCACACCCACGCACCTACGGTTAGCTTTAATTGGATTTTTTAAAAAACAAAATGCGTTTGTTCATTTTATTTCTCTATATTTTTGCTGTTGTAAACAAGGGGGACTGTTGGTGGGGATATGCGGACACCTATGAGCGGTCTCGCTCATTTCTTACCCCTTTATGCTGTTCTTCATTGCAGGGGCATGTATATTCTGAGTGATCTGCTCTCAGACATGCACCCTGCACTCTTATATGCTTTGTGTAAGATTAGGAGCTCAGGCAGCATGCCTCATTACTATGCATGGTGCACTGCTGTCCTGCTCCTAAACAGCTGCATCTGTGCAGGACTAAGCTAGTCCTGCATGGAGGAATGGTAAATCTGGGGGAATGTTATGTTTTGTAAAGTGTTTTATAATAAGTTTGTACTGTATGTGCTAATTGCTGGTATTGATTATGACTGTTATCTGCTTGAAACTAGCATTTACTAAATGTTCAATGTGTATTATTATCTTGGAGCTTTTCCCCCCGGGCCTCCACTGAAAATGGACATATATCCAGTTGGACTTCCCTGGTCAACAAATGTAAAATAAAATAAATAAATGTGTTCCAGGTTAGATTAGAACAAAGGAAGTGTTCTGTGTGTCTGTTTCTCATAAACAAAGTTAGAGGGTTATGTTAATGTTGCCAATTAGCCATCTTGTTAGTAGAAGGAACATAGCTAGCATAGCCAAATTTGGGTATCTGTAGCTTTCCATTTAAAGGGCTTATAGAGGTTAGAATACACAGTAAGTTTATTCTGTTTCTGGTTTGCAGTACATTTAAGATCTAGTCAGTGCAGAATAGTAATCAATGATGACATGGATAAAGAAAAGCATGTATAAAGAAAAAAGAGAGATAGAATGAGATACTCCTTCAAATCTGATAACATCTAGTACATTTAAGCACAATGTCTCACTGGAATATGTTAAATGATGGGTTTTGTTCATGTGTTTTTTTCTATTTTTACTGTGTTTTGTTCTGTGGTATTGAGAGGTATATGACAAGACACAGTTGTTACTTTCAATGTGTTTGGAAGGAAATGAATTTGATACTTTACTTATGAGCTCTTTTCAGGCTTGCTGTATGGTGTGTAATGGCAGAAAATTTGGAGTCTTTGAAGGGGATCAAAGAGGTTCTTTTATTGCTATAGCTGGTCAACAGTTTAGGGCAGCTTTCTTTTTGGAAATGCTATACCTCTAAGAAATGTCAAATATCCATATAATTTTCAGGCATTAAAGAATAGTACCCACTCCACGTTGTAACTGTAGATACCTTCATAAGCAACCTACATGATGCATTTTTTACTTTGTATTTGTAATTTGCATATGGTGCTTTCAAAGCAGTTGTAAAGAAATAGTTTGAACTGAATATAGAATTTATGAAGATATGATCATAATGTATAACATACTCTCTATGAGATGTTTAGCATAATAACCTTCCATGTATTTATTTGATCCTTGGCTTGCTGAGCAAATGTTTTTTTTAATATTATTAAGTGCATCTTAAATGTCAGGATACTTATGAACTGAACTTTCAGATACCTAAAGTTGTTTTTATTGCACTTGAATGGATATTCTGCTTCAATTTGTCCTGACAGAACATGTACAATGCATATTTGCAGAGTATCATTTAAAATGAGCCATAAAATATCAAAAGATTGCCAAATTATGTTTTCGCTATTATTTGTGGAATGGATTGGCATAGGTCTGTTAAATAATTTAAAGAGTAATCTGCAATGAAGTTTAATTTACATAGCTGATAAAATAATGCTTTTAACTGTTGACTGCCTGGCTGCTTGCAGAAAAGCTTCTAGATCATACACGAAGAAAAAAGGTAAAAAAGAAGATAACCCTAAACTACACACAATTGCCAAGAGCTCTATAGTTAAAGGACAGCTGTATGGAAATTCCAAGCATTTCCCATTGAAGAATAGATTTGCTGCGTTGAGGAACCCTTTAGAATGCCAAATATGACGAAAGCATGGTATAAGTTGTTCTCCTTATACTTTTTGACTGATTCTAATGCTGACATTTCTCTGCACACCATTTGGCTTTTCTAGAAATTTCACATTATTTCATCTTGGAGTTTTATTGCTGTACATAACACATGAAAAGGTTTGAGGGATCAAACTTCTGTAGCCATTTATGTGTCAACCCTAGATTGAATTATCCACATCACATCTGTTGACTAATCCATTCCTGCTTATCATTATTTTGTTAAGCAGACACAATAGTTAGACATTGCTGGATTTGAACAACTGCATATTGAAGTCCACATACTGTAGAGTTATGTATTAACTGCTCATGCCACTGGAGAAGTCTTAACTACAAGTATCGGACAACATACATTTGAAGGAATGACTTCATCATTGTGCTGCAATGCATATGTCTGAACTAAAAGGGAGTGCACGAGTTGGTTGAACCCTGTCCCTCAGTAAAGATTACCACTAGGTGGAAGTGTACTCATCAGATCTGTTGAATAAGCCAATCCTTTCTGTCACTTGAATTATGCACATTAACACTAGTTTGACATTGCTGGATTCAAACACCTGCCTATTTAAGTATGCTGTCTAAAAAGCCATATGTTAATGCCTCATGTCACATGAAATGTCTTATTACTGATGTCAGACAGCACATAGTTGTAGTTTACAGAACACAAATTTGAGGAAATGGGTAGTGTGGTCTGACAGAGAGACAAACAGTCTGGTCTGACAGCTAACAGAAATGTGTTGATCACAATTCACAACATACTGTAGCAATAACTCATACAGCACATAATTCTCATTGTGTGCTAGTAAGGATATATCTCTGTGTTACATTAAATTGCATAGAGCAGTTATGTGATGGGTGACAGCTTTTAAGCATTTGAATACCATGCATGCTTTCCTGACTGTTTATCTGAAGATCATTACATTCAAGTCTTGTGTTTATATATGGTCCATTGACAACTCTCTGTGACATGTATTTAGTATGCAAGATGATTACTACCATACATACAAAACACATACACTGCACTTATTAATATTACTGTGCAATTATGTCTGTAATTCTACAAGTTCACTGGGATACACTTGAAAGAGTTAAGTAGAATGCTGCCACACATTTACATCTGGCAGTACATAGAATGCATTACACCTGACTCTTCATATGTGGAATGCAGTAACCCAATAAACCATTTTTTAAGTTAGGAGTTGAAGTAGCAGTCACCTCCACTGCTTAATACATGTGATATGCATATAGTAATTACAGACATATACATTTATTTAAGTTATTTCTGGTTTGATATATATATATATATATATATATATATATATATATATATATATATATATAGTGTACATCTACTTTTTGACATGATTAAAACTGTGAAATGTTACTTACAGGACATTTTGGAAAATACTGATCAAGCAGAGGGTAGGATACTGTTAGATATATTAAGGAGTAAGCAGCATGTTGGTGGGAGAATAACATATCTTCTCACTCTCCACAAAAGTAAAATATTATAATCAAGAACAATGTTTTCCACAATGCTGGATTCAAACACCTGCCAATCTTACCCAACATTTTCTAAACCTGTGCATTCTCTAAGCACACTACTGAAGAAGCCACATTCCATTTAGCAGAAATCATACAGCTGAATGGAACATGACAAATGTTTGAAGGAAGGGAATATTGTGTGGATTCGACTTCAAAACAGTTCTGAAAATTGAAACATCCCATACGGTGTACAATAAACCTTGGAGCAGGTTATATATAATAATAATAACTGTCTCCAAATAGTGATATCAGTATTGCTTTCTGTTGTGGAGTGGGGTTAAGCACAGTATCTTGATGAGTACCATATGACTACAGATGAAGGCAGAGTCAGATAATTTTTTCTCATAGGATGTAAAGCAGTGTATACTGTTAATGAGTTGTGGGTAGCAATGATGATTAATGCAAAGTGTTGCAGAAATGCTAAGGACAGTGTGACAATAGGAAAGCTGGTTTATGCGGTACTTCAATAGATGTATAACAATGTTATTTTAACTTATCAGTTGCAGAGTAATAATTATTAAGTAACACAGAAAATAATTTGAGTCATTTGGATTTGAACCCTCAGACATTTTTGCTTACTTAACCACTGATTAATGCAATATTGTAAGAGCTTTTCTTCAGGTATGTACAATTGGCATATGTAGAATATGCATACTCCTGTAAGACTCATGTCGACCAGCTGTGGACTGATGTCCAGAGAATTTGTAACCTACTTTCACAGTGTTATTGTGAAATGGCAATCAGTCATACCTGAACCCATACTTACCCCAAGCTGCCTCTCTGATGGATGGCTATCCAATTTGTACAATCAGTGCTATTTTGAAGTGGCAATCAGTCATACCCAAACCCATACTTTCTCTGTGCCTCTCTGAGGCATTGCAGTCTCTCCTGATGTACCTCACTGTTTCCTTCAATCATTGCAGACACTACACATAATGGAAAAAAGAAAGAAAGTAATATCCCCTGCTTTTTGTTGGCAAGTCAGGTCAGTGCACTGCCTTGTTATGGGCCAATATACTTGCAGAACTGAGGTGGCTTGTTGGTGTAAAAATATTCCTCACATATAGCAAAGGAGACCATTTTGGCCTTTTAAGTCACTACAATGGTGATGGTATTGTTCACTTGTGTGGGGGATGTTAGTTGCATGGGTGATTGCTTTGGCTAAGCTATTCCAAGCCTCAGCCTTGTACTGTGATCCAGTATAGTCACCTTACAGAAGCCTTCAGCTGGAACATTTAACAATGGGTTCTACAAAAATCTTTGCTTCCTCATGACACTACCTCTGTGGACTGAATGGATAACTACCCTCACCATTACCTGTCAAGTCTTCCCAAAGAGTTCTGAAAGAAAAGTAAGGAATTGGTGGCCAGTTTAGATCTCATGTGCAGCTGTCAGTGCACAATGGCAGACAAGTTGCACAATAAACTGCATAACTGAATTTGCATGACTGAAAGCACTGAAATTGACTAGAATTGAATATATGTAGTAATTTTGCAATGTCCAATGTAGGTGAGAAACATGGCAGTAACAGTTGGCCATGATTGATGATCAGTGTATATACATGCTTCACATAAACAGTATCACACAAAAATATGTCACAAGTTTCATGATGTTATTGTTATTCTATATCAACCTTATATACATTTTGCTTAAGCAATAAGCAATGCCTTGGTGGCACATAAAAAGTTATTAACAGTGAGTCAAACCACCTTGGACTTGAACCCATGACAAAAAAGAACAGTTTTAAAGTCTATGGAATAACTGTTAATGCCATAGGGAGGATGACATTCTAAGGGTGTAAGTTCAGGAATACAGCTTAGTACATGAGTGGACATATAGCTATTTGTGATAATGTTGCAGCTTGTGCACTATATGGTATTCCTTTATTGCAGTAATGATTTTAGACAAATATGTTTTGCTGTGGAAAAATATTACAGTGCATTAATTTTGTAACATGTTCAATGCTAACTGATGCACGTGAAAGCCAAGTTTACCGGACTATGTCTAATGGCATGTGAGATTATTTTCTAAATTTTAGCCATACCAACTGTCACACGAATAAGAAACAATACAATTGTGGACCATATGCGTGATAAACTGTTGTTTTAAATGATAGCTTTATGTATTTATGGGATGACAAATACTGAGGAAAGGGACATACAGAATGTACAGGAGGTGATGCTCTCCACAGCAGATACCAGTACAATGTACACTTGGGATTATTATAAATATATGCCACTGAACCAATGTTCAAACATGTTTTGAATGCTGTGTTGCTGTGTTCTTCCTATTTCAATCATTCATTGTCTTGCTGTACTCATCTCATCATGGTATTGCACATATACTATCTATCTCACAGCATATACACAGAAGTGTATTATTACTATAATCATTGATGTGAGCAATACAGGTGATAAATGTGGCATTATCATGTTTAACCACCCTAGTATATAATTATATTACAATGTTAACATTATACATTGTATGCATAATTCAGTTGAAAGAACAACAAGATCACACGTGTTATGACACATAAAAGTAAACTGTCCAAAATGTGGATTCAAACCTTACACTGCATGTACTGTTAGTCAAGATATATTTCATTAACATGTGAGCCATTTAACAACTTACATAAATGTAATTTTCTGCATTCGCAATGTCAAAACTGTTGAGTGAAACACAACACCGCCAGCCTCATTTGTCCAACTGGTGCTAAGTCTTTGTGTATGTGAAATTAAATTTTGAGTTTTTGCCATAGAATTTGAACTGTCATTCTCTTCTAGGTATCACTAATGGACACAGATGCACAATGCCAATGATCACACAAAGGATAAAGCCAAGGAAAAAAGAAAAGGTTATTCATAAATTATTGCCATGAGTTCTCAGTTAAGAGCCCAGTTGGCATAATGGTTAAGGTCTTCCCTTCCCATGCACTAGATACAAGCTTCAAGTTTGACATCCAGTCAATGCCTGTTTGGAGTTTGCATGTTCTCCCCGTGTCTCTGTGGGATTTCTGCCACCTCTGAAAAACATGCTGTTTCCACCTCAAACTCACCAATGAATGGAGCTGTGGGCAGCAGCGCAGACTCTACATGGTGCCCTATAGGAGAAGAGTTATATAGACCAACTGCTTTGTGCATCTACTGTGGTGCGCAGTATCCTCAAGAAAGAAGAACATGGATCACAGACTGCATGATGTGGCAGGGCAAGACACTCGACAGTATAAAATATGATAGGTGATTAATGTCACCAAATGATGGTGATAAATGGGTTGAGGACCCATCCTAAGCCAGAGACCCATGTTAATGGTGGGAGGGGTGTATGTGCCCCTATTGGCCAGTGTGTGTCTATCATAAAGCCCAGCAGCCCTGGGTCAATAAGCTACTGGCTGGCTAGTGTCCATTTACCCATTACCGAGATAGCTCTGTTGAGAAAAAGCCAAACCTGCAAAACATGAACTAAAATGGAAGGGTACTGCAGCAAAGACCCTTGGGATCCAGAGTCTACTACTCAGGAGGAGGACAGACTAGAAATGGTGTGGGAATTGTGATGAGATAGAGGCCTTCAGAAGTCAGTGAGGAATGCAGTCAGACTCCTATTGATAGGGGGTACTCATAATTTCAGCCTATGCCCCTTCCTTAAGGAGAAGTGTGCATTCATACAGCAGTTGCAGGACCTACTAAAGCAGGACAACATGAATTGGTGTTGGTAATGGGTGACTTGATTGCACATATCAGGACAGACATAATGGGATATGAGGACTACCTGGGTCCATATGGGTATGGGAACAAGAATAAAGAAAGTGAGGTCATTTTAGACTTCTGTCTGGCAAATAGCTTGATAGCACCTAACACATGGTTTGAAAGAGAGACAGTCACAAGATCACATATAAGAGTGGTCAACATGCAACTCAAATAGGCTTTCTCCTAGTAAGAAAAGTGCATTGGGGGTAGAATCATTGATTGCAAAGTCATCCCTAGTGAAACAGTCATCCAACAGCATAAGCCGCTGGTTTCCACAATCAGCTACAAGCAAGGGTCAAAGAAAGCTCTAAGTTCAGCAGAGACCAGACTGAAGACCTGGTAGTTGACTAGAGAGAAAGTACAACAGTTCAAGAAATTACTCCGGGCTCTAGCACCTCAAGATAAAGAGGAAATAGGTGGAGTTGAAGAAGAATGGCAGCATCTCAAAACAGCATATGTGAGGACTACAGAACAGATATGTGGCCGAGCCAGGTATGGAAATAAAGTACATAAGGAAAGTCGGTGGTGGAATACAGAAGTCCAGGAAGTCATCAAAAGAAAAAAGGAGTGCAGGAGAAAGTGGGAGATAGAAAAGACTGACCAGCCTAGGAAGGAATACTGGCTGATTAACAAAGAAGCTAAGAAAGGAGTTGCAATAGCACAGAACAGGGCGTTGGAGGCTTATGGAAAGTGGCTCAGTAGTTGGCACAAAGAAAATATATCACGTTGCAAGGCAAAGACAGAAACATAAAGAAGATGGTCACACACCCTTCATAAGGGATCCCAGTAATGACCTGCTCACAAGTCCACAGGACATCAAAGGCAGATAGAAGGAATAAGAAAAACCCACATTAGCTGTACTGCCCTAGACACAGCCTGCAATGGAAGAAGAAGAGGAGCCCACCCTAGAAGATGTAAGAATAACTGTAAGGAAAATGAAGTCGGGGAAAGCAGTATGCTAGGATGAGGTCACAGCAGATATGATAAAGATATTGGGTGAGATAGGGGAGAAATGACTCTTGAGAGTACTCATAGCAGTGTGGAGGGAAAGGTGTATCCCAGATGACTGGAGAATAACCATACTCATGCCAGTGTGTGCAAGAACTAAGGGGGAATCCACAACTGTGGGCAGTACAGAGGTATAAAACTCCTGTTACATGAAAGTTCTGGAGAGGGTGAGTGATAAACTGATACGCAGAGTAGTAGAAAGTAAGATGGCAGATGAACAGTTCAGATCCAGATCACTATGCAGCACAACCCACCTGATCTTTGCAGTGAGACAAATAGTTGAGAAGAAGCTAGAGATGAGGAAAGAGTCCAACTGGACATTCCTAGACTTGGAGAAAGCATATGACAAGGTCCCAAGAAAGCTGATTTGGGCAGTACTGTGGTGGTTTGAAGTCCCAGACACATTAGCAGAATAAGAGTAGGCTATATACAAGGACCAAATGACTCAGGTATGAGCAATGTTTGGTCTCACAGAGGGTTCCCAGTGGGAGTGGATATGCACCAGGGCTCACTCCTAACTCTGGGCACCCAGTGCTATTCATACTGGTAATGGACTATATTAGCAAACAGGTTGGATCTGACAGATCAACAAAGTTGCTGTAGACAGATGATGTGGCATTACAGGCAGCCTCTGTGCAAAAAATTCAGCAAAGGATAAGGGAATGGAATGGAATGCAAAATTGAAGGCATATGGGATGAAATTAAGTACAGATAAGACAGTGATAATGCAACAAATTGAAGAAATCAGAAGTTTAGAATTGATATAGAAGGGAAGATAGTGGAACAGGTTAATAGGATGAAGTATCTGGGAGGGGTTGTTAAGGAGAAGGAAAGTTTGAATGAAGAGCTCAAAGCTAGAATCAGGCGGACTGCAGCCAACTGGCGTAGAGTGTCAGGTGTAGCATATGACAGAAGAATGCCAAAGAAGTTGAAAAGTAAGGTGTACAAAATAGTGGTGCAACCAGTATTACTGTATAGTACAGAAATCTGGGCCATAAAGGCAGAGCATATGAGAAAACTAGATGTGATGGAAATGAAGTGCCTGACAAGGGTGGCAGGATGCACACTATTGGAGATGAAGAAATGAGGGCATAAGTCAGAAGCCAAAGTAGTTCCAGTTGCAGAAAAGATCAAAGAGAACAGATTACGGTGGATCAGACACGTACAGAAAAGCAGAAGACAATCTGTGAAGAAGATTTGGGACAGACAGGAAGAAGGTAAGAGGAAACTAGAATGTCCAGCAAAGATGTGGATGGATTGTGTGAGAGAAGATCTGTGACAGTCAGTCATGAGTATGAAAGATGGCAGGAGTGTGGCACTGAATTAATTGAGATGGTGACAGTTAACATGACACCCTGACCCATTGCTGAAAAATTGAAAGAAGTGGTTGATGATGATGATGATGATGATGATGAGTTCTCAGCTATGTGGGTTTATACAAATAAAATGTGCAGAGTCATAAACCCTACCTTCAAGTAGACTGCACTTTCGCAAGATTTGAACACTCCACCTATGGCATTGCAATGAAATGAAGAACACATTGTACCACCTAAACATTGCAATACAAAAAGAGAAGGTGGAACACTGGTGCTTAGCACTGTACTTCAGAAACTCACCTTTAGTCTGCACTATACCCATGTAACCAGAAACTCACCTTTAGTCTGCACTATATTCACACTATCAGAAACTCACCTTTAGTCTGCACTATACCCATTCTATCAGATTGTTGTAATTTTTCCCATCAGAATACAACAGTGTGGGTGTGATCATTGTAGAAGTGAGGATGGTAAAGGATGGGAGGTTACAAACAACTGCCAACAAGACAGTTGTTTTGCATTACTTTATTGTATTAACTTCGTGCAATAAATATATTACATTTTGCTATAACTATGAATCGCTCTTTTCTAGTGGTGTAAACCTTGTCTCTAGATGATTGTCACTGTTAAAGTGGCACCCCAACCCCATGTGCAAAAATGGGAAAAAAGGGTTGTGGATGGATGGATGGATGGATGGATAGATGAATCATTCATTCTTAAGTTGTACATATGCTATATGCTACAGTTATTTTGTTATTAATCTTCACTTCATGTCTGCACAGGAGACATCATCTCACAAAATGTTCATGAAAGTATGTACAGTAGACGCCCTCTTATCCAGTTTCTCTGGGACTGGACCTTAGGCTGGATAAATAAATGGCTGGTTAATCAGAAAAAGCATACAAAATAGCATTTATAGGTTATAAATCAGCTATAATAACAGGATTTGGGTTAGTATGCATTTTTCTAATGAATATGAAGTCTAAAACTCAAATATATGTCATTATTTACCCCAGAGGAGGCAGAAGTGCTGTTCTTCCCTGCTGTCTTTTGTTGAGGCTACAGCAGAAATTTGATAGCCAGTTAAATAGGAAGTTGGTTAAAGACAGGCCACATAAGAGAGTGTTTATTAAGGTTCAGTCTTAGTTCAGTATACATAACTTAAACCTTCTCAGTAAGGTTTTGTTTTCTGATACATTTATGTAATCGTGCTTCTCAGTAGCAGGGATGCTAAACAAGCAACTGAACCACCAGGGCATTAATGAGTCACACTTGCAAAGTATTACCAACTCTTGCACTGCTTAAATATGTGCATGTTATCATGTAGGAAACAATACCATGTTTACCTGCCCAGCACTTCAAGCAGGTTGAGTGGCTCAGGAAAGATAATGAGTTGAGACCTAATTAACATATTCAGCACTAATTTGTTTATTCATTATATTTGATTACTGGAAAAGTCTGACTTGGTAGGAACCCATTTTTAGCGGAGGCCTGGGGAGAAAAGCCCCAAAGTATTACAAAACATTTTAAGAGCAATAATTTTGCAATCTTCAAAATTAATAGAAAAAACATCAACAGTTTCATAGGTTCATAGGAAGTTACTAGGCTAATGGCCCTAGGGTATTTACAAGCCTAACCATGTAATACCCATGTTCCCTAATTAACCATTGTTAGATGGTTTGATTGTTTGCAGAGTTAATCTATGATCAGAACTGGTTGACCCTGTCTGTGAGGGACATAGGTGCCACCCCAGGGGTGAATTTACTGTCTCTCATCAAGTTGTCCCTGTTGCACTTAAATAGGGTTATTGAGGAGCCTGGCTTAATGTGAATTGGGAGTTTATGCCAGAGTACTGGCAGTCTCTGGGAAACATATCTGTCTCTCCAGCATGTTTTGTTTAAGTATCGGTCTAGGTTGAGATCTCTGGAGTGAGTGACTCTTGTCCCATTTGATTTGTGGATGTGCAGCATTTCCATTAGGGCAAGGTCAGAGACTGCTCTGTAGGCCAGGCACAGGTCACCTGTCAGCAGCCTGTAGTACACAGAATACAGTGACAGGGCTTTCAGACTTTTCATGCTAGTCATGTTTTGGTATCCCTGAATTCTCCTGGTCAGGAACCTCTGTGGTCTCTCCAGCTGTTATAAGTGTCTGGTGAGGTACATGAAAAGGAAGCATTGTACTCTATTAGTGGTCCGATGAAGGTGGAGCACAGAGGAGTTATAACATCCTTGGTCTTGGATGCGATTCCCTTACGTGTGAGGCATGCAATGTAAAATACTTTCCTTGCCACTGTGGACACATGGTGATCTGATTCACATACCACTGGGTTCTAGCTTAGGGTAGTGCTGCATATTGTTATTTGCAGGGGCTACCTCTCTGCCAAAGGGGGCAACAATGCACTTTTGCATTTAGTTTTAGTCTGTGGCTTTGGCACCAATCATTTGTCTGTGTTAACCCCTCCTGTAATATGCTAATATCTTTAGGGAACCAATGATTGTTCCCAGTTTGCTGTCATCTGCAAACTTGGTAAGCCTCAGACCATCTACTTTTGCCTACACTTCTAAGAAACAGATTCCAAACAGTAGAGGGCCCAGCAAAGAACCTTGTAGTACCCCACTGGTAACTGTTTTACTGGTAGAGGTGAAATCCCCTACTTTGACAGTATGTGTTCCGTCAGTGAAACAGTTGGCTACCCATCTGGCAACATATGTGTCAATCTCCAATTTTTTTAATTTCTCCAAATTCATTTGAGTTTCTAATACCATGACAGGAATGGACCCCATTCCTAAGTCAAAGTAGGACTAAAGTACGTGAAATTAATATTGTTTCAATCTTTGATGTCAGCTAGAAGTGCTCTTCCAGCATGCGCAATGTGCCCAGTAATCTCTACCTGGGAAAGTTTCTTGATGATACCTGAGTGGGGAATTGTGTCAAAAGCCTTAGCTAAGTCAAGATAGGTGGTATGTATTGCTTTGCATTTGTCCAGGGCTTTGATAACATTCTTGATGAAGTCCACCAGGTTTAGTAAGCATGCTCTACCCTTAACAAACCCAAACTGGGTCTGTTCAAGAGTTTGAAGGTTGCCTATGTCCTTGATAAGGTCCATGATTCTTTCCATGGCCTTGCAGACTTGTAGATAAGGCTGGTTAGGCTTATCAGTCTATAGTTGCCAGGGTCAGTTGATGGACCCCCTTTGTGCAAGGGAATTACAGTTGCTATTCTCCACTCTGCTGGAACAAAGCCAGTGCTCAGGCTAAGGTTAAAGAGACTGCTAAGTGGATCTACTAGGTCATGTTTTAGGTTGTATAGCAAGTAGCCTGGGATGTTATCTTGTCCCATAGAGGCCATGTTTTTTACCTTGGAGAGTGTGGATATTACCTAATCATTGGAGATACTGAAGAGATGATAGGTGCCAGGTATACTTTGGGGTATGACCGTTGGGAACAGGGGGTGAAGTCTACACCAAATCTGTCAGCTAACAGATTTTGGATGTAGTTAAAGAATGTTTTATGATTGTCTTTAGCTAGGGAAGCTAATTTAGCCTCCTAACTAGCTTTAGAGGACTTTACCAGATATCTGATTTGCTTGTTCAAGCTCTGGAGAGCATTCTTTCTCTGCTAAGTTCTCTCTTGTTCTTAGATATCAGTTTCTTACTTTTGTTATATACCCTGTTTAGACTCGAGGTCCAGAAGGGTGGCTTGATTTTATGGAAGGACTTGATTTTGATCCTGTCAGGTACAGCAGAGTCAATACAGTTGTTTAAGTGGTTATACAGGGTGTTTGTGCACTCCTCTGCATAGCAGTCATTGTTGGCTGTGTTAGCAGGGGGTTTGAAACTTTTCAAACCATTGCTTAATAGTTTGTTTTGGAGAAGTTTCTCAATGTTATTGCTCCTGTGGAGGTGTCAGGTCTGATTGTTACTTTGAATGAGACAGATTTATGGTCTGAACTTACTAGGGTTGGCAGAACAAAGGGGGTAGTACAGTTACCCCCCCCCCATATTACTGAGTACTAAGTCCAGAAGATTTGATCCCCTTGAGGGCATGCAGACTAACTGTTCCGCAATATTTGTATTAACAAAGCCCAGGACTCTCAGGGTGATCAAGCTTGTGCTCATGTACTTCACCCACTCAATAGAAAGATAGTTGAAATCTCCCATGACCAAAGCATTTGGCTGTATAGTGAGTGACTCAAGCAAGTCTAGGTAGGTGGTGTGCTTCTCATGGCTCATGGTTGGGGACCTGTAGCCAGCAATGATGTGGTATGGGATTTTACCTACAGTTATTTGGACCTGGAGAAGCTCAACAGAGTCATACTGTTTAACCAGTCTTGAGGTGTATTTGTATTTAATGAAGATGGATACACCTCCACCTTTGGTTCTTTCACGTTTAATTTTGAGGTTTGAATGTGTGGAAGGCATTGTAGCCTTGCATGGCCAGGGTGCTCTTTGTGTCTTTGAACCAAGTCTTGGTGACTGCACAGATGTCAGCATCTTCCAAGATAAGGAGAGCTTCCAGGGAGTGCATTTTCCTGTTTAGATTCATAGCGTTAAGCAGCATAACCTTGAGTTTGTCTGTAGTGGATTTTTTTTTTTACGTCCTAATTTTTTACTTTTGTTATTGTCTAAAAAAGGTACTATGGGGGAGGCAAGCTTCTTTGCCAGTATTCAAAAGTCTAGAGCAGACAGGTGAAGACTATCTCTGGCAAGGCAGCATGGTCTGTCGACCAGGTTTTCCTAGGCTGACTGATACTGGATCCCCCCTGGATTGACACTAGAAGCTAAGCCAATTGTTGAAGTCAATCATTTCTTGTTTATATTGCTGCATTATCCATAGGTATTTATATGTTGTTTATGTTTATATTTCTTTTGTTCTTCTGTTTTTCTGGTGTACTCATAGATGAGGCATTGTTTGGTACCAGCACTTTGGACCTCCCACCACCTGATGTCAGAGGATTGGTAGCCTCCAACTATGATGGTATTGATGAGCAGGCACAGCATGGGTTTGCAGAGAGTATGCCTGATACTGAGGGTGTGTATCCCATATCCCTGGCACAGTATGGACATAGTCATTATGCTAGTGCATACCCATGACAAAGGCCTATTTGACAGTCGGCAGGCTGATGAAGACACAGTTGATCAGGGTAGTATGGTTGCCTAAATGCAGAGCTGGTGGAATCTTCCCTAGCCTTCTTGAGGGTGATGTATGACACAGGGGTATTGGGAAAGGTGCTCAGTGAATGTATGCTTATCATGCTCCCCTGATATTTGTGTGTCAGTATTTACCATCCATTGTATGTACAGAGCCATTACGGAGGCACAGGCAAGTTGCATCAGGACCTCCAAAGTAATATTCAGACTACTGCATGAACTGTGTGTGATTCCTTGCACAGGATGAATGACACACTGGACTGTACAGTATCTGTTGTGGATTGTCTGCCAGAGGAGAGGCAGCATTCATGAGGCCAGTCCACAGGAACATCATCAGATGTCAGCCAACATGGGCATGGGCATGCCAGATCCTGCACCAGAAGTAGTAGCACTTCCACTTCTACATCTGTGGTGGATGTGTTCACATCCACACATGGTCAGCCACATGGTCCTGGTTTTGGATGTACTCATGATAGCAGTCTGCCCAGCAGACATTGTTCACATTCAGGTTGCTCTCTGACTTCTAGCCAGCATCATGGAACTAGCAGTGCAACTCCTGGCAGAAGTAGTTCAATTGGCCAAGGGGATTCACAATCAACTTGATCTTCTACCGTGCATGGCTTACACCTGTACATGATGCCGGGGCACAGTGCTGGCACAGAAGCTGCTGCTGTGTCACAGAACTACACCCAGTATACCTAATTTTGACCATGACACCACACACCACACACACACACACACACACACACACACACACACACACACACACACACACACACACACACACACACACACACTGTGCAGATGATGATGAATGTGCCCTGCCTTTAGAACATTCAGTGATTTATAGTTGCTGATGTCTAAGGCACATAATGGCTAGCTAATCCTTGTTTAGTCAAACATCACATTTGAAATAAATTTCATTTCTTTATATTCTGCTTAACTTAAAAACTAGTAGTAGTAGGTAGTAGCAATAGTAGTAATAGTAGTAGTAATAACAGCAGTAGTATCAATAGTATTAGCAGTAGTAGTTGTAGTAGTAGTAGGTAGTAGTAGTTGTATAGTACAAGTTGCTCATCCTCTTGTGCAGATGATGCTGATATTGCCCTACCACCTATGGTGTTGCTAGACATAGGAATTTATATGACTGATGCATAGGGTGGCAACAAAATACATATGAAAGTAAGACTTGCGTTGTATTTGACTGCATCATAGTTGGTGCCTGTATTTGCTGTATACATCAGTAATTATGACATTCCTATATAAATAATTATTGATTTGTATTTAATGCTCACTTCTGTTTATATACTGTAGTAATTGTCCATAACAGGTTAATCACTCACATTTGCTACTGCTGCTAAGAACGTCCAAGCCTGGGATTGCCTAAGTCTGATGTGTACTGTAGTCAGCCATTGTTTGAGTAAGCAAAGCCTGTTTTGTGACAGTATGAATTGTGCCATGTATATATATATATATATATATATATATATATATATATATATATATATATATATATATATATATATATATATAGGTTTACTATTGTTTGTACGAACGACATTCTATCTGCTGCAATGTGCAGAAAAACAGAATGTTGAACGCACAAACAGTTTTGCACCAGATAGTCAACTCCACTTATGCGAATGCACAACTGCATTCGTATAAGTGTAAATCGGCTATCTGCATAGAGATCACGGTACAGTGGGGAGTGAAAATTCATCCACATCCCCACTGTAGTGTGATCTCGGAGTTAGAATATATGAATATATGAGTGGGGGGGGGACAGATGGGGCTTGCCCACCTGCAAAAACGTGATAGCTGTATAGGAGTTTGATTTACATCAGCTCCTATACAGCTATCACATGGTGGTTTCGACAACAATGTCGAGTCAAATGCATTGAGCATTTGGTTCGACATTGTGAAAGTTATTTTTTATTCGAATAAACAATAGTAAACCATGTATATGTATATATATATTATATATATATATATATATATATATATATATATATATATATATATATATATATACACAGATATATATATATATATATATATATATATATATATATATATATATATATGCATTGCACACCAGTCAACTAGCCTGTATTGATCATTATATCACGCACAGGTATAGCAGTGTCCCTCTTAACACTTCCAGCAGATGTTAGTGTCAGGGTAGTATATGTGATTACCCTCATAGACTGCAGACATGTCATAATAGTTGTACAAGTGTGTTTGTGCAGAACCCTCTCTGGTCACTCTAAATCACATATCTTATGTCACAGAGATGGGACTACTGGTGGCATTATTCTGATATTGTCCATGATTGTGAGTGCTTATTTTAGTGTTGTTCATGATCTATACCTGTGTCTCACTTGCTGGAGACCCCTACTGGGATTACACTCATATCCAGGCAAATCAGTTTGCACAGCTTCACAAAATGCACCATACCCCAGTTGTATATAACATCCCTGATATATGTCCTCTGCACTGTTTATGTAAGGATGCTTATCTCACAAGCACATATACATCTTTCCCATTGTTAAGTCACCTTGTGTGACAGTCACATAATACACATTTTCAGTGTGCAGTTACTACTGCACCATATTGATATGTAATTGGTGTTGCTGTTACAGCTGTCTTCCAGTGACACGCCCTCATCAGCTGTACATTAGGTTATCTCACCTGTCCTCTTTCCCTTTGTTCATTCCTACAATTCATTTGTGTGTCCCTATTCAATACACATACTTTCACTGAGTGTTTATTTTACATGGCAGTCCATTTACCCTTACAAATCATTTACACTACATCAGTACAGAATGCCAGGAAAGTGATTTCACAATACTCTGCACTGCATTCACTGTCCTGTACTGTGCTTGAACCATATACATATCATACCTCTCAACTGTTCAGATTTTCACAGTATGTCCAGATTTTTGCCTTACATCTTTTGATCTGTTCTTTATAAAATCTGTGGTTTTCTGCCATATCACTGGGATGATCTCAGGATGGATGTCACTAAATAATTACATACATTTGAGTTCAGACTTCAAATCCTTCGGAAAATGTATCTTAACACAAACCTTGTTATTCTAGCACATTTCTAAGTTTAAACATGCAAATACGTAGAATCTGTCCCTATTTCTGGATCATTGCCCCCTCCCCCATTATGTTGGGCTTTCTCCAGATGTCTTGCACTAACAGATTGAGAGCTATGGAAACATACATGTTAAGCCCTGGTGATCATTGTGGCATTCCGCGCAAACAAACTAACCAACTGTGCTCTGATGTAAACAGGGTTGCTATCCATGTTGAGTTAAATTGTTTCCTGTCCAGGAACACTGTTGCTAGCCATGAAACCACACTTATTACAATTAATATAAAATCCAAACAGAAAAACCTCACCAAGGCAACCGCTCACAGCAAATAGCAACACAAGTCCATAAAAAGCAGTTACCATCAATATGAGGAAGTATTTATTCGTCGCTGGTACAAGGCAGCAAATACAAAGATAAAAGCAGTAAATAAAATCCAAGAACAGTAAGTGCTTTCGGGTTATTACCCTACTTCAGACAATACATTACAGATACAGAAAATAATTTAAAACCCTTCACAGCCAATCAATGTTCAATAATGAGTCCGCCTTTTCTTCAGGGTGGGCTTAATAGGAATGACCTCATTGAGGCCAGGAAGTCCATGTGCTGTTAATTCTATAATCCACCTAGTTTCTTCACACTCAGTCCTGTTCACAATATCACCCCCTCTGTTCCCTTTGGATATCAGCCTGATAATCATAAATTTGAAATTGTGACCTGCAAATGCTGATGCATGCCTAAAAAGAGAATTATGCTCATTTTTTAGCCTAATGGCTGATAAGTGATTCAAGATTCTAGTTTTTAACATACAGTTGGTCTTTCCTATGTAATAACAGTTACAGGATTGACATGTGGCTAAAAATATGACATTCATAGATCTACAATTGGCACTCACAGCAAAATGTGTTTTTGATAGTTTTTTCTAGTGCTGGGGTGGATAAACTCAGTATCTAAATTAATATAACAACAAGCCTTACAGGAACCACACGGTCGGGTCCCCTTCCTTGTCACTATATGTCTATGGGCATCTCTACCTTCATTGCTTAACAAGTCTTTTAGATGTTTGTTTCTCCTAAAGCCAAAAGATGGCATGGTTTCGGCAATTGCACTCATTTTCTCATCAGAAGCTAATATCTTCCAATTATTTCTGATTATATCGCATACCCCATGTACATTATTACTATACGTCAACATAAGCCTTGGACCTTTGTTCTGTGACTTCCTATTTAAATTTGTTAATTCATCACCACAGACACATGTAAACTCCATGTAGGCTTCAAGGGAAACCTACATGGGGTATACTGAATCCCAGTGTATAATATATTTTCTGCTCTTTAAGCTTGGGTTGTGGCTGAAAAGGGTCAACAAACCAGTCGACTTGCATGAAGAATAAATATTAAGTAAATAAATAAACAAATAAAGCTTCCTTATGGGATCCCTGTCACTGTATCCTTGTCACTGAAAATGGCTGCACATTGTCCCACTAGTCATGAAGTCACCATATCCACAGTGCTGTTAACAGAAGCTGTTTGTGATTGCGTCATTGGAGTGCACATTGTTAACTAATGCAAAGTGATATAGGCATCTTAGGGATTGTCCTATAATCAGGATAGTGCCCAACACCCATAATTCTAACACCTTAGGGTAGATATATGTGATCATTTCAAATACTGTGCATGGCGGAAAATAAATGGAACCTCCAAGAGCCTCTGAGGGACAAAATGTCCGTCATGCCATAGTGAGGCTCTGTGCTCATCCTGCACCTCTACAAAAGCCTTTGCAATGGTGGATATGGGTGGACACTCCTTGTAGTGTTGCATACAGTGCTACTCTATTGTTGGACTGTAAACTTGCATGTTACTTTCAGCAGCATCTACAGATGTTCTGCTGACATTAGCCCTAAGTTGACCTGTTGTTCTGGATGTTCTATCTGTTGGCCTTGTGAAAACATGGCACCACTACCTAACTACACACATATGACACTATAATACCGGGTCTATATTAGAACATCGAAGTTTCAAAACTTCAAATGTTCTAATATCAAACCCTATTCAGTGAAAGCTGAAAATATCGAAGCAACAGAAAACCAAAACTTTTCCTAGGGAAAGAATTTGGTTGTCCGTTTCTGTTGCTTCGGTATTTCCAGTGCTGTGGTGGAA